>NW_028225257.1:600000-933653 GCF_052327205.1 Somniosus microcephalus
GATTCACCCTCCAGACTTCACCTTCTCCTTCTCCTTCTTCTGCTTCTTCTGATTCACCCTCCAGACTACACCTTCTCCTTCTCCTTCTTCTACTTCTTCTGATTCACCCTCCAGACTTCACCTTCTCCTTCTCCTTCTTCTGTTTCTTCTGATTCACCCTCCAAACTTCACCTTCTCCTTCTCCTTCTTCTGCTTCTTCTGATTCACCCTCCAGACTTCACCTTCTCCTTCTCCTTCTTCTGCTTCTTCTGATTCACCCTCCAGACCTCACCTTCTCCTTCTCCTTCTTCTACTTCTTCTGATTCACCCTCCAGACTTCATCTTCTCCTTCTCCTTCTTCTGCTTCTTCTGATTCACCCTCCAGACTTCACCTGCTCCTTCTCCTTCTTCTGCTTCTTCTGATTCACCCTCCAGACTTCACCTTCTCCTTCTCCTTCTTCTACTTCTTCTGATTCACCCTCCAGACTTCACCTTCTCCTTCTCCTTCTTCTACTTCTTCTGATTCACCCTCCAGTCTTCACCTTCTCCTTCTCCTTCTTCTGTTTCTTCTGCTTCACCCTCCAGACTTCACCTTCTCCTTCTCTTTCTTCTGCTTCTTCTGATTCACCCTCCAGACTTCACCTTCTCCTTCTCCTTCTTCTGATTCTTCTGATTCACCCGACAGACTTCACCTTCTCCTTCTCCTTCTTCTGCTTCTTCTGATTCACCCTCCTGATTTCACCTTCTCCTTCTCCTTCTTCTCCTTCTTCTGCTTCACCCTCCAGACTTCACCTTCTCCTTCTCCTTCTTCTACTTCTTCTGATTCACCCTCCAGACTTCACCTTCTCCTTCTCCTTCTTCTACTTCTTCTGATTCACCCTCCAGACTTCATCTTCTCCTTCTCCTTCTTCGACTTCTTCTGATTCACCCTCCAGACTTCACCTTCTCCTTCTCCTTCTTCTGCTTCTTCTGATTCACCCTCCAGATTTCACCTTCTCCTTCTCCTTATTCTGCTTCTTCTGAATCACCCTCCAGACTTCACCTTCTCCTTCTCCTTCTTCTGCTTCTTCTGCTTCACCCTCCAGACTTCACCTTCTCCTTCTCCTTCTTCTGCTTCTTCTGATTCACCCTCCAGACTTCACCTTCTCCTTCTCCTTCTTCTACTTCTTCTGATTCACCCTCCAGACTTCACCTTCTCCATCTCCTTCTTCTGCTTCTTCTGATTCACCCTCCAGACTTCACCTTCTCCTTCTCCTTCGTCTACTTCTTCTGATTCACCCTCCAGACTTCACCTTCTCCTTCTCCTTCTTCTGCTTCTTCTGATTCACCCTCCAGACTTCACCTTCTCCTTCTCCTTCTTCTACTTCTTCTGATTCACCCTGCAGACTTCACCTTCTCCTTCTCTTTCTTCTGCTTCTTCTGATTCACCCTCCAGACTTCACCTTCTCCTTCTCCTTCTTCTGATTCTTCTGATTCACCCTCCAGACTTCACCTTCTCCTTCTCCTTCTTCTGCTTCTTCTGATTCACCCTCCTGACTTCACCTTCTCCTTCTCCTTCTTCTACATCTTCTGATTCACCCTCCTGACTTCACCTTCTCCTTCTCCTTCTTCTACTTCTTCTGCTTCACCCTCCAGACTTCACCTTCTCCTTCTCCTTCTTCTACGTCTTCTGATTCACCCTCCAGACTTCACCTTCTCCTTCTCCTTCTTCTACTTCTTCTGATTCACCCTCCAGACTTCACCTTCTCCTTCTCCTTCTTCTACTTCTTCTGATTCACCCTCCAGACTTCACCTTCTCCTTCTCCTTCTTCTGCTTCTTCTGATTCACCCTCCAGACTTCACCTTCTCCTTCTCCTTCTTCTACTTCTTCTGATTCACCCTCCAGACTTCACCTTCTCCTTCTACTTCTTCTACTTCTTCTGATTCACCCTCCAGTCTTCACCTTCTCCTTCTCCTTCTTCTGTTTCTTCTGCTTCACCCTCCTGACTTCACCTTCTCCTTCTCCTTCTTCTACTTCTTCTGATTCACCCTCCAGACTTCACCTTCTCCTTCTCCTTCTTCTACTTCTTCTGATTCACCCTCCAGACTTCACCTTCTCCTTCTCCTTCTTCTGCTTCTTCTGATTCACCCTCCAGACTTCACCTTCTCCTTCTCCTTATTCTGCTTCTTCTGATTCACCCTCCAGACTTCACCTTCTCCTTCTCCTTATTCTGCTTCTTCTGATTCACCCTCCAGACTTCACCTTCTCCTTCTCCTTCCTCTGCTTCTTCTGATTCACCCTCCAGACTTCACCTTCTCCTTCTCCTTCTTCTGATTCTTCTGATTCACCCTCCAGACTTCACCTTCTCCTTCTCCATCTTCTGCTTCTTCTGATTCACCCTCCTGACTTCACCTTCTCCTTCTCCTTCTTCTACTTCTTCTGATTCACCCTCCTGACTTCACCTTCTCCTTCTCCATCTTCTAATTCTTCTGCTTCACCCTCCAGACTTCAACTTCTCCTTCTCCTTCTTCTACTTCTTCTGATTCACCCTCCAGACTTCACCTTCTCCTTCTCCTTCTTCTGCTTCTTCTGATGCACCCTCCAGACTTCACCTTCTCCTTCTCCTTATTCTGCTTCTTCTGATTCACCCTCCAGACTTCACCTTCTCCTTCTCCTTCTTCTGCTTCTTCTGATTCACCCTGCAGACTTCACCTTCTCCTTCTCCTTCTTCTGCTTCTTCTGATTCACCCTCCAGACTTCACCTTCTCCTTCTCCTTCTTCTGCTTCTTCTGATTCACCCTCCAGACTTCACCTTCTCCTTCTCCTTCTTCCAATTCTTCTGATTCACCCTCCAGACTTCACCTTCTCCTCTTTCTTCTGCTTCTTCTGATTCACCCTCCAGACTTCACCTTCTCCTTCTCCTTCTTCTGATTCTTCTGATTCACCCTCCAGACTTCACCTTCTCCTTCTCCTTCTTCTGCTTCTTCTGATTCACCCTCCTGACTTCACCTTCTCCTTCTCCTTCTTCTACTTCTTCTGATTCACCCTCCTGACTTCACCTTCTCCTTCTCCTTCTTCTTCTTCTTCTGCTTCACCCTCCAGACTTCACCTTCTCCTTCTCCTTCTTCTACTTCTTCTGATTCACCCTCCAGACTTGACCTTCTCCTTTTCCTTCTTCTACTTCTTCTGATTCACCCTCCAGACTTCACCTTCTCCTTCTCCTTCTTCTGCTTCTTCTGCTTCACCGTCCTGACTTCACCTTCTCCTTCTCCTTCTTCTACTTATTCTGCTTCATCCCCCTGACATCACCTGCTCCTTCTCCTTCTTCTGCTTCTTCTGATTCACCCTCCTAACTTCACCTTCTCCTTCTCCTTCTTCTGCTTCTTCTGATTCACCCTCCTGACTTCACCTTCTCCTTCTCCTTCTTCTGCTTCTTCTGATTCACCCTCCAGACTTCACCTTCTCCTTCTCCTTCTTCTGCTTCTTCTGATTCACCCTCCAGACTTCACCTTCTCCTTCTCCTTCTTCTGCTTCTTCTGATTCACCCTCCAGACTACACCTTCTCCTTCTCCTTCTTCTACTTCTTCTGATTCACCCTCCAGACTTCACCTTCTCCTTCTCCTTCTTCTGTTTCTTCTGATTCACCCTCCAAACTTCACCTTCTCCTTCTCCTTCTTCTGCTTCTTCTGATTCACCCTCCAGACTTCACCTTCTCCTTCTCCTTCTTCTGCTTCTTCTGATTCACCCTCCAGACCTCACCTTCTCCTTCTCCTTCTTCTACTTCTTCTGATTCACCCTCCAGACTTCATCTTCTCCTTCTCCTTCTTCTGCTTCTTCTGATTCACCCTCCAGACTTCACCTGCTCCTTCTCCTTCTTCTGCTTCTTCTGATTCACCCTCCAGACTTCACCTTCTCCTTCTCCTTCTTCTACTTCTTCTGATTCACCCTCCAGACTTCACCTTCTCCTTCTCCTTCTTCTACTTCTTCTGATTCACCCTCCAGTCTTCACCTTCTCCTTCTCCTTCTTCTGTTTCTTCTGCTTCACCCTCCAGACTTCACCTTCTCCTTCTCTTTCTTCTGCTTCTTCTGATTCACCCTCCAGACTTCACCTTCTCCTTCTCCTTCTTCTGATTCTTCTGATTCACCCGACAGACTTCACCTTCTCCTTCTCCTTCTTCTGCTTCTTCTGATTCACCCTCCTGATTTCACCTTCTCCTTCTCCTTCTTCTCCTTCTTCTGCTTCACCCTCCAGACTTCACCTTCTCCTTCTCCTTCGTCTACTTCTTCTGATTCACCCTCCAGACTACACCTTCTCCTTCTCCTTCTTCTACTTCTTCTGATTCACCCTCCAGACTTCACCTTCTCCTTCTCCTTCTTCTGTTTCTTCTGATTCACCCTCCAGGCTTCACCTTCTCCTTCTCCTTCTTCTACTACTTCTGCTTCACCCTCCAGACTTCACCTTCTCCTTCTCCTTCTTCTACTTCTTCTGATTCACCCTCCAGACTTCATCTTCTCCTTCTCCTTCTTCTGCTTCTTCTGATTCACCCTCCAGACTTCGCCTTCTCCTTCTCCTTCTTCTGCTTCTTCTGATTCACCCTCCAGACTTCACCTTCTCCTTCTCCTTCTTCTACTTCTTCTGATTCACCCTCCAGACTTCACCTTCTCCTTCTACTTCTTCTACTTCTTCTGATTCACCCTCCAGTCTTCACCTTCTCTTTCTCCTTCTTCTGTTTCTTCTGCTTCACCCTCCTGACTTCACCTTCTCCTTCTCCTTCTTCTACTTCTTCTGATTCACCCTCCAGACTTCACCTTCTCCTTCTCCTTCTTCTACTTCTTCTGATTCACCCTCCAGACTTCACCTTCTCCTTCTCCTTCTTCTGCTTCTTCTGATTCACCCTCCAGACTTCACCTTCTCCTTCTCCTTATTCTGCTTCTTCTGATTCACCCTCCAGACTTCACCTTCTCCTTCTCCTTATTCTGCTTCTTCTGATTCACCCTCCAGACTTCACCTTCTCCTTCTCCTTCCTCTGCTTCTTCTGATTCACCCTCCAGACTTCACCTTCTCCTTCTCCTTCTTCTGATTCTTCTGATTCACCCTCCAGACTTCACCTTCTCCTTCTCCATCTTCTGCTTCTTCTGATTCACCCTCCTGACTTCACCTTCTCCTTCTCCTTCTTCTACTTCTTCTGATTCACCCTCCTGACTTCACCTTCTCCTTCTCCATCTTCTAATTCTTCTGCTTCACCCTCCAGACTTCAACTTCTCCTTCTCCTTCTTCTACTTCTTCTGATTCACCCTCCAGACTTCACCTTCTCCTTCTCCTTCTTCTGCTTCTTCTGATGCACCCTCCAGACTTCACCTTCTCCTTCTCCTTATTCTGCTTCTTCTGATTCACCCTCCAGACTTCACCTTCTCCTTCTCCTTCTTCTGCTTCTTCTGATTCACCCTGCAGACTTCACCTTCTCCTTCTCCTTCTTCTGCTTCTTCTGATTCACCCTCCAGACTTCACCTTCTCCTTCTCCTTCTTCTGCTTCTTCTGATTCACCCTCCAGACTTCACCTTCTCCTTCTCCTTCTTCCAATTCTTCTGATTCACCCTCCAGACTTCACCTTCTCCTCTTTCTTCTGCTTCTTCTGATTCACCCTCCAGACTTCACCTTCTCCTTCTCCTTCTTCTGATTCTTCTGATTCACCCTCCAGACTTCACCTTCTCCTTCTCCTTCTTCTGCTTCTTCTGATTCACCCTCCTGACTTCACCTTCTCCTTCTCCTTCTTCTACTTCTTCTGATTCACCCTCCTGACTTCACCTTCTCCTTCTCCTTCTTCTTCTTCTTCTGCTTCACCCTCCAGACTTCACCTTCTCCTTCTCCTTCTTCTACTTCTTCTGATTCACCCTCCAGACTTGACCTTCTCCTTTTCCTTCTTCTACTTCTTCTGATTCACCCTCCAGACTTCACCTTCTCCTTCTCCTTCTTCTGCTTCTTCTGCTTCACCGTCCTGACTTCACCTTCTCCTTCTCCTTCTTCTACTTATTCTGCTTCATCCCCCTGACATCACCTGCTCCTTCTCCTTCTTCTGCTTCTTCTGATTCACCCTCCTAACTTCACCTTCTCCTTCTCCTTCTTCTGCTTCTTCTGATTCACCCTCCTGACTTCACCTTCTCCTTCTCCTTCTTCTGCTTCTTCTGATTCACCCTCCAGACTTCACCTTCTCCTTCTCCTTCTTCTGCTTCTTCTGATTCACCCTCCAGACTTCACCTTCTCCTTCTCCTTCTTCTGCTTCTTCTGATTCACCCTCCAGACTACACCTTCTCCTTCTCCTTCTTCTACTTCTTCTGATTCACCCTCCAGACTTCACCTTCTCCTTCTCCTTCTTCTGTTTCTTCTGATTCACCCTCCAAACTTCACCTTCTCCTTCTCCTTCTTCTGCTTCTTCTGATTCACCCTCCAGACTTCACCTTCTCCTTCTCCTTCTTCTGCTTCTTCTGATTCACCCTCCAGACCTCACCTTCTCCTTCTCCTTCTTCTACTTCTTCTGATTCACCCTCCAGACTTCATCTTCTCCTTCTCCTTCTTCTGCTTCTTCTGATTCACCCTCCAGACTTCACCTGCTCCTTCTCCTTCTTCTGCTTCTTCTGATTCACCCTCCAGACTTCACCTTCTCCTTCTCCTTCTTCTACTTCTTCTGATTCACCCTCCAGACTTCACCTTCTCCTTCTCCTTCTTCTACTTCTTCTGATTCACCCTCCAGTCTTCACCTTCTCCTTCTCCTTCTTCTGTTTCTTCTGCTTCACCCTCCAGACTTCACCTTCTCCTTCTCTTTCTTCTGCTTCTTCTGATTCACCCTCCAGACTTCACCTTCTCCTTCTCCTTCTTCTGATTCTTCTGATTCACCCGACAGACTTCACCTTCTCCTTCTCCTTCTTCTGCTTCTTCTGATTCACCCTCCTGATTTCACCTTCTCCTTCTCCTTCTTCTCCTTCTTCTGCTTCACCCTCCAGACTTCACCTTCTCCTTCTCCTTCTTCTACTTCTTCTGATTCACCCTCCAGACTTCACCTTCTCCTTCTCCTTCTTCTACTTCTTCTGATTCACCCTCCAGACTTCATCTTCTCCTTCTCCTTCTTCGACTTCTTCTGATTCACCCTCCAGACTTCACCTTCTCCTTCTCCTTCTTCTGCTTCTTCTGATTCACCCTCCAGATTTCACCTTCTCCTTCTCCTTATTCTGCTTCTTCTGAATCACCCTCCAGACTTCACCTTCTCCTTCTCCTTCTTCTGCTTCTTCTGATTCACCCTCCAGACTTCACCTTCTCCTTCTCCTTCTTCTGCTTCTTCTGATTCACCCTCCAGACTTCACCTTCTCCTTCTCCTTCTTCTACTTCTTCTGATTCACCCTCCAGACTTCACCTTCTCCATCTCCTTCTTCTGCTTCTTCTGATTCACCCTCCAGACTTCACCTTCTCCTTCTCCTTCGTCTACTTCTTCTGATTCACCCTCCAGACTTCACCTTCTCCTTCTCCTTCTTCTGCTTCTTCTGATTCACGCTCCAGACTTCACCTTCTCCTTCTCCTTCTTCTACTTCTTCTGATTCACCCTGCAGACTTCACCTTCTCCTTCTCTTTCTTCTGCTTCTTCTGATTCACCCTCCAGACTTCACCTTCTCCTTCTCCTTCTTCTGATTCTTCTGATTCACCCTCCAGACTTCACCTTCTCCTTCTCCTTCTTCTGCTTCTTCTGATTCACCCTCCTGACTTCACCTTCTCCTTCTCCTTCTTCTACATCTTCTGATTCACCCTCCTGACTTCACCTTCTCCTTCTCCTTCTTCTACTTCTTCTGCTTCACCCTCCAGACTTCACCTTCTCCTTCTCCTTCTTCTACGTCTTCTGATTCACCCTCCAGGCTTCACCTTCTCCTTCTCCTTCTTCTACTTCTTCTGATTCACCCTCCAGACTTCACCTTCTCCTTCTCCTTCTTCTACTTCTTCTGATTCACCCTCCTGACTTCACCTTCTCCTTCTCCTTCTTCTACTTCTTCTGCTTCACCCTCCAGACTTCACCTTCTCCTTCTCCTTCTTCTACGTCTTCTGATTCACCCTCCAGACTTCACCTTCTCCTTCTCCTTCTTCTGTTTCTTCTGATTCACCCTCCAGACTTCACCTTCTCCTTCTCCTTCTTCTACTACTTCTGCTTCACCCTCCAGACTTCACCTTCTCCTTCTCCTTCTTCTACTTCTTCTGATTCACCCTCCAGACTTCATCTTCTCCTTCTCCTTCTTCTGCTTCTTCTGATTCACCCTCCAGACTTCACCTTCTCCTTCTCCTTCTTCTGCTTCTTCTGATTCACCCTCCAGACTTCACCTTCTCCTTCTCCTTCTTCTACTTCTTCTGATTCACCCTCCAGACTTCACCTTCTCCTTCTACTTCTTCTACTTCTTCTGATTCACCCTCCAGTCTTCACCTTCTCCTTCTCCTTCTTCTGTTTCTTCTGCTTCACCCTCCTGACTTCACCTTCTCCTTCTCCTACTTCTACTTCTTCTGATTCACCCTCCAGACTTCACCTTCTCCTTCTCCTTCTTCTACTTCTTCTGATTCACCCTCCAGACTTCACCTTCTCCTTCTCCTTCTTCTGCTTCTTCTGATTCACCCTCCAGACTTCACCTTCTCCTTCTCCTTATTCTGCTTCTTCTGATTCACCCTCCAGACTTCACCTTCTCCTTCTCCTTATTCTGCTTCTTCTGATTCACCCTCCAGACTTCACCTTCTCCTTCTCCTTCCTCTGCTTCTTCTGATTCACCCTCCAGACTTCACCTTCTCCTTCTCCTTCTTCTGATTCTTCTGATTCACCCTCCAGACTTCACCTTCTCCTTCTCCATCTTCTGCTTCTTCTGATTCACCCTCCTGACTTCACCTTCTCCTTCTCCTTCTTCTACTTCTTCTGATTCACCCTCCTGACTTCACCTTCTCCTTCTCCATCTTCTAATTCTTCTGCTTCACCCTCCAGACTTCAACTTCTCCTTCTCCTTCTTCTACTTCTTCTGATTCACCCTCCAGACTTCACCTTCTCCTTCTCCTTCTTCTGCTTCTTCTGATGCACCCTCCAGACTTCACCTTCTCCTTCTCCTTATTCTGCTTCTTCTGATTCACCCTCCAGACTTCACCTTCTCCTTCTCCTTCTTCTGCTTCTTCTGATTCACCCTGCAGACTTCACCTTCTCCTTCTCCTTCTTCTGCTTCTTCTGATTCACCCTCCAGACTTCACCTTCTCCTTCTCCTTCTTCTGCTTCTTCTGATTCACCCTCCAGACTTCACCTTCTCCTTCTCCTTCTTCCAATTCTTCTGATTCACCCTCCAGACTTCACCTTCTCCTCTTTCTTCTGCTTCTTCTGATTCACCCTCCAGACTTCACCTTCTCCTTCTCCTTCTTCTGATTCTTCTGATTCACCCTCCAGACTTCACCTTCTCCTTCTCCTTCTTCTGCTTCTTCTGATTCACCCTCCTGACTTCACCTTCTCCTTCTCCTTCTTCTACTTCTTCTGATTCACCCTCCTGACTTCACCTTCTCCTTCTCCTTCTTCTTCTTCTTCTGCTTCACCCTCCAGACTTCACCTTCTCCTTCTCCTTCTTCTACTTCTTCTGATTCACCCTCCAGACTTGACCTTCTCCTTTTCCTTCTTCTACTTCTTCTGATTCACCCTCCAGACTTCACCTTCTCCTTCTCCTTCTTCTGCTTCTTCTGCTTCACCGTCCTGACTTCACCTTCTCCTTCTCCTTCTTCTACTTATTCTGCTTCATCCCCCTGACATCACCTGCTCCTTCTCCTTCTTCTGCTTCTTCTGATTCACCCTCCTAACTTCACCTTCTCCTTCTCCTTCTTCTGCTTCTTCTGATTCACCCTCCTGACTTCACCTTCTCCTTCTCCTTCTTCTGCTTCTTCTGATTCACCCTCCAGACTTCACCTTCTCCTTCTCCTTCTTCTGCTTCTTCTGATTCACCCTCCAGACTTCACCTTCTCCTTCTCCTTCTTCTGCTTCTTCTGATTCACCCTCCAGACTACACCTTCTCCTTCTCCTTCTTCTACTTCTTCTGATTCACCCTCCAGACTTCACCTTCTCCTTCTCCTTCTTCTGTTTCTTCTGATTCACCCTCCAAACTTCACCTTCTCCTTCTCCTTCTTCTGCTTCTTCTGATTCACCCTCCAGACTTCACCTTCTCCTTCTCCTTCTTCTGCTTCTTCTGATTCACCCTCCAGACCTCACCTTCTCCTTCTCCTTCTTCTACTTCTTCTGATTCACCCTCCAGACTTCATCTTCTCCTTCTCCTTCTTCTGCTTCTTCTGATTCACCCTCCAGACTTCACCTGCTCCTTCTCCTTCTTCTGCTTCTTCTGATTCACCCTCCAGACTTCACCTTCTCCTTCTCCTTCTTCTACTTCTTCTGATTCACCCTCCAGACTTCACCTTCTCCTTCTCCTTCTTCTACTTCTTCTGATTCACCCTCCAGTCTTCACCTTCTCCTTCTCCTTCTTCTGTTTCTTCTGCTTCACCCTCCAGACTTCACCTTCTCCTTCTCTTTCTTCTGCTTCTTCTGATTCACCCTCCAGACTTCACCTTCTCCTTCTCCTTCTTCTGATTCTTCTGATTCACCCGACAGACTTCACCTTCTCCTTCTCCTTCTTCTGCTTCTTCTGATTCACCCTCCTGATTTCACCTTCTCCTTCTCCTTCTTCTACTTCTTCTGATTCACCCTCCTGATTCACCTTCTCCTTCTCCTTCTTCTGCTTCACCCTCCAGACTTCACCTTCTCCTTCTACTTCTTCTACTTCTTCTGATTCACCCTCCAGACTTCACCTTCTCCTTCTCCTTCTTCTGCTTCTTCTGATTCACCCTCCAGACTTCACCTTCTCCTTCTCCTTATTCTGCTTCTTCTCATTCACCCTCCAGACTTGACCTTCTCCTTCTCCTTCTTCTGCTTCTTCTGATTCACCCTCCAGACTTCACCTTCTCCTTCTACTTCTTCTGCTTCTTCTGATTCACCCTCCAGACTTCACCTTCTCCTTCTCCTTCCTCTGCTTCTTCTGATTCACCCTCCAGACTTCACCTTCTCCTTCTCCTTCTTCTACTTCTTCTGATTCACCCTCCAGACTTCACCATCTCCGTCTCTTTCTTCTGCTTCTTCTGATTCACCCTCCAGACTTCACCTTCTCCTTCTCCTTCTTCTGATTCTTCTGATTCACCCTCCAGACTTCACCTTCTCCTTCTCCTTCTTCTGCTTCTTCTGATTCACCCTCCTGACTTCACCTTCTCCTTCTCCTTCTTCTACTTCTTCTGATTCACCCTCCTGACTTCACCTTCTCCTTCTCCTTCTTCTACTTCTTCTGCTTCACCCTCCAGACTTCACCTTCTCCTTCTCCTTCTTCTACTTCTTCTGATTCAACCTCCAGACTTCACCTTCTCCTTCTCCTTCTTCTACTTCTTCTGATTCACCCTCCAGACTTCACCTTCTCCTTCTCCTTCTTCTACTTCTTCTGATTTACCCTCCAGACTTCACCTTCTCCTTCTCCTTCTTCTGCTTCTTCTGATTCACCCTCCAGACTTCACCTTCTCCTTCTCCTTATTCTGCTTCTTCTGATTCACCCTCCAGACTTCTCCTTCTCCTTCTCCTTCTTCTGCTTCTTCTGATTCACCCTCCAGACTTCACCTTCTCCTTCTCCTTCTTCTGCTTCTTCTGATTCACCCTCCAGACTTCACCTTCTCCTTCTCCTTCTTCTACTTCTTCTGATTCACCCTCCAGACTTCACCTTCTCCTTCTCCTTCTTCTACTTCTTCTGATTCACCCTCCAGACTTCACCTTCTCCTTCTCCTTCTTCTACTTCTTCTGATTCACCCTCCAGACTTCACCTTCTCCTTCTCCTTCTTCTGCTTCTTCTAATTCACCCTCCAGACTTCACCTTCTGCTTCTCCTTCGTCTACTTCTTCTGATTCACCCTCCAGACTACACCTTCTCCTTCTCCTTCTTCTACTTCTTCTGATTCACCCTCCAGACTTCACCTTCTCCTTCTCCTTCTTCTGTTTCTTCTGATACACCGTCCAGACTTCACCTTCTCCTTCTCCTTCTTCTACTACTTCTGATTCACCCTCCAGACTTCACCTTCTCCTTCTCCTTCTTCTACTTCTTCTGATTCACCCTCCAGACTTCATCTTCTCCTTATCCTTCTTCTGCTTCTTCTGATTCACCCTCCAGACTTCACCTTCTCCTTCTCCTTCTTCTGCTTCTTCTGATTCACCCTCCAGACTTCACCTTCTCCTTCTCCTTCTTCTACTTCTTCTGATTCACCCTCCATACTTCACCTTCTCCTTCTCCTTCTTCCACTTCTTCTGATTCATCCTCCAGTCTTCACCTTCTCCTTCTCCTTCTTCTACTTCTTCTGCTTCACCCTCCAGACTTCACCATCTCCTTCTCTTTCTTCTGCTTCTTCTGATTCACCCTCCAGACTTCACCTTCTCCTTCTCCTTCTTCTGATTCTTCTGATTCACCCTCCAGACTTCACCTTCTCCTTCTCCTTCTTCTGCTTCTTCTGATTCACCCTCCTGACTTCACCTTCTCCTTCTCCTTCTTCTACTTCTTCTGATTCACCCTCCTGACTTCACCTTCTCCTTCTCCTTCTTCTACTTCTTCTGCTTCACCCTCCAGACTTCACCTTCTCCTTCTCCTTCTTCTACTTTTTCTGATTCAACCTCCAGACTTCACCTTCTCCTTCTCCTTCTTCTACTTCTTCTGATTCACCCTCCAGACTTCACCTTCTCCTTCTCCTTCTTCTACTTCTTCTGATTCACCCTCCAGACTTCACCTTCTCCTTCTCCTTCTTCTGCTTCTTCTGATTCACCCTCCAGACTTCACCTTCTCCTTCTCCTTATTCTGCTTCTTCTGATTCACCCTCCAGACTTCTCCTTCTCCTTCTCCTTCTTCTGCTTCTTCTGATTCACCCTCCAGACTTCACCTTCTCCTTCTCCTTCTTCTGCTTCTTCTGATTCACCCTCCAGACTTCACCTTCTCCTTCTCCTTCTTCTACTTCTTCTGATTCACCCTCCAGACTTCACCTTCTCCTTCTCCTTCTTCTACTTCTTCTGATTCACCCTCCAGACTTCACCTTCTCCTTCTCCTTCTTCTACTTCTTCTGATTCACCCTCCAGACTTCACCTTCTCCTTCTCCTTCTTCTGCTTCTTCTAATTCACCCTCCAGACTTCACCTTCTGCTTCTCCTTCGTCTACTTCTTCTGATTCACCCTCCAGACTACACCTTCTCCTTCTCCTTCTTCTACTTCTTCTGATTCACCCTCCAGACTTCACCTTCTCCTTCTCCTTCTTCTGTTTCTTCTGATACACCGTCCAGACTTCACCTTCTCCTTCTCCTTCTTCTACTACTTCTGATTCACCCTCCAGACTTCACCTTCTCCTTCTCCTTCTTCTACTTCTTCTGATTCACCCTCCAGACTTCATCTTCTCCTTCTCCTTCTTCTGCTTCTTCTGATTCACCCTCCAGACTTCACCTTCTCCTTCTCCTTCTTCTGCTTCTTCTGATTCACCCTCCAGACTTCACCTTCTCCTTCTCCTTCTTCTACTACTTCTGATTCACCCTCCAGACTTCACCTTCTCCTTCTCCTTCTTCTACTTCTTCTGATTCACCCTCCAGACTTCACCTTCTCCTTCTCCTTCTTCTACTTCTTCTGATTCACCCTCCAGACTTCACCTTCTCCTTCTCCTTCTTCTACTTCTTCTGATTCACCCTCCAGACTTCACCTTCTCCTTCTCCTTCTTCTGCTTCTTCTAATTCACCCTCCAGACTTCACCTTCTGCTTCTCCTTCGTCTACTTCTTCTGATTCACCCTCCAGACTACACCTTCTCCTTCTCCTTCTTCTACTTCTTCTGATTCACCCTCCAGACTTCACCTTCTCCTTCTCCTTCTTCTGTTTCTTCTGATACACCGTCCAGACTTCACCTTCTCCTTCTCCTTCTTCTACTACTTCTGATTCACCCTCCAGACTTCACCTTCTCCTTCTCCTTCTTCTACTTCTTCTGATTCACCCTCCAGACTTCATCTTCTCCTTCTCCTTCTTCTGCTTCTTCTGATTCACCCTCCAGACTTCACCTTCTCCTTCTCCTTCTTCTGCTTCTTCTGATTCACCCTCCAGACTTCACCTTCTCCTTCTCCTTCTTCTACTTCTTCTGATTCACCCTCCATACTTCACCTTCTCCTTCTCCTTCTTCCACTTCTTCTGATTCATCCTCCAGTCTTCACCTTCTCCTTCTCCTTCTTCTACTTCTTCTGCTTCACCCTCCAGACTTCACCATCTCCTTCTCTTTCTTCTGCTTCTTCTGATTCACCCTCCAGACTTCACCTTCTCCTTCTCCTTCTTCTGATTCTTCTGATTCACCCTCCAGACTTCACCTTCTCCTTCTCCTTCTTCTGCTTCTTCTGATTCACCCTCCTGACTTCACCTTCTCCTTCTCCTTATTCTGCTTCTTCTGATTCACCCTCCAGACTTCTCCTTCTCCTTCTCCTTCTTCTGCTTCTTCTGATTCACCCTCCAGACTTCACCTTCTCCTTCTCCTTCTTCTGCTTCTTCTGATTCACCCTCCAGACTTCACCTTCTCCTTCTCCTTCTTCTACTTCTTCTGATTCACCCTCCAGACTTCACCTTCTCCTTCTCCTTCTTCTACTTCTTCTGATTCACCCTCCAGACTTCACCTTCTCCTTCTCCTTCTTCTACTTCTTCTGATTCACCCTCCAGACTTCACCTTCTCCTTCTCCTTCTTCTGCTTCTTCTAATTCACCCTCCAGACTTCACCTTCTGCTTCTCCTTCGTCTACTTCTTCTGATTCACCCTCCAGACTACACCTTCTCCTTCTCCTTCTTCTACTTCTTCTGATTCACCCTCCAGACTTCACCTTCTCCTTCTCCTTCTTCTGTTTCTTCTGATACACCGTCCAGACTTCACCTTCTCCTTCTCCTTCTTCTACTACTTCTGATTCACCCTCCAGACTTCACCTTCTCCTTCTCCTTCTTCTACTTCTTCTGATTCACCCTCCAGACTTCATCTTCTCCTTCTCCTTCTTCTGCTTCTTCTGATTCACCCTCCAGACTTCACCTTCTCCTTCTCCTTCTTCTGCTTCTTCTGATTCACCCTCCAGACTTCACCTTCTCCTTCTCCTTCTTCTACTACTTCTGATTCACCCTCCAGACTTCACCTTCTCCTTCTCCTTCTTCTACTTCTTCTGATTCACCCTCCAGACTTCACCTTCTCCTTCTCCTTCTTCTGCTTCTTCTAATTCACCCTCCAGACTTCACCTTCTGCTTCTCCTTCGTCTACTTCTTCTGATTCACCCTCCAGACTACACCTTCTCCTTCTCCTTCTTCTACTTCTTCTGATTCACCCTCCAGACTTCACCTTCTCCTTCTCCTTCTTCTGTTTCTTCTGATACACCGTCCAGACTTCACATTCTCCTTCTCCTTCTTCTACTACTTCTGATTCACCCTCCAGACTTCACCTTCTCCTTCTCCTTCTTCTACTTCTTCTGATTCACCCTCCAGACTTCATCTTCTCCTTCTCCTTCTTCTGCTTCTTCTGATTCACCCTCCAGACTTCACCTTCTCCTTCTCCTTCTTCTGCTTCTTCTGATTCACCCTCCAGACTTCACCTTCTCCTTCTCCTTCTTCTACTTCTTCTGATTCACCCTCCATACTTCACCTTCTCCTTCTCCTTCTTCCACTTCTTCTGATTCATCCTCCAGTCTTCACCTTCTCCTTCTCCTTCTTCTACTTCTTCTGCTTCACCCTCCAGACTTCACCATCTCCTTCTCTTTCTTCTGCTTCTTCTGATTCACCCTCCAGACTTCACCTTCTCCTTCTCCTTCTTCTGATTCTTCTGATTCACCCTCCAGACTTCACCTTCTCCTTCTCCTTCTTCTGCTTCTTCTGATTCACCCTCCTGACTTCACCTTCTCCTTCTCCTTCTTCTACTTCTTCTGATTCACCCTCCTGACTTCACCTTCTCCTTCTCCTTCTTCTACTTCTTCTGCTTCACCCTCCAGACTTCACCTTCTCCTTCTCCTTCTTCTACTTCTTCTGATTCAACCTCCAGACTTCACCTTCTCCTTCTCCTTCTTCTACTTCTTCTGATTCACCCTCCAGACTTCACCTTCTCCTTCTCCTTCTTCTACTTCTTCTGATTCACCCTCAGGACTTCACCTTCTCCTTCTCCTTCTTCTGCTTCTTCTGATTCACCCTCCAGACTTCACCTTCTCCTTCTCCTTATTCTTCTTCTTCTGATTCACCCTCCAGACTTCTCCTTCTCCTTCTCCTTCTTCTGCTTCTTCTGATTCACCCTCCAGACTTCACCTTCTCCTTCTCCTTCTTCTGCTTCTTCTGATTCACCCTCCAGACTTCACCTTCTCCTTCTCCTTCTTCTACTTCTTCTGATTCACCCTCCAGACTTCACCTACTCCTTCTCCTTCTTCTACTTCTTCTGATTCACCCTCCAGACTTCACCTTCTCCTTCTCCTTCTTCTACTTCTTCTGATTCACCCTCCAGACTTCACCTTCTCCTTCTCCTTCTTCTGCTTCTTCTAATTCACCCTCCAGACTTCACCTTCTGCTTCTCCTTCGTCTACTTCTTCTGATTCACCCTCCAGACTACACCTTCTCCTTCTCCTTCTTCTACTTCTTCTGATTCACCCTCCAGACTTCACCTTCTCCTTCTCCTTCTTCTGTTTCTTCTGATACACCGTCCAGACTTCACCTTCTCCTTCTCCTTCTTCTACTACTTCTGATTCACCCTCCAGACTTCACCTTCTCCTTCTCCTTCTTCTACTTCTTCTGATTCACCCTCCAGACTTCATCTTCTCCTTCTCCTTCTTCTGCTTCTTCTGATTCACCCTCCAGACTTCACCTTCTCCTTCTCCTTCTTCTGCTTCTTCTGATTCACCCTCCAGACTTCACCTTCTCCTTCTCCTTCTTCTACTTCTTCTGATTCACCCTCCATAC
Organism: Somniosus microcephalus; assembly: GCF_052327205.1. NCBI lineage: Eukaryota > Metazoa > Chordata > Chondrichthyes > Squaliformes > Somniosidae > Somniosus > Somniosus microcephalus. Next base: position 616,998 of record NW_028225257.1, read on the forward strand.
TTCACCTTCTCCTTCTCCTTCTTCCACTTCTTCTGATTCATCCTCCAGTCTTCACCTTCTCCTTCTCCTTCTTCTGTTTCTTCTGCTTCACCCTCCAGACTTCACCTTCTCCTTCTCTTTCTTCTGCTTCTTCTGATTCACCCTCCAGACTTCACCTTCTCCTTCTCCTTCTTCTGATTCTTCTGATTCACCCTCCAGACTTCACCTTCTCCTTCTCCTTCTTCTGCTTCTTCTGATTCACCCTCCTGACTTCACCTTCTCCTTCTCCTTCTTCTACTTCTTCTGATTCACCCTCCTGACTTCACCTTCTCCTTCTCCTTCTTCTACTTCTTCTGCTTCACCCTCCAGACTTCACCTTCTCCTTCTCCTTCTTCTACTTCTTCTGATTCACCCTCCAGACTTCACCTTCTCCTTCTCCTTCTTCTGTTTCTTCTGATACACCGTCCAGACTTCACCTTCTCCTTCTCCTTCTTCTACTACTTCTGATTCACCCTCCAGACTTCACCTTCTCCTTCTCCTTCTTCTACTTCTTCTGATTCACCCTCCAGACTTCATCTTCTCCTTCTCCTTCTTCTGCTTCTTCTGATTCACCCTCCAGACTTCACCTTCTCCTTCTCCTTCTTCTGCTTCTTCTGATTCACCCTCCAGACTTCACCTTCTCCTTCTCCTTCTTCTACTACTTCTGATTCACCCTCCAGACTTCACCTTCTCCTTCTCCTTCTTCTACTTCTTCTGATTCACCCTCCAGACTTCACCTTCTCCTTCTCCTTCTTCTGCTTCTTCTAATTCACCCTCCAGACTTCACCTTCTGCTTCTCCTTCGTCTACTTCTTCTGATTCACCCTCCAGTCTACACCTTCTCCTTCTCCTTCTTCTACTTCTTCTGATTCACCCTCCAGACTTCACCTTCTCCTTCTCCTTCTTCTGTTTCTTCTGATACACCGTCCAGACTTCACCTTCTCCTTCTCCTTCTTCTACTACTTCTGATTCACCCTCCAGACTTCACCTTCTCCTTCTCCTTCTTCTACTTCTTCTGATTCACCCTCCAGACTTCATCTTCTCCTTCTCCTTCTTCTGCTTCTTCTGATTCACCCTCCAGACTTCACCTTCTCCTTCTCCTTCTTCTGCTTCTTCTGATTCACCCTCCAGACTTCACCTTCTCCTTCTCCTTCTTCTACTTCTTCTGATTCACCCTCCATACTTCACCTTCTCCTTCTCCTTCTTCCACTTCTTCTGATTCATCCTCCAGTCTTCACCTTCTCCTTCTCCTTCTTCTACTTCTTCTGCTTCACCCTCCAGACTTCACCATCTCCTTCTCTTTCTTCTGCTTCTTCTGATTCACCCTCCAGACTTCACCTTCTCCTTCTCCTTCTTCTGATTCTTCTGATTCACCCTCCAGACTTCACCTTCTCCTTCTCCTTCTTCTGCTTCTTCTGATTCACCCTCCTGACTTCACCTTCTCCTTCTCCTTCTTCTACTTCTTCTGATTCACCCTCCTGACTTCACCTTCTCCTTCTCCTTCTTCTACTTCTTCTGCTACACCCTCCAGACTTCACCTTCTCCTTCTCCTTCTTCTACTTCTTCTGATTCAACCTCCAGACTTCACCTTCTCCTTCTCCTTCTTCTACTTCTTCTGATTCACCCTCCAGACTTCACCTTCTCCTTCTCCTTCTTCTACTTCTTCTGATTCACCCTCCAGACTTCACCTTCTCCTTCTCCTTATTCTTCTTCTTCTGATTCACCCTCCAGACTTCTCCTTCTCCTTCTCCTTCTTCTGCTTCTTCTGATTCACCCTCCAGACTTCACCTTCTCCTTCTCCTTCTTCTGCTTCTTCTGATTCACCCTCCAGACTTCACCTTCTCCTTCTCCTTCTTCTACTTCTTCTGATTCACCCTCCAGACTTCACCTTCTCCTTCTCCTTCTTCTACTTCTTCTGATTCACCCTCCAGACTTCACCTTCTCCTTCTCCTTCTTCTACTTCTTCTGATTCACCCTCCAGACTTCACCTTCTCCTTCTCCTTCTTCTGCTTCTTCTAATTCACCCTCCAGACTTCACCTTCTGCTTCTCCTTCGTCTACTTCTTCTGATTCACCCTCCAGACTACACCTTCTCCTTCTCCTTCTTCTACTTCTTCTGATTCACCCTCCAGACTTCACCTTCTCCTTCTCCTTCTTCTGTTTCTTCTGATACACCGTCCAGACTTCACCTTCTCCTTCTCCTTCTTCTACTACTTCTGATTCACCCTCCAGACTTCACCTTCTCCTTCTCCTTCTTCTACTTCTTCTGATTCACCCTCCAGACTTCATCTTCTCCTTCTCCTTCTTCTGCTTCTTCTGATTCACCCTCCAGACTTCACCTTCTCCTTCTCCTTCTTCTGCTTCTTCTGATTCACCCTCCAGACTTCACCTTCTCCTTCTCCTTCTTCTACTTCTTCTGATTCACCCTCCATACTTCACCTTCTCCTTCTCCTTCTTCCACTTCTTCTGATTCATCCTCCAGTCTTCACCTTCTCCTTCTCCTTCTTCTGTTTCTTCTGCTTCACCCTCCAGACTTCACCTTCTCCTTCTCTTTCTTCTGCTTCTTCTGATTCACCCTCCAGACTTCACCTTCTCCTTCTCCTTCTTCTGATTCTTCTGATTCACCCTCCAGACTTCACCTTCTCCTTCTCCTTCTTCTGCTTCTTCTGATTCACCCTCCTGACTTCACCTTCTCCTTCTCCTTCTTCTACTTCTTCTGATTCACCCTCCTGACTTCACCTTCTCCTTCTCCTTCTTCTACTTCTTCTGCTTCACCCTCCAGACTTCACCTTCTCCTTCTCCTTCTTCTACTTCTTCTGATTCACCCTCCAGACTTCATCTTCTCCTTCTCCTTCTTCTGCTTCTTCTGATTCACCCTCCAGACTTCACCTTCTCCTTCTCCTTATTCTGCTTCTTCTGATTCACCCTCCAGACTTCCCCTTCTCCTTCTCCTTATTCTGCTTCTTCTGATTCACCCTCCAGACTTCACCTTCTCCTTCTCCTTCTTCTGCTTCTTCTGATTCACCCTCCTGACTTCACCTTCTCCTTCTCCTTCTTCTACTTCTTCTGATTCACCCTCCTGACTTCACCTTCTCCTTCTCCTTCTTCTACTTCTTCTGCTTCACCCTCCAGACTTCACCTTCTCCTTCTCCTTCTTCTACTTCTTCTGATTCACCCTCCAGACTTCACCTTCTCCTTCTCCTTCTTCTGCTTCTTCTGATTCACCCTCCATACTTCACCTTCACTTCTCCTTATTCTGCTTCTTCTGATTCACCCTCCAGACTTCAACTTCTCCTTCTCCTTCTTCTGCTTCTTCTGATTCACCCTCCAGACTTCACCTTCTCCTTCTCCTTCTTCTGCTTCTTCTGATTCACCCTCCAGACTTCACCTTCTCCTTCTCCTTCTTCTGCTTCTTCTGATTCACACTCCAGACTTCACCTTCTCCTTCTCCTTCTTCTACTTCTTCTGATTCACCCTCCAGACTTCACCTTCTCCTTCTCTTTCTTCTGCTTCTTCTGATTCACCCTCCAGATTTCATCTTCTCCTTCTCCTTCTTCTGCTTCCTCTGATTCACCCTCCAGACTTCACCTTCTCCTTCTCCTTCTTCTGCTTCTTCTGATTCACCCTCCAGACTTCACCTTCTCCTTCTCCTTCTTCTGCTTCTTCTGTTTCACCCTCCAGACTTCACCTTCTCCTTCTCCTTCTTCTACTTCTTCTGATTCACCCTCCAGACCTCACCTTCTCCTTCTCCTTCTTCTACTTCTTCTGATTCACCCTCCAGATTTCATCTTCTCCTTCTCCTTCTTCTGCTTCTTCTGATTCACCCTCCAGACTTCACCTTCTCCTTCTCCTTCTTCTGCTTCTTCTGATTCACCCTACTGACTTCACCTTCTCCTTCTCCTTCTTCTACTACTTCTGATTCACCCTCCTGACTTCACCTTCTCCTTCTCCTTCTTCTACTTCTTCTGCTTCACCCTCCAGACTTCACCTTCTCCTTCTCCTTCTTCTACTTCTTCTGATGCACCCTCCAGACTTGACCTTCTCCTTCTCCTTCTTCTACTTCTTCTGATTCACCCTCCAGACTTCACCTTCTCCTTCTCCTTCTTCTGCTTCTTCTGCTTCACCGTCCTGACTTCACCTTCTCCTTCTCCTTCTTCTACTTCTTCTGCTTCATCCCCCTGACATCACCTGCTCCTTCTCCTTCTTCTGCTTCTTCTGATTCACCCTCCTAACTTCACCTTCTCCTTCTCCTTCTTCTGCTTCCTCTGATTCACCCTCCTGACTTCACCTTCTCCTTCTCCTTCTTCTGCTTCTTCTGATTCACCCTCCAGACTTCACCTTCTCCTTCTCTTTCTTCTGCTTCTTCTGATTCACCCTCCAGACTTCACCTTCTCCTTCTCCTTCTTCTGATTCTTCTGATTCACCCTCCAGACTTCACCTTCCCCTTCTCCTTCTTCTGCTTCTTCTGATTCACCCTCCTGACATCACCTTCTCCTTCTTCTTCTTCTACTTCTTCTGATTCACCCTCCTGACTTCACCTTCTCCTTCTCCTTCTTCTACTTCTTCTGCTTCACCCTCCAGACTTCACCTTCTCCTTCTCCTTCTTCTACTTCTTCTGATTCACCCTCCAGACTTGACCTTCTCCTTCTCCTTCTTCTACTTATTCTGATTCACCCTCCAGACTTCACCTTCTCCTTCTCCTTCTTCTGCTTCTTCTGCTTCACCGTCCTGACTTCACCTTCTCCTTCTCCTTCTTCTACTTCTTCTGCTTCATCCCGCTGACAGCACCTGCTCCTTCTCCTTCTTCTGCTTCTTCTGATTCACCCTCCTAACTTCACCTTCTCCTTCTCCTTCTTCTGCTTCTTCTGATTCACCCTCCTGACTTCACCTTCTCCTTCTCCTTCTTCTGCTTCTTCTGATTCACCCTCCAGACTTCACCTTCTCCTTCTCCTTCTTCTGCTTCTTCTGATTCACCCTCCAGACTTCACCTTCTCCTTCCCCTTCTTCTGATTCTTCTGATTCACCCTCCAGACTTCACCTTCTCCTTCTCCTTCTTCTGCTTCTTCTGATTCACCCTCCTGACTTCACCTTCTCCTTCTCCTTCTTCTACTTCTTCTGATTCACCCTCCTGACTTCACCTTCTCCTTCTCTTTCTTCTGCTTCTTCTGATTCACCCTCCAGACTTCACCTTCTCCTTCTCCTTCGTCTGCTTCTTCTGATTCACCCTCCAGACTTCTCCTTCTCCTTCTCCTTCTTCTGCTTCTTCTGATTCACCCTCCTGACTTCACCTTCTCCTTCTTCTTCTTCTACTTCTTCTGATTCACCCTCCTGACTTCACCTTCTCCTTCTCCTTCTTCTACTTCTTCTGCTTCACCCTCCAGACTTCACCTTCTCCTTCTCCTTCTTCTACTTCTTCTGATTCACCCTCCAGACTTCATCTTCTCCTTCTCCTTCTTCTGCTTCTTCTGATTCACCCTCCAGACTTCACCTTCTCCTTCTCCTTATTCTGCTTCTTCTGATTCACCCTCCAGACTTCACCTTCTCCTTCTCCTTATTCTGCTTCTTCTGATTCACCCTCCAGACTTCACCTTCTCCTTCTCCTTCCTCTGCTTCTTCTGATTCACCCTCCAGACTTCACCTTCTCCTTCTCCTTCTTCTGATTCTTCTGATTCACCCTCCAGACTTCACCTTCTCCTTCTCCTTCTTCTGCTTCTTCTGATTCACCCTCCTGACTTAACCTTCTCCTTCTCCTTCTTCTACTTCTTCTGATTCACCCTCCTGACTTCACCTTCTCCTTCTCCTTCTTCTACTTCTTCTGATTCACCCTCCAGACTTCACCTTCTCCTTCTCCTTATTCTACTTCTTCTGATTCACCCTCCAGACTTCACCTTCTCCTTCTCTTTCTTCTGCTTCTTCTGATTCACCCACCAGACTTCACCTTCTCCTTCTCCTTATTCTGCTTCTTCTGATTCACCCTCCAGGCTTCACCTTCTCCTTCTCCTTATTCTGCTTCTTCTGATTCACCCTCCAGACTTCACCATCTCCTTCTCCTTCCTCTGCTTCTTCTGATTCACCCTCCTGACTTCACCTTCTCCTTCTCCTTCTTCTACTTCTTCTGCTTCACCCTCCAGACTTCACCTTCTCCTTCTCCTTCTTCTACTTCTTCTGATTCACCCTCCAGACTTCACCTTCTCCTTCTCCTTCTTCTGCTTCTTCTGATTCACCCTCCAGACTTCACCTTCTCCTTCTCCTTATTCTGCTTCTTCTGATTCACCCTCCAGACTTCACCTTCTCCTTCTCCTTCTTCTGCTTCTTCTGATTCACACTCCAGACTTCACCTTCTCCTTCTCCTTCTTCTGCTTCTTCTGATTCACACTCCAGACTTCACCTTCTCCTTCTCCTTCTTCTACTTCTTCTGATTCACCCTCCAGACTTCACCGTCTCCTTCTCTTTCTTCTGCTTCTTCTGATTCACCCTCCTGACTTCACCTTCTCCTTCTCCTTCTTCTGATTCTTCTGATTCACCCTCCAGACTTCACCTTCTTCTTCTCCTTATTCTGCTTCTTCTGATTCACCCTCCTGACTTCACCTTCTCCTTCTCCTTCTTCTACTTCTTCTGATTCGCCCTCCTGACTTCACCTTCTCCTTCTCCTTCTTCTACTTCTTCTGCTTCACCCTCCAGACTTCACCTTCTCCTTCTCCTTCTTCTACTTCTTCTGATTCACCCTCCAGACTTGACCTTCTACTTCTCCTTCTTCTACTTCTTCTGATTCACCCTCCAGACTTCACCTTCTCCTTCTCCTTCTTCTGCTTCTTCTGCTTCACCGTCCTGACTTCACCTTCTCCTTCTCCTTCTTCTACTTCTTCTGCTTCTTCCCCCTGACATCACCTGCTCCTTCTCCTTCTTCTGCTTCTTCTGATTCACCCTCCTAACTTCACCTTCTCCTTCTCCTTCTTCTGCTTCTTCTGATTCACCCTCCTGACTTCACCTTCTCCTTCTCCTTCTTCTGCTTCTTCTGATTCACCCTCCAGACTTCACCTTCTCCTTCTCCTTCTTCTGCTTCTTCTGATTCACCCTCCAGACTTCACCTTCTCCTTCTCCTTCTTCTGCTTCTTCTGATTCACCCTCCAGACCTCACCTTCTCCTTCTCCTTCTTCTACTTCTTCTGATTCACCCTCCAGACTTCATCTTCTCCTTCTCCTTCTTCTGCTTCTTCTGATTCACCCTCCAGACTTCACCTTCTCCTTCTCCTTCTTCTGCTTCTTCTGATTCACCCTCCAGACATCACCTTCTCCTTCTCCTTCTTCTACTTCTTCTGATTCACCCTCCAGACTTCACCTTCTCCTTCTCCTTCTTCTACTTCTTCTGATTCACCCTCCAGTCTTCACCTTCTCCTTCTCCTTCTTCTGTTTCTTCTGCTTCACCCTCCAGACTTCACCTTCTCCTTCTCTTTCTTCTGCTTCTTCTGATTCACCCTCCAGACTTCACCTTCTCCTTCTCCTTATTCTTCTTCTTCTGATTCACCCTCCAGACTTCTCCTTCTCCTTCTCCTTCTTCTGCTTCTTCTGATTCACCCTCCAGACTTCACCTTCTCCTTCTCCTTCTTCTGCTTCTTCTGATTCACCCTCCAGACTTCACCTTCTCCTTCTCCTTCTTCTACTTCTTCTGATTCACCCTCCAGACTTCACCTTCTCCTTCTCCTTCTTCTACTTCTTCTGATTCACCCTCCAGACTTCACCTTCTCCTTCTCCTTCTTCTACTTCTTCTGATTCACCCTCCAGACTTCACCTTCTCCTTCTCCTTCTTCTGCTTCTTCTAATTCACCCTCCAGACTTCACCTTCTGCTTCTCCTTCGTCTACTTCTTCTGATTCACCCTCCAGACTACACCTTCTCCTTCTCCTTCTTCTACTTCTTCTGATTCACCCTCCAGACTTCACCTTCTCCTTCTCCTTCTTCTGTTTCTTCTGATACACCGTCCAGACTTCACCTTCTCCTTCTCCTTCTTCTACTACTTCTGATTCACCCTCCAGACTTCACCTTCTCCTTCTCCTTCTTCTACTTCTTCTGATTCACCCTCCAGACTTCATCTTCTCCTTCTCCTTCTTCTGCTTCTTCTGATTCACCCTCCAGACTTCACCTTCTCCTTCTCCTTCTTCTGCTTCTTCTGATTCACCCTCCAGACTTCACCTTCTCCTTCTCCTTCTTCTACTTCTTCTGATTCACCCTCCATACTTCACCTTCTCCTTCTCCTTCTTCCACTTCTTCTGATTCATCCTCCAGTCTTCACCTTCTCCTTCTCCTTCTTCTGTTTCTTCTGCTTCACCCTCCAGACTTCACCTTCTCCTTCTCTTTCTTCTGCTTCTTCTGATTCACCCTCCAGACTTCACCTTCTCCTTCTCCTTCTTCTGATTCTTCTGATTCACCCTCCAGACTTCACCTTCTCCTTCTCCTTCTTCTGCTTCTTCTGATTCACCCTCCTGACTTCACCTTCTCCTTCTCCTTCTTCTACTTCTTCTGATTCACCCTCCTGACTTCACCTTCTCCTTCTCCTTCTTCTACTTCTTCTGCTTCACCCTCCAGACTTCATCTTCTCCTTCTCCTTCTTCTACTTCTTCTGATTCACCCTCCAGACTTCATCTTCTCCTTCTCCTTCTTCTGCTTCTTCTGATTCACCCTCCAGACTTCACCTTCTCCTTCTCCTTATTCTGCTTCTTCTGATTCACCCTCCAGACTTCCCCTTCTCCTTCTCCTTATTCTGCTTCTTCTGATTCACCCTCCAGACTTCACCTTCTCCTTCTCCTTCTTCTGCTTCTTCTGATTCACCCTCCTGACTTCACCTTCTCCTTCTCCTTCTTCTACTTCTTCTGATTCACCCTCCTGACTTCACCTTCTCCTTCTCCTTCTTCTACTTCTTCTGCTTCACCCTCCAGACTTCACCTTCTCCTTCTCCTTCTTCTACTTCTTCTGATTCACCCTCCAGACTTCACCTTCTCCTTCTCCTTCTTCTGCTTCTTCTGATTCACCCTCCATACTTCACCTTCACTTCTCCTTATTCTGCTTCTTCTGATTCACCCTCCAGACTTCAACTTCTCCTTCTCCTTCTTCTGCTTCTTCTGATTCACCCTCCAGACTTCACCTTCTCCTTCTCCTTCTTCTGCTTCTTCTGATTCACCCTCCAGACTTCACCTTCTCCTTCTCCTTCTTCTGCTTCTTCTGATTCACACTCCAGACTTCACCTTCTCCTTCTCCTTCTTCTACTTCTTCTGATTCACCCTCCAGACTTCACCTTCTCCTTCTCTTTCTTCTGCTTCTTCTGATTCACCCTCCAGATTTCATCTTCTCCTTCTCCTTCTTCTGCTTCTTCTGATTCACCCTCCAGACTTCACCTTCTCCTTCTCCTTCTTCTGCTTCTTCTGATTCACCCTCCAGACTTCACCTTCTCCTTCTCCTTCTTCTGCTTCTTCTGTTTCACCCTCCAGACTTCACCTTCTCCTTCTCCTTCTTCTACTTCTTCTGATTCACCCTCCAGACCTCACCTTCTCCTTCTCCTTCTTCTACTTCTTCTGATTCACCCTCCAGATTTCATCTTCTCCTTCTCCTTCTTCTGCTTCTTCTGATTCACCCTCCAGACTTCACCTTCTCCTTCTCCTTCTTCTGCTTCTTCTGATTCACCCTCCTGACTTCACCTTCTCCTTCTCCTTCTTCTACTACTTCTGATTCACCCTCCTGACTTCACCTTCTCCTTCTCCTTCTTCTACTTCTTCTGCTTCACCCTCCAGACTTCACCTTCTCCTTCTCCTTCTTCTACTTCTTCTGATGCACCCTCCAGACTTGACCTTCTCCTTCTCCTTCTTCTACTTCTTCTGATTCACCCTCCAGACTTCACCTTCTCCTTCTCCTTCTTCTGCTTCTTCTGCTTCACCGTCCTGACTTCACCTTCTCCTTCTCCTTCTTCTACTTCTTCTGCTTCATCCCCCTGACATCACCTGCTCCTTCTCCTTCTTCTGCTTCTTCTGATTCACCCTCCTAACTTCACCTTCTCCTTCTCCTTCTTCTGCTTCCTCTGATTCACCCTCCTGACTTCACCTTCTCCTTCTCCTTCTTCTGCTTCTTCTGATTCACCCTCCAGACTTCACCTTCTCCTTCTCTTTCTTCTGCTTCTTCTGATTCACCCTCCAGACTTCACCTTCTCCTTCTCCTTCTTCTGATTCTTCTGATTCACCCTCCAGACTTCACCTTCCCCTTCTCCTTCTTCTGCTTCTTCTGATTCACCCTCCTGACATCACCTTCTCCTTCTTCTTCTTCTACTTCTTCTGATTCACCCTCCTGACTTCACCTTCTCCTTCTCCTTCTTCTACTTCTTCTGCTTCACCCTCCAGACTTCACCTTCTCCTTCTCCTTCTTCTACTTCTTCTGATTCACCCTCCAGACTTGACCTTCTCCTTCTCCTTCTTCTACTTATTCTGATTCACCCTCCAGACTTCACCTTCTCCTTCTCCTTCTTCTGCTTCTTCTGCTTCACCGTCCTGACTTCACCTTCTCCTTCTCCTTCTTCTACTTCTTCTGCTTCATCCCGCTGACAGCACCTGCTCCTTCTCCTTCTTCTGCTTCTTCTGATTCACCCTCCTAACTTCACCTTCTCCTTCTCCTTCTTCTGCTTCTTCTGATTCACCCTCCTGACTTCACCTTCTCCTTCTCCTTCTTCTGCTTCTTCTGATTCACCCTCCAGACTTCACCTTCTCCTTCTCCTTCTTCTGCTTCTTCTGATTCACCCTCCAGACTTCACCTTCTCCTTCCCCTTCTTCTGATTCTTCTGATTCACCCTCCAGACTTCACCTTCTCCTTCTCCTTCTTCTGCTTCTTCTGATTCACCCTCCTGACTTCACCTTCTCCTTCTCCTTCTTCTACTTCTTCTGATTCACCCTCCTGACTTCACCTTCTCCTTCTCTTTCTTCTGCTTCTTCTGATTCACCCTCCAGACTTCACCTTCTCCTTCTCCTTCGTCTGCTTCTTCTGATTCACCCTCCAGACTTCTCCTTCTCCTTCTCCTTCTTCTGCTTCTTCTGATTCACCCTCCTGACTTCACCTTCTCCTTCTTCTTCTTCTACTTCTTCTGATTCACCCTCCTGACTTCACCTTCTCCTTCTCCTTCTTCTACTTCTTCTGCTTCACCCTCCAGACTTCACCTTCTCCTTCTCCTTCTTCTACTTCTTCTGATTCACCCTCCAGACTTCATCTTCTCCTTCTCCTTCTTCTGCTTCTTCTGATTCACCCTCCAGACTTCACCTTCTCCTTCTCCTTATTCTGCTTCTTCTGATTCACCCTCCAGACTTCACCTTCTCCTTCTCCTTATTCTGCTTCTTCTGATTCACCCTCCAGACTTCACCTTCTCCTTCTCCTTCCTCTGCTTCTTCTGATTCACCCTCCAGACTTCACCTTGTCCTTCTCCTTCTTCTGATTCTTCTGATTCACCCTCCAGACTTCACCTTCTCCTTCTCCTTCTTCTGCTTCTTCTGATTCACCCTCCTGACTTCACCTTCTCCTTCTCCTTCTTCTACTTCTTCTGATTCACCCTCCTGACTTCACCTTCTCCTTCTCCTTCTTCTACTTCTTCTGCTTCACCCTCCAGACTTCACCTTCTCCTTCTCCTTCTTCTACTTCTTCTGATTCACCCTCCAGACTTCACCTTCTCCTTCTCCTTATTCTACTTCTTCTGATTCACCCTCCAGACTTCACCTTCTCCTGCTCTTTCTTCTGCTTCTTCTGATTCACCCACCAGACTTCACCTTCTCCTTCTCCTTATTCTGCTTCTTCTGATTCACCCTCCAGGCTTCACCTTCTCCTTCTCCTTATTCTGCTTCTTCTGATTCACCCTCCAGACTTCACCATCTCCTTCTCCTTCCTCTGCTTCTTCTGATTCACCCTCCAGACTTCACCTTCTCCTTCTCCTTCTTCTGATTCTTCTGATTCACCCTCCAGACTTCACCTTCTCCTTCTCCTTCTTCTGCTTCTTCTGATTCACCCTCCTGACTTCACCTTCTCCTTCTCCTTCTTCTACTTCTTCTGATTCACCCTCCTGACTTCACCTTCTCCTTCTCCTTCTTCTACTTCTTCTGCTTCACCCTCCAGACTTCACCTTCTCCTTCTCCTTCTTCTACTTCTTCTGATTCACCCTCCAGACTTCACCTTCTCCTTCTCCTTCTTCTGCTTCTTCTGATTCACCCTCCAGACTTCACCTTCTCCTTCTCCTTATTCTGCTTCTTCTGATTCACCCTCCAGACTTCACCTTCTCCTTCTCCTTCTTCTGCTTCTTCTGATTCACACTCCAGACTTCACCTTCTCCTTCTCCTTCTTCTACTTCTTCTGATTCACCCTCCAGACTTCACCTTCTCCTTCTCTTTCTTCTGCTTCTTCTGATTCACCCTCCAGACTTCACCTTCTCCTTCTCCTTCTTCTGATTCTTCTGATTCACCCTCCAGACTTCACCTTCTTCTTCTCCTTATTCTGCTTCTTCTGATTCACCCTCCTGACTTCACCTTCTCCTTCTCCTTCTTCTACTTCTTCTGATTCGCCCTCCTGACTTCACCTTCTCCTTCTCCTTCTTCTACTTCTTCTGCTTCACCCTCCAGACTTCACCTTCTCCTTCTCCTTCTTCTACTTCTTCTGATTCACCCTCCAGACTTGACCTTCTCCTTCTCCTTCTTCTACTTCTTCTGATTCACCCTCCAGACTTCACCTTCTCCTTCTCCTTCTTCTGCTTCTTCTGCTTCACCGTCCTGACTTCACCTTCTCCTTCTCCTTCTTCTACTTCTTCTGCTTCTTCCCCCTGACATCACCTGCTCCTTCTCCTTCTTCTGCTTCTTCTGATTCACCCTCCTAACTTCACCTTCTCCTTCTCCTTCTTCTGCTTCTTCTGATTCACCCTCCTGACTTCACCTTCTCCTTCTCCTTCTTCTGCTTCTTCTGATTCACCCTCCAGACTTCACCTTCTCCTTCTCCTTCTTCTGCTTCTTCTGATTCACCCTCCAGACTTCACCTTCTCCTTCTCCTTCTTCTGCTTCTTCTGATTCACCCTCCAGACCTCACCTTCTCCTTCTCCTTCTTCTACTTCTTCTGATTCACCCTCCAGACTTCATCTTCTCCTTCTCCTTCTTCTGCTTCTTCTGATTCACCCTCCAGACTTCACCTTCTCCTTCTCCTTCTTCTGCTTCTTCTGATTCACCCTCCAGACATCACCTTCTCCTTCTCCTTCTTCTACTTCTTCTGATTCACCCTCCAGACTTCACCTTCTCCTTCTCCTTCTTCTACTTCTTCTGATTCACCCTCCAGTCTTCACCTTCTCCTTCTCCTTCTTCTGTTTCTTCTGCTTCACCCTCCAGACTTCACCTTCTCCTTCTCTTTCTTCTGCTTCTTCTGATTCACCCTCCAGACTTCACCTTCTCCTTCTCCTTCTTCTGATTCTTCTGATTCACCCTCCAGACTTCACCTTCTCCTTCTCCTTCTTCTGCTTCTTCTGATTCACCCTCCTGACTTCACCTTCTCCTTCTCCTTCTTCTACTTCTTCTGATTCACCCTCCTGACTTCACCTTCTCCTTCTCCTTCTTCTACTTCTTCTGCGTCACCCTCCAGACTTCACCTTCTCCTTCTCCTTCTTCTATTTCTTCTGATTCACCCTTCAGACTTCACCTTCTCCTTCTCCTTTTTCTGCTTCTTCTGATTCACCCTCCAGACTTCACCTTCTCCTTCTCCATATTCTGCTTCTTCTGATTCACCCTCCAGACTTCACCTTCTCCTTCTCCTTCTTCTGCTTCTTCTGATTCACCCTCCAGACTTCACCTTCTCCTTCTCCTTCTTCTGCTTCTTCTGATTCACCCTCCAGACTTCACCTTCTCCTTCTCCTTCGTCTACTTCTTCTGATTCACCCTCCAGACAACACCTTCTCCTTCTCCTTCTTCTACTTCTTCTGATTCACCCTCCAGACTTCACCTTCTCCTTCTCCTTCTTCTGCTTCTTCTGATTCACCCTCCTGACTTCACCTTCTCCTTCTCCTTCTTCTACTTCTTCTGATTCACCCTCCTGACTTCACCTTCTCCTTCTCCTTCTTCTACTTCTTCTGCTTCACCCTCCAGACTTCACCTTCTCCTTCTCCTTCTTCTACTTCTTCTGATTCACCCTCCAGACTTGACCTTCTCCTTCTCCTTCTTCTACTTATTCTGATTCACCCTCCAGACTTCACATTCTCCTTCTCCTTCTTCTGCTTCTTCTGCTTCACCGTCCTGACTTCACCTTCTCCTTCTCCTTCTTCTACTTCTTCTGCTTCATCCCGCTGACATCACCTGCTCCTTCTCCTTCTTCTGCTTCTTCTGATTCACCCTCCTAACTTCACCTTCTCCTTCTCCTTCTTCTGCTTCTTCTGATTCACCCTCCTGACTTCACCTTCTCCTTCTCCTTCTTCTGCTTCTTCTGATTCACCCTCCAGACTTCACCTTCTCCTTCTCCTTCTTCGGCTTCTTCTGATTCACCCTCCAGACTTCACCTTCTCCTTCTCCTTCTTCTGATTCTTCTGATTCACCCTCCAGACTTCACCTTCTCCTTCTCCTTCTTCTGCTTCTTCTGAATCACCCTCCTGACTTCACCTTCTCCTTCTCCTTCTTCTACTTCTTCTGATTCACCCTCCTGACTTCACCTTCTCCTTCTCCTTCTTCTACTTCTTGTGATTCACCCTCCAGACTTCACCTTCTCCTTCTCCTTCTTCTACTTCTTCTGATTCACCCTTCAGACTTCACCTTCTCCTTCTCCTTTTTCTGCTTCTTCTGATTCACCCTCCAGACTTCACCTTCTCCTTCTCCATATTCTGCTTCTTCTGATTCACCCTCCAGACTTCACCTTCTCCTTCTCCTTCTTCTGCTTCTTCTGATTCACCCTCCAGACTTCACCTTCTCCTTCTCCTTCTTCTGCTTCTTCTGATTCACCCTCCAGACTTCACCTTCTCCTTCTCCTTCGTCTACTTCTTCTGATTCACCCTCCAGACAACACCTTCTCCTTCTCCTTCTTCTACTTCTTCTGATTCACCCTCCAGACTTCACCTTCTCCTTCTCCTTCTTCTGCTTCTTCTGATTCACCCTCCTGACTTCACCTTCTCCTTCTCCTTCTTCTACTTCTTCTGATTCACCCTCCTGACTTCACCTTCTCCTTCTCCTTCTTCTACTTCTTCTGCTTCACCCTCCAGACTTCACCTTCTCCTTCTCCTTCTTCTACTTCTTCTGATTCACCCTCCAGACTTGACCTTCTCCTTCTCCTTCTTCTACTTATTCTGATTCACCCTCCAGACTTCACATTCTCCTTCTCCTTCTTCTGCTTCTTCTGCTTCACCGTCCTGACTTCACCTTCTCCTTCTCCTTCTTCTACTTCTTCTGCTTCATCCCGCTGACATCACCTGCTCCTTCTCCTTCTTCTGCTTCTTCTGATTCACCCTCCTAACTTCACCTTCTCCTTCTCCTTCTTCTGCTTCTTCTGATTCACCCTCCTGACTTCACCTTCTCCTTCTCCTTCTTCTGCTTCTTCTGATTCACCCTCCAGACTTCACCTTCTCCTTCTCCTTCTTCGGCTTCTTCTGATTCACCCTCCAGACTTCACCTTCTCCTTCTCCTTCTTCTGATTCTTCTGATTCACCCTCCAGACTTCACCTTCTCCTTCTCCTTCTTCTGCTTCTTCTGAATCACACTCCTGACTTCACCTTCTCCTTCTCCTTCTTCTACTTCTTCTGATTCACCCTCCTGACTTCACCTTCTCCTTCTCCTTCTTCTACTTCTTCTGCTTCACCCTCCAGACTTCACCTTCTCCTTCTCCTTCTTCTGCTTCTTCTGATTCACCCTCGAAACTTCTCCTTCTCCTTCTCCTTCTTCTGCTTCTTCTGATTCACCCTCCAGACTTCACCTTCTTCTTCTCCTTCTTCTGCTTCTTCTGATTCACCCTCCAGACTTCACCTTCTCCTTCTCCTTCTTCTACTTCTTCTGATTCACCCTCCAGACTTCACCTTCTCCATTTCCTTCTTCTGCTTCTTCTGATTCACCCTCCAGACTTCACCTTCTCCTTCTCCTTCGTCTACTTCTTCTGATTCACCCTCCAGACTACACCTTCTGCTTCTCCTTCTTCTACTTCTTCTGATTCACCCTCCAGACTTCACCTTCTCCTTCTCCTTCTTCTGTTTCTTCTGATTCACCGTCCAGACTTCACCTTCTCCTTCTCCTTCTTCCACTACTTCTGATTCACCCTCCAGACTTCACCTTCTCCTTCTCCTTCTTCTACTTCTTCTGATTCACCCTCCAGACTTCACCTTCTCCTTCTCCTTCTTGTACTTCTTCTGATTCACCCTCCAGTCTTCACCTTCTCCTTCTCCTTCTTCTGTTTCTTCTGCTTCACCCTCCAGACTTCACCTTCTCCTTCTCTTTCTTCTGCTTCTTCTGATTCACCCTCCAGACTTCACCTTCTCCTTCTCCTTCTTCTGATTCTTCTGATTCACCCTCCAGACTTCACCTTCTCCTTCTCCTTCTTCTGCTTCTTCTGATTCACCCTCCTGACTTCACGTTCTCCTTCTCCTTCTTCTACTTCTTCTGCTTCACCCTCCAGACTTCACCTTCTCCTTCTCCTTCTTCTACTTCTTCTGCTTCACCCTCCAGACTTCATCTTCTCCTTCTCCTTCTTCTGCTTCTTCTGATTCACCCTCCAGACTTCACCTTCTCCTTCTCCTTATTTTGCTTCTTCTGATTCACCCTCCAGACTTCACCTTCTCCTTCTCCTTATTCTGCTTCTTCTGATTCACCCTCCAGACTTCACCTTCTCCTTCTCCTTCCTCTGCTTCTTCTGATTCACCCTCCAGACTTCACCTTCTCCTTCTCCTTCTTCTGATTCTTCTGATTCACCCTCCAGACTTCACCTTCTCCTTCTCCTTCTTCTGCTTCTTCTGATTCACCCTCCTGACTTCACCTTCTCCTTCTCCTTCTTCTACTTCTTCTGATTCACCCTCCTGACTTCACCTTCTCCTTCTCCTTCTTCTACTTCTTCTGCTTCACCCTCCAGACATCACCTTCTCCTTCTCCTTCTTCTATTTCTTCTGATTCACCCTCCAGACTTCACCTTCTCTTTCTCCTTCTTCTGCTTCTTCTGATTCACCCTCCAGACTTCACCTTCTCCTTCTCCTTATTCTGCTTCTTCTGATTCACCCTCCAGACTTCACCTTCTCCTTCTCCTTCTTATGCTTCTTCTGATTCACACTCCAGACTTCACCTTCTCCTTCTCCTTCTTCTACTTCTTCTGATTCACCCTCCAGACTTCACCTTCTCCTTCTCTTTCTTCTGCTTCTTCTGATTCACCCTCCAGACTTCACCTTCTTCTTCTCCTTCTTCTGCTTCTTCTGATTCACCCTCCTGACTTCACATTCTCCTTCTCCTTCTTCTACTTCTTCTGATTCACCCTCCTGACTTCATCTACTCCTTCTCCTTCTTCTACTTCTTCTGCTTCACCCTCCAGACTTCACCTTCTCCTTCTCCTTCTTCTACTTCTTCTGATTCACCCTCCAGACTTGACCTTCTCCTTCTCCTTCTTCTACTTCTTCTGATTCACCCTCCAGACTTCACCTTCTCCTTCTCCTTCTTCTGCTTCTTCTGCTTCACCGTCCTGACTTCACCTTCTCCTTCTCCTTCTTCTACTTCTTCTGCTTCATCCCCCTGACATCACCTGCTCCTTCTCCTTCTTCTGCTTCTTCTGATTCACCCTCCTAACTTCACCTTCTCCTTCTCCTTCTTCTGCTTCTTCTGATTCACCCTCCTGACTTCACCTTCTCCTTCTCCTTCTTCTGCTTCTTCTGATTCACCCTCCAGACATCACCTTCTCCTTCTCCTTCTTCTGCTTCTTCTGATTCACCCTCCAGACTTCACCTTCTCCTTCTCCTTCTTCTGCTTCTTCTGATTCACCCTCCAGACCTCACCTTCTCCTTCTCCTTCTTCTACTTCTTCTGATTCACCCTCCAGACTTCATCTTCTCCTTCTCCTTCTTCTGCTTCTTCTGATTCACTCTCCAGGCTTCACCTTCTCCTTCTCCTTCTTCTGCTTCTTCTGATTCACCCTCCAGACTTCACCTTCTCCTTCTCCTTCTTCTACTTCTTCTGATTCACCCTCCAGACTTCACCTTCTCCTTCTCCTTCTTCTGCTTCTTCTGAATCACCCTCCAGACTTCACCTTCTCCTTCTCCTTCTTCTGATTCTTCTGATTCACCCTCCAGACTTCACCTTCTCCTTCTCCTTCTTCTGCTTCTTCTGAATCACACTCCTGACTTCACCTTCTCCTTCTCCTTCTTCTACTTCTTCTGATTCACCCTCCTGACTTCACCTTCTCCTTCTCCTTCTTCTACTTCTTCTGCTTCACCCTCCAGACTTCACCTTCTCCTTCTCCTTCTTCTGCTTCTTCTGATTCACCCTCGAGACTTCTCCTTCTCCTTCTCCTTCTTCTGCTTCTTCTGATTCACCCTCAAGGCTTCACCTTCTTCTTCTCCTTCTTCTGCCTCTTCTGATTCACCCTCCAGACTTCACCTTCTCCTTCTCCTTCTTCTACTTCTTCTGATTCACCCTCCAGACTTCACCTTCTCCATTTTCTTCTTCTGCTTCTTCTGATTCACCCTCCAGACTTCACCTTCTCCTTCTCCTTCGTCTACTTCTTCTGATTCACCCTCCAGACTACACCTTCTGCTTCTCCTTCTTCTACTTCTTCTGATTCACCCTCCAGACTTCACCTTCTCCTTCTCCTTCTTCTGTTTCTTCTGATTCACCGTCCAGACTTCACTTTCTCCTTCTCCTTCTTCCACTACTTCTGATTCACCCTCCAGACTTCACCTTCTCCTTCTCCTTCTTCTACTTCTTCTGATTCACCCTCCAGACTTCACCTTCTCCTTCTCCTTCTTGTACTTCTTCTGATTCACCCTCCAGTCTTCACCTTCTCCTTCTCCTTCTTCTGTATCTTCTGCTTCACCCTCCAGACTTCACCTTCTCCTTCTCTTTCTTCTGCTTCTTCTGATTCACCCTCCAGACTTCACCTTCTCCTTCTCCTTCTTCTGATTCTTCTGATTCACCCTCCAGACTTCACCTTCTCCTTCTCCTTCTTCTGCTTCTTCTGATTCACCCTCCTGACTTCACGTTCTCCTTCTCCTTCTTCTACTTCTTCTGCTTCACCCTCCAGACTTCACCTTCTCCTTCTCCTTCTTCTACTTCTTCTGCTTCACCCTCCAGACTTCATCTTCTCCTTCTCCTTCTTCTGCTTCTTCTGATTCACCCTCCAGACTTCACCTTCTCCTTCTCCTTATTTTGCTTCTTCTGATTCACCCTCCAGACTTCACCTTCTCCTTCTCCTTATTCTGCTTCTTCTGATTCACCCTCCAGACTTCACCTTCTCCTTCTCCTTCCTCTGCTTCTTCTGATTCACCCTCCAGACTTCACCTTCTCCTTCTCCTTCTTCTGATTCTTCTGATTCACCCTCCAGACTTCACCTTCTCCTTCTCCTTCTTCTGCTTCTTCTGATTCACCCTCCTGACTTCACCTTCTCCTTCTCCTTCTTCTACTTCTTCTGATTCACCCTCCTGACTTCACCTTCTCCTTCTCCTTCTTCTACTTCTTCTGCTTCACCCTCCAGACATCACCTTCTCCTTCTCCTTCTTCTATTTCTTCTGATTCACCCTCCAGACTTCACCTTCTCTTTCTCCTTCTTCTGCTTCTTCTGATTCACCCTCCAGACTTCACCTTCTCCTTCTCCTTATTCTGCTTCTTCTGATTCACCCTCCAGACTTCACCTTCTCCTTCTCCTTCTTCTGCTTCTTCTGATTCACACTCCAGACTTCACCTTCTCCTTCTCCTTCTTCTACTTCTTCTGATTCACCCTCCAGACTTCACCTTCTCCTTCTCTTTCTTCTGCTTCTTCTGATTCACCCTCCAGACTTCACCTTCTTCTTCTCCTTCTTCTGCTTCTTCTGATTCACCCTCCTGACTTCACATTCTCCTTCTCCTTCTTCTACTTCTTCTGATTCACCCTCCTGACTTCACCTACTCCTTCTCCTTCTTCTACTTCTTCAGCTTCACCCTCCAGACTTCACCTTCTCCTTCTCCTTCTTCTACTTCTTCTGATTCACCCTCCAGACTTGACCTTCTCCTTCTCCTTCTTCTACTTCTTCTGATTCACCCTCCAGACTTCACCTTCTCCTTCTCCTTCTTCTGCTTCTTCTGCTTCACCGTCCTGACTTCACCTTCTCCTTCTCCTTCTTCTACTTCTTCTGCTTCATCCCCCTGACATCACCTGCTCCTTCTCCTTCTTCTGCTTCTTCTGATTCACCCTCCTGACTTCACCTTCTCCTTCTCCTTCTTCTGCTTCTTCTGATTCACCCTCCAGACATCACCTTCTCCTTCTCCTTCTTCTGCTTCTTCTGATTCACCCTCCAGACTTCACCTTCTCCTTCTCCTTCTTCTGCTTCTTCTGATTCACCCTCCAGACCTCACCTTCTCCTTCTCCTTCTTCTACTTCTTCTGATTCACCCTCCAGACTTCATCTTCTCCTTCTCCTTCTTCTGCTTCTTGTGATTCACTCTCCAGACTTCACCTTCTCCTTCTCCTTCTTCTGCTTCTTCTGATTCACCCTCCAGACTTCACCTTCTCCTTCTCCTTCTTCTACTTCTTCTGATTCACCCTCCAGACTTCACCTTCTCCTTCTCCTTCTTCTACTTCTTCTGATTCACCCTCCAGACTTCACCATCTCCTTCTCTTTCTTCTGCTTCTTCTGATTCACCCTCCAGACTTCACCTTCTCCTTCTCCTTCTTCTGCTTCTTCTGATTCACCCTCAAGACTTCACCTTCTTCTTCTCCTTCTTCTGCTTCTTCTGATTCACCCTCCAGACTTCACCTTCTCCTTCTCCTTCTTCTACTTCTTCTGATTCACCCTCCAGACTTCACCTTCTCCATTTCCTTCTTCTGCTTCTTCTGATTCACCCTCCAGACTTCACCTTCTCCTTCTCCTTCGTCTACTTCTTCTGATTCACCCTCCAGACTACACCTTCTGCTTCTCCTTCTTCTACTTCTTCTGATTCACCCTCCAGACTTCACCTTCTCCTTCTCCTTCTTCTGTTTCTTCTGATTCACCGTCCAGACTTCACTTTCTCCTTCTCCTTCTTCCACTACTTCTGATTCACCCTCCAGACTTCACCTTCTCCTTCTCCTTCTTCTACTTCTTCTGATTCACCCTCCAGACTTCACCTTCTCCTTCTCCTTCTTGTACTTCTTCTGATTCACCCTCCAGTCTTCACCTTCTCCTTCTCCTTCTTCTGTTTCTTCTGCTTCACCCTCCAGACTTCACCTTCTCCTTCTCTTTCTTCTGCTTCTTCTGATTCACCCTCCAGACTTCACCTTCTCCTTCTCCTTCTTCTGATTCTTCTGATTCACCCTCCAGACTTCACCTTCTCCTTCTCCTTCTTCTGCTTCTTCTGATTCACCCTCCTGACTTCACGTTCTCCTTCTCCTTCTTCTACTTCTTCTGCTTCACCCTCCAGACTTCATCTTCTCCTTCTCCTTCTTCTGCTTCTTCTGATTCACCCTCCAGACTTCACCTTCTCCTTCTCCTTATTTTGCTTCTTCTGATTCACCCTCCAGACTTCACCTTCTCCTTCTCCTTATTCTGCTTCTTCTGATTCACCCTCCAGACTTCACCTTCTCCTTCTCCTTCCTCTGCTTCTTCTGATTCACCCTCCAGACTTCACCTTCTCCTTCTCCTTCTTCTGATTCTTCTGATTCACCCTCCAGACTTCACCTTCTCCTTCTCCTTCTTCTACTTCTTCTGATTCACCCTCCTGACTTCACCTTCTCCTTCTCCTTCTTCTACTTCTTCTGCTTCACCCTCCAGACATCACCTTCTCCTTCTCCTTCTTCTATTTCTTCTGATTCACCCTCCAGACTTCACCTTCTCTTTCTCCTTCTTCTGCTTCTTCTGATTCACCCTCCAGACTTCACCTTCTCCTTCTCCTTATTCTGCTTCTTCTGATTCACCCTCCAGACTTCACCTTCTCCTTCTCCTTCTTCTGCTTCTTCTGATTCACACTCCAGACTTCACCTTCTCCTTCTCCTTCTTCTACTTCTTCTGATTCACCCTCCAGACTTCACCTTCTCCTTCTCTTTCTTCTGCTTCTTCTGATTCACCCTCCAGACTTCACCTTCTTCTTCTCCTTCTTCTGCTTCTTCTGATTCACCCTCCTGACTTCACATTCTCCTTCTCC
The DNA here is from genome assembly GCF_052327205.1 of Somniosus microcephalus. Lineage (NCBI taxonomy): Eukaryota > Metazoa > Chordata > Chondrichthyes > Squaliformes > Somniosidae > Somniosus > Somniosus microcephalus. Next base: position 639,314 of record NW_028225257.1, read on the forward strand.
TTCTTCTACTTCTTCTGATTCACCCTCCTGACTTCACCTACTCCTTCTCCTTCTTCTACTTCTTCTGCTTCACCCTCCAGACTTCACCTTCTCCTTCTCCTTCTTCTACTTCTTCTGATTCACCCTCCAGACTTGACCTTCTCCTTCTCCTTCTTCTACTTCTTCTGATTCACCCTCCAGACTTCACCTTCTCCTTCTCCTTCTTCTGCTTCTTCTGCTTCACCGTCCTGACTTCACCTTCTCCTTCTCCTTCTTCTACTTCTTCTGCTTCATCCCTCTGACATCACCTGCTCCTTCTCCTTCTTCTGCTTCTTCTGATTCACCCTCCTAACTTCACCTTCTCCTTCTCCTTCTTCTGCTTCTTCTGATTCACCCTCCTGACTTCACCTTCTCCTTCTCCTTCTTCTGCTTCTTCTGATTCACCCTCCAGACATCACCTTCTCCTTCTCCTTCTTCTGCTTCTTCTGATTCACCCTCCAGACTTCACCTTCTCCTTCTCCTTCTTCTGCTTCTTCTGATTCACCCTCCAGACCTCACCTTCTCCTTCTCCTTCTTCTACTTCTTCTGATTCACCCTCCAGACTTCATCTTCTCCTTCTCCTTCTTCTGCTTCTTGTGATTCACTCTCCAGACTTCACCTTCTCCTTCTCCTTCTTCTGCTTCTTCTGATTCACCCTCCAGACTTCACCTTCTCCTTCTCCTTCTTCTACTTCTTCTGATTCACCCTCCAGACTTCACCTTCTCCTTCTCCTTCTTCTACTTCTTCTGATTCACCCTCCAGACTTCACCATCTCCTTCTCTTTCTTCTGCTTCTTCTGATTCACCCTCCAGACTTCACCTTCTCCTTCTCCTTCTTCTGATTCTTCTGATTCACCCTCCAGACTTCACCTTCTCCTTCTCCTTCTTCTGCTTCTTCTGATTCACCCTCCTGACTTCACCTTCTCCTTCTCCTTCTTCTACTTCTTCTGATTCACCCTCCTGACTTCACCTTCTCCTTCTCCTTCTTCTACTTCTTCTGCTTCACCCTCCAGACTTCACCTTCTCCTTCTCCTTCTTCTACTTCTTCTGATTCAACCTCCAGACTTCACCTTCTCCTTCTCCTTCTTCTACTTCTTCTGATTCACCCTCCAGACTTCACCTTCTCCTTCTCCTTCTTCTACTTCTTCTGATTCACCCTCCAGACTTCACCTTCTCCTTCTCCTTCTTCTGCTTCTTCTGATTCACCCTCCAGACTTCACCTTCTCCTTCTCCTTATTCTGCTTCTTCTGATTCACCCTCCAGACTTCTCCTTCTCCTTCTCCTTCTTCTGCTTCTTCTGATTCACCCTCCAGACTTCAGCTTCTCCTTCTCCTTCTTCTGCTTCTTCTGATTCACCCTCCAGACTTCACCTTCTCCTTCTCCTTCTTCTACTTCTTCTGATTCACCCTCCAGACTTCACCTTCTCCTTCTCCTTCTTCTACTTCTTCTGATTCACCCTCCAGACTTCACCTTCTCCTTCTCCTTCTTCTACTTCTTCTGATTCACCCTCCAGACTTCACCTTCTCCTTCTCCTTCTTCTGCTTCTTCTAATTCACCCTCCAGACTTCACCTTCTGCTTCTCCTTCGTCTACTTCTTCTGATTCACCCTCCAGACTTCACCTTCTCCTTCTCCTTCTTCTACTTCTTCTGATTCACCCTCCAGACTTCACCTTCTCCTTCTCCTTCTTCTACTTCTTCTGATTCACCCTCCAGACTTCACCATCTCCTTCTCTTTCTTCTGCTTCTTCTGATTCACCCTCCAGACTTCACCTTCTCCTTCTCCTTCTTCTGATTCTTCTGATTCACCCTCCAGACTTCACCTTCTCCTTCTCCTTCTTCTGCTTCACCCTCCTGACTTCACCTTCTCCTTCTCCTTCTTCTACTTCTTCTGATTCACCCTCCTGACTTCACCTTCTCCTTCTCCTTCTTCTACTTCTTCTGCTTCACCCTCCAGACTTCACCTTCTCCTTCTCCTTCTTCTACTTCTTCTGATTCAACCTCCAGACTTCACCTTCTCCTTCTCCTTCTTCTACTTCTTCTGATTCACCCTCCAGACTTCACCTTCTCCTTCTCCTTCTTCTACTTCTTCTGATTCACCCTCCAGACTTCACCTTCTCCTTCTCCTTCTTCTGCTTCTTCTGATTCACCCTCCAGACTTCACCTTCTCCTTCTCCTTATTCTGCTTCTTCTGATTCACCCTCCAGACTTCTCCTTCTCCTTCTTCTGCTTCTTCTGATTCACCCTCCAGACTTCACCTTCTCCTTCTCCTTCTTCTGCTTCTTCTGATTCACCCTCCAGACTTCACCTTCTCCTTCTCCTTCTTCTACTTCTTCTGATTCACCCTCCAGACTTCACCTTCTCCTTCTCCTTCTTCTACTTCTTCTGATTCACCCTCCAGACTTCACCTTCTCCTTCTCCTTCTTCTACTTCTTCTGATTCACCCTCCAGACTTCACCTTCTCCTTCTCCTTCTTCTGCTTCTTCTAATTCACCCTCCAGACTTCACCTTCTGCTTCTCCTTCGTCTACTTCTTCTGATTCACCCTCCAGACTACACCTTCTCCTTCTCCTTCTTCTACTTCTTCTGATTCACCCTCCAGACTTCACCTTCTCCTTCTCCTTCTTCTGTTTCTTCTGATACACCGTCCAGACTTCACCTTCTCCTTCTCCTTCTTCTACTACTTCTGATTCACCCTCCAGACTTCACCTTCTCCTTCTCCTTCTTCTACTTCTTCTGATTCACCCTCCAGACTTCATCTTCTCCTTCTCCTTCTTCTGCTTCTTCTGATTCACCCTCCAGACTTCACCTTCTCCTTCTCCTTCTTCTGCTTCTTCTGATTCACCCTCCAGACTTCACCTTCTCCTTCTCCTTCTTCTACTACTTCTGATTCACCCTCCAGACTTCACCTTCTCCTTCTCCTTCTTCTACTTCTTCTGATTCACCCTCCAGACTTCACCTTCTCCTTCTCCTTCTTCTGCTTCTTCTAATTCACCCTCCAGACTTCACCTTCTGCTTCTCCTTCGTCTACTTCTTCTGATTCACCCTCCAGACTACACCTCTCTCCTTCTCCTTCTTCTACTTCTTCTGATTCACCCTCCAGACTTCACCTTCTCCTTCTCCTTCTTCTGTTTCTTCTGATACACCGTCCAGACTTCACCTTCTCCTTCTCCTTCTTCTACTACTTCTGATTCACCCTCCAGACTTCACCTTCTCCTTCTCCTTCTTCTACTTCTTCTGATTCACCCTCCAGACTTCATCTTCTCCTTCTCCTTCTTCTGCTTCTTCTGATTCACCCTCCAGACTTCACCTTCTCCTTCTCCTTCTTCTGCTTCTTCTGATTCACCCTCCAGACTTCACCTTCTCCTTCTCCTTCTTCTACTTCTTCTGATTCACCCTCCATACTTCACCTTCTCCTTCTCCTTCTTCCACTTCTTCTGATTCATCCTCCAGTCTTCACCTTCTCCTTCTCCTTCTTCTACTTCTTCTGCTTTCACCCTCCAGACTTCACCATCTCCTTCTCTTTCTTCTGCTTCTTCTGATTCACTCTCCAGACTTCACCTTCTCCTTCTCCTTCTTCTGATTCTTCTGATTCACCCTACAGACTTCACCTTCTCCTTCTCCTTCTTCTGCTTCTTCTGATTCACCCTCCTGACTTCACCTTCTCCTTCTCCTTCTTCTACTTCTTCTGATTCACCCTCCTGACTTCACCTTCTCCTTCTCCTTCTTCTACTTCTTCTGCTTCACCCTCCAGACTTCACCTTCTCCTTCTCCTTCTTCTACTTCTTCTGATTCAACCTCCAGACTTCACCTTCTCCTTCTCCTTCTTCTACTTCTTCTGATTCACCCTCCAGACTTCACCTTCTCCTTCTCCTTCTTCTACTTCTTCTGATTCACCCTCCAGACTTCACCTTCTCCTTCTCCTTCTTCTGCTTCTTCTGATTCACCCTCCAGACTTCACCTTCTCCTTCTCCTTATTCTGCTTCTTCTGATTCACCCTCCAGACTTCTCCTTCTCCTTCTCCTTCTTCTGCTTCTTCTGATTCACCCTCCAGACTTCACCTTCTCCTTCTCCTTCTTCGGCTTCTTCTGATTCACCCTCCAGACTTCACCTTCTCCTTCTCCTTCTTCTACTTCTTCTGATTCACCCTCCAGACTTCACCTTCTCCTTCTCCTTCTTCTACTTCTTCTGATTCACCCTCCAGACTTCACCTTCTCCTTCTCCTTCTTCTACTTCTTCTGATTCACCCTCCAGACTTCACCTTCTCCTTCTCCTTCTTCTGCTTCTTCTAATTCACCCTCCAGACTTCACCTTCTGCTTCTCCTTCGTCTACTTCTTCTGATTCACCCTCCAGACTACACCTTCTCCTTCTCCTTCTTCTACTTCTTCTGATTCACCCTCCAGACTTCACCTTCTCCTTCTCCTTCTTCTGTTTCTTCTGATACACCGTCCAGACTTCACCTTCTCCTTCTCCTTCTTCTACTACTTCTGATTCACCCTCCAGACTTCACCTTCTCCTTCCCCTTCTTCTACTTCTTCTGATTCACCCTCCAGACTTCATCTTCTCCTTCTCCTTCTTCTGCTTCTTCTGATTCACCCTCCAGACTTCACCTTCTCCTTCTCCTTCTTCTGCTTCTTCTGATTCACCCTCCAGACTTCACCTTCTCCTTCTCCTTCTTCTACTTCTTCTGATTCACCCTCCATACTTCACCTTCTCCTTCTCCTTCTTCCACTTCTTCTGATTCATCCTCGCAGTCTTCACCTTCTCCTTCTCCTTCTTCTGTTTCTTCTGCTTCACCCTCCAGACTTCACCTTCTCCTTCTCTTTCTTCTGCTTCTTCTGATTCACCCTCCAGACTTCACCTTCTCCTCTCCTTCTTCTGATTCTTCTGATTCACCCTCCAGACTTCACCTTCTCCTTCTCCTTCTTCTGCTTCTTCTGATTCACCCCTCCTGACTTCACCTTCTCCTTCTCCTTCTTCTACTTCTTCTGATTCACCCTCCTGAACTTCACCCTTCTCCTTCTCCTTCTTCTACTTCTTCTGCTTCACCCTCCAGACTTCACCTTCTCCTTCTCCTTCTTCTACTACTTCTGATTCACCCTCCAGACTTCATCTTCTCCTTCTCCTTCTTCTGCTTCTTCTGATTCACCCTCCAGACTTCACCTTCTCCTTCTCCTTATTCTGCTTCTTCTGATTCACCCTCCAGACTTCCCCTTCTCCTTCTCCTTATTCTGCTTCTTCTGATTCACCCTCCAGACTTCACCTTCTCCTTCTCCTTCTTCTGCTTCTTCTGATTCACCCTCCTGACTTCACCTTCTCCTTCTCCTTCTTCTACTTCTTCTGATTCACCCTCCTGACTTCACCTTCTCCTTCTCCTTCTTCTACTTCTTCTGCTTCACCCTCCAGACTTCACCTTCTCCTTCTCCTTCTTCTACTTCTTCTGATTCACCCTCCAGACTTCACCTTCTCCTTCTCCTTCTTCTGCTTCTTCTGATTCACCCTCCATAATTCACCTTCACTTCTCCTTATTCTGCTTCTTCTGATTCACCCTCCAGACTTCAACTTCTCCTTCTCCTTCTTCTGCTTCTTCTGATTCACCCTCCAGACTTCACCTTCTCCTTCTCCTTCTTCTGCTTCTTCTGATTCACCCTCCAGACTTCACCTTCTCCTTCTCCTTCTTCTGCTTCTTCTGATTCACACTCCAGACTTCACCTTCTCCTTCTCCTTCTTCTACTTCTTCTGATTCACCCTCCAGACTTCACCTTCTCCTTCTCTTTCTTCTGCTTCTTCTGATTCACCCTCCAGATTTCATCTTCTCCTTCTCCTTCTTCTGCTTCTTCTGATTCACCCTCCAGACTTCACCTTCTCCTTCTCCTTCTTCTGCTTCTTCTGATTCACCCTCCAGACTTCACCTTCTCCTTCTCCTTCTTCTGCTTCTTCTGTTTCACCCTCCAGACTTCACCTTCTCCTTCTCCTTCTTCTACTTCTTCTGATTCACCCTCCAGACCTCACCTTCTCCTTCTCCTTCTTCTACTTCTTCTGATTCACCCTCCAGATTTCATCTTCTCCTTTTCCTTCTTCTGCTTCTTCTGATTCACCCTCCAGACTTCACCTTCTCCTTCTCCTTCTTCTGCTTCTTCTGATTCACCCTCCTGACTTCACCTTCTCCTTCTCCTTCTTCTACTTCTTCTGATTCACCCTCCTGACTTCACCTTCTCCTTCTCCTTCTTCTACTTCTTCTGCTTCACCCTCCAGACTTCACCTTCTCCTTCTCCTTCTTCTACTTCTTCTGATGCACCCTCCAGACTTGACCTTCTCCTTCTCCTTCTTCTACTTCTTCTGATTCACCCTCCAGACTTCACCTTCTCCTTCTCCTTCTTCTGCTTCTTCTGCTTCACCGTCCTGACTTCACCTTCTCCTTCTCCTTCTTCTACTTCTTCTGCTTCATCCCCCTGACATCACCTGCTCCTTCTCCTTCTTCTGCTTCTTCTGATTCACCCTCCTAACTTCACCTTCTCCTTCTCCTTCTTCTGCTTCCTCTGATTCACCCTCCTGACTTCACCTTCTCCTTCTCCTTCTTCTGCTTCTTCTGATTCACCCTCCAGACTTCACCTTGTCCTTCTCTTTCTTCTGCTTCTTCTGATTCACCCTCCAGACTTCACCTTCTCCTTCTCCTTCTTCTGATTCTTCTGATTCACCCTCCAGACTTCACCTTCCCCTTCTCCTTCTTCTGCTTCTTCTGATTCACCCTCCTGACTTCACCTTCTCCTTCTTCTTCTTCTACTTCTTCTGATTCACCCTCCTGACTTCACCTTCTCCTTCTCCTTCTTCTACTTCTTCTGCTTCACCCTCCAGACTTCACCTTCTCCTTCTCCTTCTTCTACTTCTTCTGATTCACCCTCCAGACTTGACCTTCTCCTTCTCCTTCTTCTACTTATTCTGATTCACCCTCCAGACTTCACCTTCTCCTTCTCCTTCTTCTGCTTCTTCTGCTTCACCGTCCTGACTTCACCTTCTCCTTCTCCTTCTTCTACTTCTTCTGCTTCATCCCGCTGACAGCACCTGCTCCTTCTCCTTCTTCTGCTTCTTCTGATTCACCCTCCTAACTTCACCTTCTCCTTCTCCTTCTTCTGCTTCTTCTGATTCACCCTCCTGACTTCACCTTCTCCTTCTCCTTCTTCTGCTTCTTCTGATTCACCCTCCAGACTTCACCTTCTCCTTCTCCTTCTTCTGCTTCTTCTGATTCACCCTCCAGACTTCACCTTCTCCTTCTCCTTCTTCTGATTCTTCTGATTCACCCTCCAGACTTCACCTTCTCCTTCTCCTTCTTCTGCTTCTTCTGATTCACCCTCCTGACTTCACCTTCTCCTTCTCCTTCTTCTACTTCTTCTGATTCACCCTCCTGACTTCACCTTCTCCTTCTCTTTCTTCTGCTTCTTCTGATTCACCCTCCAGACTTCACCTTCTCCTTCTCCTTCTTCTGCTTCTTCTGATTCACCCTCCACACTTCTCCTTCTCCTTCTCCTTCTTCTGCTTCTTCTGATTCACCCTCCTGACTTCACCTTCTCCTTCTTCTTCTTCTACTTCTTCTGATTCACCCTCCTGACTTCACCTTCTCCTTCTCCTTCTTCTACTTCTTCTGCTTCACCCTCCAGACTTCACCTTCTCCTTCTCCTTCTTCTACTTCTTCTGATTCACCCTCCAGACTTCATCTTCTCCTTCTCCTTCTTCTGCTTCTTCTGATTCACCCTCCAGACTTCACCTTCTCCTTCTCCTTATTCTGCTTCTTCTGATTCACCCTCCAGACTTCACCTTCTCCTTCTCCTTATTCTGCTTCTTCTGATTCACCCTCCAGACTTCACCTTCTCCTTCTCCTTCCTCTGCTTCTTCTGATTCACCCTCCAGACTTCACCTTCTCCTTCTCCTTCTTCTGATTCTTCTGATTCACCCTCCAGACTTCACCTTCTCCTTCTCCTTCTTCTGCATCTTCTGATTCACCCTCCTGACTTCACCTTCTCCTTCTCCTTCTTCTACTTCTTCTGATTCACCCTCCTGACTTCACCTTCTCCTTCTCCTTCTTCTACTTCTTCTGCTTCACCCTCCAGACTTCACCTTCTCCTTCTCCTTCTTCTACTTCTTCTGATTCAACCTCCAGACTTCACCTTCTCCTTCTCCTTATTCTACTTCTTCTGATTCACCCTCCAGACTTCACCTTCTCCTTCTCTTTCTTCTGCTTCTTCTGATTCACCCTCCAGACTTCACCTTCTCCTTCTCCTTATTCTGCTTCTTCTGATTCACCCTCCAGGCTTCACCTTCTCCTTCTCCTTATTCTGCTTCTTCTGATTCACCCTCCAGACTTCACCATCTCCTTCTCCTTCCTCTGCTTCTTCTGATTCACCCTCCAGACTTCACCTTCTCCTTCTCCTTCTTCTGATTCTTCTGATTCACCCTCCAGACTTCACCTTCTCCTTCTCCTTCTTCTGCTTCTTCTGATTCACCCTCCTGACTTCACCTTCTCCTTCTCCTTCTTCTACTTCTTCTGATTCACCCTCCTGACTTCACCTTCTCCTTCTCCTTCTTCTACTTCTTCTGCTTCACCCTCCAGACTTCACCTTCTCCTTCTCCTTCTTCTACTTCTTCTGATTCACCCTCCAGACTTCACCTTCTCCTTCTCCTTTTTCTGCTTCTTCTGATTCACCCTCCAGACTTCACCTTCTCCTTCTCCTTATTCTGCTTCTTCTGATTCACCCTCCAGACTTCACCTTCTCCTTCTCCTTCTTCTGCTTCTTCTGATTCACACTCCAGACTTCACCTTCTCCTTCTCCTTCTTCTACTTCTTCTGATTCACCCTCCAGACTTCACCTTCTCCTTCTCTTTCTTCTGCTTCTTCTGATTCACCCTCCAGACTTCACCTTCTCCTTCTCCTTCTTCTGATTCTTCTGATTCACCCTCCAGACTTCACCTTCTTCTTCTCCTTATTCTGCTTCTTCTGATTCACCCTCCTGACTTCACCTTCTCCTTCTCCTTCTTCTACTTCTTCTGATTCACCCTCCTGACTTCACCTTCTCCTTCTCCTTCTTCTACTTCTTCTGCTTCACCCTCCAGACTTCACCTTCTCCTTCTCCTTCTTCTACTTCTTCTGATTCACCCTCCAGACTTGACCTTCTCCTTCTCCTTCTTCTACTTCTTCTGATTCACCCTCCAGACTTCACCTTCTCCTTCTCCTTCTTCTGCTTCTTCTGCTTCACCGTCCTGACTTCACCTTCTCCTTCTCCTTCTTCTACTTCTTCTGCTTCATCCCCCTGACATCACCTGCTCCTTCTCCTTCTTCTGCTTCTTCTGATTCACCCTCCTAACTTCACCTTCTCCTTCTCCTTCTTCTGCTTCTTCTGATTCACCCTCCTGACTTCACCTTCTGCTTCTCCTTCTTCTGCTTCTTCTGATTCACCCTCCAGACTTCACCTTCTCCTTCTCCTTCTTCTGCTTCTTCTGATTCACCCTCCAGACTTCACCTTCTCCTTCTCCTTCTTCTGCTTCTTCTGATTCACCCTCCAGACCTCACCTTCTCCTTCTCCTTCTTCTACTTCTTCTGATTCACCCTCCAGACTTCATCTTCTCCTTTTCCTTCTTCTGCTTCTTCTGATTCACCCTCCAGACTTCACCTTCTCCTTCTCCTTCTTCTGCTTCTTCTGATTCACCCTCCAGACATCACCTTCTCCTTCTCCTTCTTCTACTTCTTCTGATTCACCCTCCAGACTTCACCTTCTCCTTCTCCTTCTTCTACTTCTTCTGATTCACCCTCCAGTCTTCACCTTCTCCTTCTCCTTCTTCTGTTTCTTCTGCTTCACCCTCCAGACTTCACCTTCTCCTTCTCTTTCTTCTGCTTCTTCTGATTCACCCTCCAGACTTCACCTTCTCCTTCTCCTTCTTCTGATTCTTCTGATTCACCCTCCAGACTTCACCTTCTCCTTCTCCTTCTTCTGCTTCTTCTGATTCACCCTCCTGACTTCACCTTCTCCTTCTCCTTCTTCTACTTCTTCTGATTCACCCTCCTGACTTCACCTTCTCCTTCTCCTTCTTCTACTTCTTCTGCTTCACCCTCCAGACTTCACCTTCTCCTTCTCCTTCTTCTACTTCTTCTGATTCACCCTTCAGACTTCACCTTCTCCTTCTCCTTTTTCTGCTTCTTCTGATTCACCCTCCAGACTTCACCTTCTCCTTCTCCATATTCTGCTTCTTCTGATTCACCCTCCAGACTTCACCTTCTCCTTCTCCTTCTTCTGCTTCTTCTGATTCACCCTCCAGACTTCACCTTCTCCTTCTCCTTCTTCTGCTTCTTCTGATTCACCCTCCAGACTTCACCTTCTCCTTCTCCTTCGTCTAACTTCTTCTGATTCACCCTCCAGACAACACCTTCTCCTTCTCCTTCTTCTACTTCTTCTGATTCACCCTCCAGACTTCACCTTCTCCTTCTCCTTCTTCTGCTTCTTCTGATTCACCCTCCTGACTTCACCTTCTCCTTCTCCTTCTTCTACTTCTTCTGATTCACCCTCCTGACTTCACCTTCTCCTTCTCCTTCTTCTACTTCTTCTGCTTCACCCTCCAGACTTCACCTTCTCCTTCTCCTTCTTCTACTTCTTCTGATTCACCCTCCAGACTTGACCTTCTCCTTCTCCTTCTTCTACTTATTCTGATTCACCCTCCAGACTTCACATTCTCCTTCTCCTTCTTCTGCTTCTTCTGCTTCACCGTCCTGACTTCACCTTCTCCTTCTCCTTCTTCTACTTCTTCTGCTTCATCCCGCTGACATCACCTGCTCCTTCTCCTTCTTCTGCTTCTTCTGATTCACCCTCCTAACTTCACCTTCTCCTTCTCCTTCTTCTGCTTCTTCTGATTCACCCTCCTGACTTCACCTTCTCCTTCTCCTTCTTCTGCTTCTTCTGATTCACCCTCCAGACTTCACCTTCTCCTTCTCCTTCTTCGGCTTCTTCTGATTCACCCCCCAGACTTCACCTTCTCCTTCTCCTTCTTCTGATTCTTCTGATTCACCCTCCAGACTTCACCTTCTCCTTCTCCTTCTTCTGCTTCTTCTGAATCACCCTCCTGACTTCACCTTCTCCTTCTCCTTCTTCTACTTCTTCTGATTCACCCTCCTGACTTCACCTTCTCCTTCTCCTTCTTCTACTTCTTGTGATTCACCCTCCAGACTTCACCTTCTCCTTCTCCTTCTTCTAATTCTTCTGATTCACCCTTCAGACTTCACCTTCTCCTTCTCCTTTTTCTGCTTCTTCTGATTCACCCTCCAGACTTCACCTTCTCCTTCTCCATATTCTGCTTCTTCTGATTCACCCTCCAGACTTCACCTTCTCCTTCTCCTTCTTCTGCTTCTTCTGATTCACCCTCCAGACTTCACCTTCTCCTTCTCCTTCTTCTGCTTCTTCTGATTCACCCTCCAGACTTCACCTTCTCCTTCTCCTTCGTCTACTTCTTCTGATTCACCCTCCAGACTTCACCTTCTCCTTCTCCTTCTTCTGATTCTTCTGATTCACCCTCCAGACTTCACCTTCTCCTTCTCCTTCTTCTGCTTCTTCTGATTCACCCTCCTGACTTCACCTTCTCCTTCTCCTTCTTCTACTTCTTCTGATTCACCCTCCTGACTTCACCTTCTCCTTCTCCTTCTTCTACTTCTTCTGCTTCACCCTCCAGACTTCACCTTCTCCTTCTCCTTCTTCTACTTCTTCTGATTCACCCTCCAGACTTGACCTTCTCCTTCTCCTTCTTCTACTTATTCTGATTCACCCTCCAGACTTCACATTCTCCTTCTCCTTCTTCTGCTTCTTCTGCTTCACCGTCCTGACTTCACCTTCTCCTTCTCCTTCTTCTACTTCTTCTGCTTCATCCCGCTGACATCACCTGCTCCTTCTCCTTCTTCTGCTTCTTCTGATTCACCCTCCTAACTTCACCTTCTCCTTCTCCTTCTTCTGCTTCTTCTGATTCACCCTCCTGACTTCACCTTCTCCTTCTCCTTCTTCTGCTTCTTCTGATTCACCCTCCAGACTTCACCTTCTCCTTCTCCTTCTTCGGCTTCTTCTGATTCACCCTCCAGACTTCACCTTCTCCTTCTCCTTCTTCTGATTCTTCTGATTCACCCTCCAGACTTCACCTTCTCCTTCTCCTTCTTCTGCTTCTTCTGAATCACACTCCTGACTTCACCTTCTCCTTCTCCTTATTCTACTTCTTCTGATTCACCCTCCTGACTTCACCTTCTCCTTCTCCTTCTTCTACTTCTTCTGCTTCACCCTCCAGACTTCACCTTCTCCTTCTCCTTCTTCTGCTTCTTCTGATTCACCCTCGAGACTTCTCCTTCTCCTTCTCCTTCTTCTGCTTCTTCTGATTCACCCTCCAGACTTCACCTTCTTCTTCTCCTTCTTCTGCTTCTTCTGATTCACCCTCCAGACTTCACCTTCTCCTTCTCCTTCTTCTACTTCTTCTGATTCACCCTCCAGACTTCACCTTCTCCATTTCCTTCTTCTGCTTCTTCTGATTCACCCTCCAGACTTCACCTTCTCCTTCTCCTTCGTCTACTTCTTCTGATTCACCCTCCAGACTAAACCTTCTGCTTCTCCTTCTTCTACTTCTTCTGATTCACCCTCCAGACTTCACCTTCTCCTTCTCCTTCTTCTGTTTCTTCTGATTCACCGTCCAGACTTCACCTTCTCCTTCTCCTTCTTCCACTACTTCTGATTCACCCTCCAGACTTCACCTTCTCCTTCTCCTTCTTGTACTTCTTCTGATTCACCCTCCAGTCTTCACCTTCTCCTTCTCCTTCTTCTGTTTCTTCTGCTTCACCCTCCAGACTTCACCTTCTCCTTCTCTTTCTTCTGCTTCTTCTGATTCACCCTCCAGACTTCACCTTCTCCTTCTCCTTCTTCTGATTCTTCTGATTCACCCTCCAGACTTCACCTTCTCCTTCTCCTTCTTCTGCTTCTTCTGATTCACCCTCCTGACTTCACGTTCTCCTTCTCCTTCTTCTACTTCTTCTGCTTCACCCTCCAGACTTCACCTTCTCCTTCTCCTTCTTCTACTTCTTCTGCTTCACCCTCCAGACTTCATCTTCTCCTTCTCCTTCTTCTGCTTCTTCTGATTCACCCTCCAGACTTCACCTTCTCCTTCTCCTTATTTTGCTTCTTCTGATTCACCCTCCAGACTTCACCTTCTCCTTCTCCTTATTCTGCTTCTTCTGATTCACCCTCCAGACTTCACCTTCTCCTTCTCCTTCCTCTGCTTCTTCTGATTCACCCTCCAGACTTCACCTTCTCCTTCTCCTTCTTCTGATTCTTCTGATTCACCCTCCAGACTTCACCTTCTCCTTCTCCTTCTTCTGCTTCTTCTGATTCACCCTCCTGACTTCACCTTCTCCTTCTCCTTCTTCTACTTCTTCTGATTCACCCTCCTGACTTCACCTTCTCCTTCTCCTTCTTCTACTTCTTCTGCTTCACCCTCCAGACATCACCTTCTCCTTCTCCTTCTTCTATTTCTTCTGATTCACCCTCCAGACTTCACCTTCTCTTTCTCCTTCTTCTGCTTCTTCTGATTCACCCTCCAGACTTCACCTTCTCCTTCTCCTTATTCTGCTTCTTCTGATTCACCCTCCAGACTTCACCTTCTCCTTCTCCTTCTTCTGCTTCTTCTGATTCACACTCCAGACTTCACCTTCTCCTTCTCCTTCTTCTACTTCTTCTGATTCACCCTCCAGACTTCACCTTCTCCTTCTCTTTCTTCTGCTTCTTCTGATTCACCCTCCAGACTTCACCTTCTTCTTCTCCTTCTTCTGCTTCTTCTGATTCACCCTCCTGACTTCACATTCTCCTTCTCCTTCTTCTACTTCTTCTGATTCACCCTCCTGACTTCACCTTCTCCTTCTCCTTCTTCTACTTCTTCTGCTTCACCCTCCAGACTTCACCTTCTCCTTCTCCTTCTTCTACTTCTTCTGATTCACCCTTCAGACTTCACCTTCTCCTTCTCCTTTTTCTGCTTCTTCTGATTCACCCTCCAGACTTCACCTTCTCCTTCTCCATATTCTGCTTCTTCTGATTCACCCTCCAGACTTCACCTTCTCCTTCTCCTTCTTCTGCTTCTTCTGATTCACCCTCCAGACTTCACCTTCTCCTTCTCCTTCTTCTGCTTCTTCTGATTCACCCTCCAGACTTCACCTTCTCCTTCTCCTTCGTCTACTTCTTCTGATTCACCCTCCAGACAACACCTTCTCCTTCTCCTTCTTCTACTTCTTCTGATTCACCCTCCAGACTTCACCTTCTCCTTCTCCTTCTTCTGCTTCTTCTGATTCACCCTCCTGACTTCACCTTCTCCTTCTCCTTCTTCTACTTCTTCTGATTCACCCTCCTGACTTCACCTTCTCCTTCTCCTTCTTCTACTTCTTCTGCTTCACCCTCCAACTTCACCTTCTCCTTCTCCTTCTTCTACTTCTTCTGATTCACCCTCCAGACTTGACCTTCTCCTTCTCCTTCTTCTACTTATTCTGATTCACCCTCCAGACTTCACATTCTCCTTCTCCTTCTTCTGCTTCTTCTGCTTCACCGTCCTGACTTCACCTTCTCCTTCTCCTTCTTCTACTTCTTCTGCTTCATCCCGCTGACATCACCTGCTCCTTCTCCTTCTTCTGCTTCTTCTGATTCACCCTCCTAACTTCACCTTCTCCTTCTCCTTCTTCTGCTTCTTCTGATTCACCCTCCTGACTTCATCTTCTCCTTCTCCTTCTTCTGCTTCTTCTGATTCACCCTCCAGACTTCACCTTCTCCTTCTCCTTCGTCGGCTTCTTCTGATCCACCCTCCAGACTTCACCTTCTCCTTCTCCTTCTTCTGATTCTTCTGATTCACCCTCCAGACTTCACCTTCTCCTTCTCCTTCTTCTGCTTCTTCTGAATCACCCTCCTGACTTCACCTTCTCCTTCTCCTTCTTCTACTTCTTCTGATTCACCCTCCTGACTTCACCTTCTCCTTCTCCTTCTTCTGCTTCTTCTGCTTCACCCTCCAGACTTCACCTTCTCCTTCTCCTTCTTCTGCTTCTTCTGATTCACCCTCGAGACTTCTCCTTCTCCTTCTCCTTCTTCTGCTTCTTCTGATTCACCCTCCAGACTTTACCTTCTTCTTCTCCTTCTTCTGCTTCTTCTGATTCACCCTCCAGACTTCACCTTCTCCTTCTCCTTCTTCTACTTCTTCTGATTCACCCTCCAGACTTCACCTTCTCCATTTCCTTCTTCTTCTTCTTCTGATTCACCCTCCAGACTTCACCTTCTCCTTCTCCTTCGTCTACTTCTTCTGATTCACCCTCCAGACTACACCTTCTGCTTCTCCTTCTTCTACTTCTTCTGATTCACCATCCAGACTTCACCTTCTCCTTCTCCTTCTTCTACTTCTTCTGATTCACCCTCCAGACTTCACCTTCTCCTTCTCCTTCTTCTGCTTCTTCTGATTCACCCTCCAGACTTCACCTTCTCCTTCTCCTTATTCTGCTTCTTCTGATTCACCCTCCAGACTTCTCCTTCTCCTTCTCCTTCTTCTGCTTCTTCTGATTCACCCTCCAGACTTCACCTTCTCCTTCTCCTTCTTCTGCTTCTTCTGATTCACCCTCCAGACTTCACCTTCTCCTTCTCCTTCTTCTACTTCTTCTGATTCACCCTCCAGACTTCACCTTCTCCTTCTCCTTCTTCTACTTCTTCTGATTCACCCTCCAGACTTCACCTTCTCCTTCTCCTTCTTCTACTTCTTCTGATTCACCCTCCAGACTTCACCTTCTCCTTCTCCTTCTTCTGCTTCTTCTAATTCACCCTCCAGACTTCACCTTCTGCTTCTCCTTCGTCTACTTCTTCTGATTCACCCTCCAGACTACACCTTCTCCTTCTCCTTCTTCTACTTCTTCTGATTCACCCTCCAGACTTCACCTTCTCCTTCTCCTTCTTCTGTTTCTTCTGATACACCGTCCAGACTTCACCTTCTCCTTCTCCTTCTTCTACTACTTCTGATTCACCCTCCAGACTTCACCTTCTCCTTCTCCTTCTTCTACTTCTTCTGATTCACCCTCCAGACTTCATCTTCTCCTTCTCCTTCTTCTGCTTCTTCTGATTCACCCTCCAGACTTCACCTTCTCCTTCTCCTTCTTCTGCTTCTTCTGATTCACCCTCCAGACTTCACCTTCTCCTTCTCCTTCTTCTACTACTTCTGATTCACCCTCCAGACTTCACCTTCTCCTTCTCCTTCTTCTACTTCTTCTGATTCACCCTCCAGACTTCACCTTCTCCTTCTCCTTCTTCTGCTTCTTCTAATTCACCCTCCAGACTTCACCTTCTGCTTCTCCTTCGTCTACTTCTTCTGATTCACCCTCCAGACTACACCTTCTCCTTCTCCTTCTTCTACTTCTTCTGATTCACCCTCCAGACTTCACCTTCTCCTTCTCCTTCTTCTGTTTCTTCTGATACACCGTCCAGACTTCACCTTCTCCTTCTCCTTCTTCTACTACTTCTGATTCACCCTCCAGACTTCACCTTCTCCTTCTCCTTCTTCTACTTCTTCTGATTCACCCTCCAGACTTCATCTTCTCCTTCTCCTTCTTCTGCTTCTTCTGATTCACCTTCCAGACTTCACCTTCTCCTTCTCCTTCTTCTGCTTCTTCTGATTCACCCTCCAGACTTCACCTTCTCCTTCTCCTTCTTCTACTTCTTCTGATTCACCCTCCATACTTCACCTTCTCCTTCTCCTTCTTCCACTTCTTCTGATTCATCCTCCAGTCTTCACCTTCTCCTTCTCCTTCTTCTACTTCTTCTGCTTCACCCTCCAGACTTCACCATCTCCTTCTCTTTCTTCTGCTTCTTCTGATTCACCCTCCAGACTTCACCTTCTCCTTCTCCTTCTTCTGATTCTTCTGATTCACCCTCCAGACTTCACCTTCTCCTTCTCCTTCTTCTGCTTCTTCTGATTCACCCTCCTGACTTCACCTTCTCCTTCTCCTTCTTCTACTTCTTCTGATTCACCCTCCTGACTTCACCTTCTCCTTCTCCTTCTTCTACTTCTTCTGCTTCACCCTCCAGACTTCACCTTCTCCTTCTCCTTCTTCTACTTCTTCTGATTCAACCTCCAGACTTCACCTTCTCCTTCTCCTTCTTCTACTTCTTCTGATTCACCCTCCAGACTTCACCTTCTCCTTCTCCTTCTTCTACTTCTTCTGATTCACCCTCCAGACTTCACCTTCTCCTTCTCCTTCTTCTGCTTCTTCTGATTCACCCTCCAGACTTCACCTTCTCCTTCTCCTTATTCTGCTTCTTCTGATTCACCCTCCAGACTTCTCCTTCTCCTTCTCCTTCTTCTGCTTCTTCTGATTCACCCTCCAGACTTCACCTTCTCCTTCTCCTTCTTCTGCTTCTTCTGATTCACCCTCCAGACTTCACCTTCTCCTTCTCCTTCTTCTACTTCTTCTGATTCACCCTCCAGACTTCACCTTCTCCTTCTCCTTCTTCTACTTCTTCTGATTCACCCTCCAGACTTCACCTTCTCCTTCTCCTTCTTCTACTTCTTCTGATTCACCCTCCAGACTTCACCTTCTCCTTCTCCTTCTTCTACTTCTTCTGATTCACCCTCCATACTTCACCTTCTCCTTCTCCTTCTTCCACTTCTTCTGATTCATCCTCCAGTCTTCACCTTCTCCTTCTCCTTCTTCTACTTCTTCTGCTTCACCCTCCAGACTTCACCATCTCCTTCTCTTTCTTCTGCTTCTTCTGATTCACCCTCCAGACTTCACCTTCTCCTTCTCCTTCTTCTGATTCTTCTGATTCACCCTCCAGACTTCACCTTCTCCTTCTCCTTCTTCTGCTTCTTCTGATTCACCCTCCTGACTTCACCTTCTCCTTCTCCTTCTTCTACTTCTTCTGATTCACCCTCCTGACTTCACCTTCTCCTTCTCCTTCTTCTACTTCTTCTGCTTCACCCTCCAGACTTCACCTTCTCCTTCTCCTTCTTCTACTTCTTCTGATTCAACCTCCAGACTTCACCTTCTCCTTCTCCTTCTTCTACTTCTTCTGATTCACCCTCCAGACTTCACCTTCTCCTTCTCCTTCTTCTACTTCTTCTGATTCACCTTCCAGACTTCACCTTCTCCTTCTCCTTCTTCTGCTTCTTCTGATTCACCCTCCAGACTTCACCTTCTCCTTCTCCTTATTCTGCTTCTTCTGATTCACCCTCCAGACTTCTCCTTCTCCTTCTCCTTCTTCTGCTTCTTCTGATTCACCCTCCAGACTTCACCTTCTCCTTCTCCTTCTTCTGCTTCTTCTGATTCACCCTCCAGACTTCACCTTCTCCTTCTCCTTCTTCTACTTCTTCTGATTCACCCTCCAGACTTCACCTTCTCCTTCTCCTTCTTCTACTTCTTCTGATTCACCCTCCAGACTTCACCTTCTCCTTCTCCTTCTTCTACTTCTTCTGATTCACCCTCCAGACTTCACCTTCTCCTTCTCCTTCTTCTGCTTCTTCTAATTCACCCTCCAGACTTCACCTTCTGCTTCTCCTTCGTCTACTTCTTCTGATTCACCCTCCAGACTACACCTTCTCCTTCTCCTTCTTCTACTTCTTCTGATTCACCCTCCAGACTTCACCTTCTCCTTCTCCTTCTTCTGTTTCTTCTGATACACCGTCCAGACTTCACCTTCTCCTTCTCCTTCTTCTACTACTTCTGATTCACCCTCCAGACTTCACCTTCTCCTTCTCCTTCTTCTACTTCTTCTGATTCACCCTCCAGACTTCATCTTCTCCTTCTCCTTCTTCTGCTTCTTCTGATTCACCCTCCAGACTTCACCTTCTCCTTCTCCTTCTTCTGCTTCTTCTGATTCACCCTCCAGACTTCACCTTCTCCTTCTCCTTCTTCTACTTCTTCTGATTCACCCTCCATACTTCACCTTCTCCTTCTCCTTCTTCCACTTCTTCTGATTCATCCTCCAGTCTTCACCTTCTCCTTCTCCTTCTTCTGTTTCTTCTGCTTCACCCTCCAGACTTCACCTTCTCCTTCTCTTTCTTCTGCTTCTTCTGATTCACCCTCCAGACTTCACCTTCTCCTTCTCCTTCTTCTGATTCTTCTGATTCACCCTCCAGACTTCACCTTCTCCTTCTCCTTCTTCTGCTTCTTCTGATTCACCCTCCTGACTTCACCTTCTCCTTCTCCTTCTTCTACTTCTTCTGATTCACCCTCCTGACTTCACCTTCTCCTTCTCCTTCTTCTACTTCTTCTGCTTCACCCTCCAGACTTCACCTTCTCCTTCTCCTTCTTCTACTTCTTCTGATTCACCCTCCAGACTTCATCTTCTCCTTCTCCTTCTTCTGCTTCTTCTGATTCACCCTCCAGACTTCACCTTCTCCTTCTCCTTATTCTGCTTCTTCTGATTCACCCTCTAGACTTCCCCTTCTCCTTCTCCTTATTCTGCTTCTTCTGATTCACCCTCCAGACTTCACCTTCTCCTTCTCCTTCTTCTGCTTCTTCTGATTCACCCTCCTGACTTCACCTTCTCCTTCTCCTTCTTCTACTTCTTCTGATTCACCCTCCTGACTTCACCTTCTCCTTCTCCTTCTTCTACTTCTTCTGCTTCACCCTCCAGACTTCATCTTCTCCTTCTCCTTCTTCTACTTCTTCTGATTCACCCTCCAGACTTCACCTTCTCCTTCTCCTTCTTCTGCTTCTTCTGATTCACCCTCCATACTTCACCTTCACTTCTCCTTATTCTGCTTCTTCTGATTCACCCTCCAGACTTCAACTTCTCCTTCTCCTTCTTCTGCTTCTTCTGATTCACCCTCCAGACTTCACCTTCTCCTTCTCCTTCTTCTGCTTCTTCTGATTCACCCTCCAGACTTCACCTTCTCCTTCTCCTTCTTCTTCTTCTTCTGATTCACACTCCAGACTTCACCTTCTCCTTCTCCTTCTTCTACTTCTTCTGATTCACCCTCCAGACTTCACCTTCTCCTTCTCCTTCTTCTGTTTCTTCTGATTCACCCTCCAGACTTCACCTTCTCCTTCTCCTTCTTCTACTTCTTCTGATTCACCCTCCAGTCTTCACCTTCTCCTTCTCCTTCTTCTGTTTCTTCTGCTTCACCCTCCAGACTTCACCTTCTCCTTCTCTTTCTTCTGCTTCTTCTGATTCACCCTCCAGACATCACCTTCTCCTTCTCCTTCTTCTACTTCTTCTGATTCACCCTCCAGACTTCATCTTCTCCTTCTCCTTCTTCTACTTCTTCTGATTCACCCTCCAGTCTTCACCTTCTCCTTCTCCTTCTTCTGTTTCTTCTGCTTCACCCTCCAGACTTCACCTTCTCCTTCTCTTTCTTCTGCTTCTTCTGATTCACCCTCCAGACTTCACCTTCTCCTTCTCCTTCTTCTGATTCTTCTGATTCACCCTCCAGACTTCACCTTCTCCTTCTCCTTCTTCTGCTTCTTCTGATTCACCCTCCTGACTTCACCTTCTCCTTCTCCTTCTTCTACTTCTTCTGATTCACCCTCCTGACTTCACCTTCTCCTTCTCCTTCTTCTACTTCTTCTGCTTCACCCTCCAGACTTCACCTTCTCCTTCTCCTTCTTCTACTTCTTCTGATTCACCCTTCAGACTTCACCTTCTCCTTCTCCTTTTTCTGCTTCTTCTGATTCACCCTCCAGACTTCACCTTCTCCTTCTCCATATTCTGCTTCTTCTGATTCACCCTCCAGACTTCACCGTCTCCTTCTCCTTCTTCTGCTTCTTCTGATTCACCATCCAGACTTCACCTTCTCCTTCTCCTTCTTCTGCTTCTTCTGATTCGCCCTCCAGACTTCACCTTCTCCTTCTCCTTCGTCTACTTCTTCTGATTCACCCTCCAGACAACACCTTCTCCTTCTCCTTCTTCTACTTCTTCTGATTCACCCTCCAGACTTCACCTTCTCCTTCTCCTTCTTCTGCTTCTTCTGATTCACCCTCCTGACTTCACCTTCTCCTTCTCCTTCTTCTACTTCTTCTGATTCACCCTCCTGACTTCACCTTCTCCTTCTCCTTCTTCTACTTCTTCTGCTTCACCCTCCAGACTTCACCTTCTCCTTCTCCTTCTTCTACTTCTTCTGATTCACCCTCCAGACTTGACCTTCTCCTTCTCCTTCTTCTACTTATTCTGATTCACCCTCCAGACTTCACATTCTCCTTCTCCTTCTTCTGCTTCTTCTGCTTCACCGTCCTGACTTCACCTTCTCCTTCTCCTTCTTCTACTTCTTCTGCTTCATCCCGCTGACATCACCTGCTCCTTCTCCTTCTTCTGCTTCTTCTGATTCACCCTCCTAACTTCACCTTCTCCTTCTCCTTCTTCTGCTTCTTCTGATTCACCCTCCTGACTTCATCTTCTCCTTCTCCTTCTTCTGCTTCTTCTGATTCACCCTCCAGACTTCACCTTCTCCTTCTCCTTCTTCGGCTTCTTCTGATCCACCCTCCAGACTTCACCTTCTCCTTCTCCTTCTTCTGATTCTTCTGATTCACCCTCCAGACTTCACCTTCTCCTTCTCCTTCTTCTGCTTCTTCTGAATCACCCTCCTGACTTCACCTTCTCCTTCTCCTTCTTCTACTTCTTCTGATTCACCCTCCTGACTTCACCTTCTCCTTCTCCTTCTTCTGCTTCTTCTGCTTCACCCTCCAGACTTCACCTTCTCCTTCTCCTTCTTCTGCTTCTTCTGATTCACCCTCGAGACTTCTCCTTCTCCTTCTCCTTCTTCTGCTTCTTCTGATTCACCCTCCAGACTTTACCTTCTTCTTCTCCTTCTTCTGCTTCTTCTGATTCACCCTCCAGACTTCACCTTCTCCTTCTCCTTCTTCTACTTCTTCTGATTCACCCTCCAGACTTCACCTTCTCCATTTCCTTCTTCTGCTTCTTCTGATTCACCCTCCAGACTTCACCTTCTCCTTCTCCTTCTTGTACTTCTTCTGATTCACCCTCCAGTCTTCACCTTCTCCTTCTCCTTCTTCTGTTTCTTCTGCTTCACCCTCCAGACTTCACCTTCTCCTTCTCTTTCTTCTGCTTCTTCTGATTCACCCTCCAGACTTCACCTTCTCCTTCTCCTTCTTCTGATTCTTCTGATTCACCCTCCAGACTTCACCTTCTCCTTCTCCTTCTTCTGCTTCTTCTGATTCACCCTCCTGACTTCACCTTCTCCTTCTCCTTCTTCTACTTCTTCTGCTTCACCCTCCAGACTTCACCTTCTCCTTCTCCTTCTTCTACTTCTTCTGCTTCACCCTCCAGACTTCATCTTCTCCTTCTCCTTCTTCTGCTTCTTCTGATTCACCCTCCAGACTTTACCTTCTCCTTCTCCTTATTCTGCTTCTTCTGATTCACCCTCCAGACTTCACCTTCTCCTTCTCCTTATTCTGCTTCTTCTGATTCACCCTCCAGACTTCACCTTCTCCTTCTCCTTCCTCTGCTTCTTCTGATTCACCCTCCAGACTTCACCTTCTCCTTCTCCTTCTTCTGATTCTTCTGATTCACCCTCCAGACTTCACCTTCTCCTTCTCCTTCTTCTGCTTCTTCTGATTCACCCTCCTGACTTCACCTTCTCCTTCTCCTTCTTCTACTTCTTCTGATTCACCCTCCTGACTTCACCTTCTCCTTCTCCTTCTTCTACTTCTTCTGCTTCACCCTCCAGACTTCACCTTCTCCTTCTCCTTCTTCTATTTCTTCTGATTCACCCTCCAGACTTCACCTTCTCCTTCTCCTTCTTCTGCTTCTTCTGATTCACCCTCCAGACTTCACCTTCTCCTTCTCCTTATTCTGCTTCTTCTGATTCACCCTCCAGACTTCACCTTCTCCTTCTCCTTCTTCTGCTTCTTCTGATTCACACTCCAGACTTCACCTTCTCCTTCTCCTTCTTCTACTTCTTCTGATTCACCCTCCAGACTTCACCTTCTCCTTCTCTTTCTTCTGCTTCTTCTGATTCACCCTCCAGACTTCTCCTTCTCCTTCTCCTTCTTCTGATTCTTCTGATTCACCCTCCAGACTTCACCTTCTTCTTCTCCTTCTTCTGCTTCTTCTGATTCACCCTCCTGACTTCACATTCTCCTTCTCCTTCTTCTACTTCTTCTGATTCACCCTCCTGACTTCACCTTCTCCTTCTCCTTCTTCTACTTCTTCTGCTTCACCCTCCAGACTTCACCTTCTCCTTCTCCTTCTTCTACTTCTTCTGATTCACCCTCCAGACTTGACCTTCTCCTTCTCCTTCTTCTACTTCTTCTGATTCACCCTCCAGACTTCACCTTCTCCTTCTCCTTCTTCTGCTTCTTCTGCTTCACCGTCCTGACTTCACCTTCTCCTTCTCCTTCTTCTACTTCTTCTGCTTCATCCCCCTGACATCACCTGCTCCTTCTCCTTCTTCTGCTTCTTCTGATTCACCCTCCTAACTTCACCTTCTCCTTCTCCTTCTTCTGCTTCTTCTGATTCACCCTCCTGACTTCTCCTTCTCCTTCTCCTTCTTCTGCTTCTTCTGATTCACCCTCCAGACATCACCTTCTCCTTCTCCTTCTTCTGCTTCTTCTGATTCACCCTCCAGACTTCACCTTCTCCTTCTCCTTCTTCTGCTTCTTCTGATTCACCCTCCAGACCTCACCTTCTCCTTCTCCTTCTTCTACTTCTTCTGATTCACCCTCCAGACTTCATCTTCTCCTTCTCCTTCTTCTGCTTCTTCTGATTCACCCTCCAGACTTCACCTTCTCCTTCTCCTTCTTCTGCTTCTTCTGATTCACCCTCCAGACTTCACCTTCTCCTTCTCCTTCTTCTACTTCTTCTGATTCACCCTCCAGACTTCACCTTCTCCTTCTCCTTCTTCTACTTCTTCTGATTCACCCTCCAGTCTTCACCTTCTCCTTCTCCTTCTTCTGTTTCTTCTGCTTCACCCTCCAGACTTCACCTTCTCCTTCTCTTTCTTCTGCTTCTTCTGATTCACCCTCCAGACTTCACCTTCTCCTTCTCCTTCTTCTGATTCTTCTGATTCACCCTCCAGACTTCACCTTCTCCTTCTCCTTCTTCTGCTTCTTATGATTCACCCTCCTGACTTCATCTTCTCCTTCTCCTTCTTCTACTTCTTCTGATTCACCCTCCTGACTTCACCTTCTCCTTCTCCTTCTTCTACTTCTTCTGCTTCACCCTCCAGACTTCACCTTCTCCTTCTCCTTCTTCTACTTCTTCTGATTCACCCTTCAGACTTCACCTTCTCCTTCTCCTTTTTCTGCTTCTTCTGATTCACCCTCCAGACTTCACCTTCTCCTTCTCCTTATTCTGCTTCTTCTGATTCACCCTCCAGACTTCACCTTCTCCTTCTCCTTCTTCTGCTTCTTCTGATTCACCCTCCAGACTTCACCTTCTCCTTCTCCTTCTTCTACTTCTTCTGATTCACCCTCCAGCCTTCACCTTCTCCTTCTCCTTCTTCTACTTCTTCTGCTTCACCCTCCAGACTTCACCTTCTCCTTCTCCTTCTTCTACTTCTTCTGATTCACCCTCCAGACTTGACCTTCTCCTTCTCCTTCTTCTACTTATTCTGATTCACCCTCCAGACTTCACATTCTCCTTCTCCTTCTTCTGCTTCTTCTGCTTCACCGTCCTGACTTCACCTTCTCCTTCTCCTTCTTCTACTTCTTCTGCTTCATCCCGCTGACATCACCTGCTCCTTCTCCTTCTTCTGCTTCTTCTGATTCACCCTCCTAACTTCACCTTCTCCTTCTCCTTCTTCTGCTTCTTCTGATTCACCCTCCTGACTTCATCTTCTCCTTCTCCTTCTTCTGCTTCTTCTGATTCACCCTCCAGACTTCACCTTCTCCTTCTCCTTCTTCGGCTTCTTCTGATCCACCCTCCAGACTTCACCTTCTCCTTCTCCTTCTTCTGATTCTTCTGATTCACCCTCCAGACTTCACCTTCTCCTTCTCCTTCTTCTGCTTCTTCTGAATCACCCTCCTGACTTCACCTTCTCCTTCTCCTTCTTCTACTTCTTCTGATTCACCCTCCTGACTTCACCTTCTCCTTCTCCTTCTTCTGCTTCTTCTGCTTCACCCTCCAGACTTCACCTTCTCCTTCTCCTTCTTCTGCTTCTTCTGATTCACCCTCGAGACTTCTCCTTCTCCTTCTCCTTCTTCTGCTTCTTCTGATTCACCCTCCAGACTTTACCTTCTTCTTCTCCTTCTTCTGCTTCTTCTGATTCACCCTCCAGACTTCACCTTCTCCTTCTCCTTCTTCTACTTCTTCTGATTCACCCTCCAGACTTCACCTTCTCCATTTCCTTCTTCTGCTTCTTCTGATTCACCCTCCAGACTTCACCTTCTCCTTCTCCTTCGTCTACTTCTTCTGATTCACCCTCCAGACTACACCTTCTGCTTCTCCTTCTTCTACTTCTTCTGATTCACCCTCCAGACTTCACCTTCTCCTTCTCCTTCTTCTGTTTCTTCTGATTCACCGTCCAGACTTCACCTTCTCCTTCTCCTTCTTCCACTGCTTTTGATTCACCCTCCAGACTTCACCTTCTCCTTCTCCTTCTTCTACTTCTTCTGATTCACCCTCCAGACTTCACCTTCTCCTTCTCCTTCTTGTACTTCTTCTGATTCACCCTCCAGTCTTCACCTTCTCCTTCTCCTTCTTCTGTTTCTTCTGCTTCACCCTCCAGACTTCACCTTCTCCTTCTCTTTCTTCTGCTTCTTCTGATTCACCCTCCAGACTTCACCTTCTCCTTCTCCTTCTTCTGATTCTTCTGATTCACCCTCCAGACTTCACCTTCTCCTTCTCCTTCTTCTGCTTCTTCTGATTCACCCTCCTGACTTCACCTTCTCCTTCTCCTTCTTCTACTTCTTCTGCTTCACCCTCCAGACTTCACCTTCTCCTTCTCCTTCTTCTACTTCTTCTGCTTCACCCTCCAGACTTCATCTTCTCCTTCTCCTTCTTCTGCTTCTTCTGATTCACCCTCCAGACTTTACCTTCTCCTTCTCCTTATTCTGCTTCTTCTGATTCACCCTCCAGACTTCACCTTCTCCTTCTCCTTATTCTGCTTCTTCTGATTCACCCTCCAGACTTCACCTTCTCCTTCTCCTTCCTCTGCTTCTTCTGATTCACCCTCCAGACTTCACCTTCTCCTTCTCCTTCTTCTGATTCTTCTGATTCACCCCCCAGACTTCACCTTCTCCTTCTCCTTCTTCTGCTTCTTCTGATTCACCCTCCTGACTTCACCTTCTCCTTCTCCTTCTTCTACTTCTTCTGATTCACCCTCCTGACTTCACCTTCTCCTTCTCCTTCTTCTACTTCTTCTGCTTCACCCTCCAGACTTCACCTTCTCCTTCTCCTTCTTCTATTTCTTCTGATTCACCCTCCAGACTTCACCTTCTCCTTCTCCTTCTTCTGCTTCTTCTGATTCACCCTCCAGACTTCACCTTCTCCTTCTCCTTATTCTGCTTCTTCTGATTCACCCTCCAGACTTCACCTTCTCCTTCTCCTTCTTCTGCTTCTTCTGATTCACACTCCAGACTTCACCTTCTCCTTCTCCTTCTTCTACTTCTTCTGATTCACCCTCCAGACTTCACCTTCTCCTTCTCTTTCTTCTGCTTCTTCTGATTCACCCTCCAGACTTCTCCTTCTCCTTCTCCTTCTTCTGATTCTTCTGATTCACCCTCCAGACTTCACCTTCTTCTTCTCCTTCTTCTGCTTCTTCTGATTCACCCTCCTGACTTCACATTCTCCTTCTCCTTCTTCGACTTCTTCCGATTCACCCTCCTGACTTCACCTTCTCCTTCTCCTTCTTCTACTTCTTCTGCTTCACCCTCCAGACTTCACCTTCTCCTTCTCCTTCTTCTACTTCTTCTGATTCACCCTCCAGACTTGACCTTCTCCTTCTCCTTCTTCTACTTCTTCTGATTCACCCTCCAGACTTCACCTTCTCCTTCTCCTTCTTCTGCTTCTTCTGCTTCACCGTCCTGACTTCACCTTCTCCTTCTCCTTCTTCTACTTCTTCTGCTTCATCCCCCTGACATCACCTGCTCCTTCTCCTTCTTCTGCTTCTTCTGATTCACCCTCCTAACTTCACCTTCTCCTTCTCCTTCTTCTGCTTCTTCTGATTCACCCTCCTGACTTCACCTTCTCCTTCTCCTTCTTCTGCTTCTTCTGATTCACCCTCCAGACATCACCTTCTCCTTCTCCTTCTTCTGCTTCTTCTGATTCACCCTCCAGACTTCACCTTCTCCTTCTCCTTCTTCTGCTTCTTCTGATTCACCCTCCAGACCTCACCTTCTCCTTCTCCTTCTTCTTCTTCTTCTGATTCACCCTCCAGACTTCATCTTCTCCTTCTCCTTCTTCTGCTTCTTCTGATTCACCCTCCAGACTTCACCTTCTCCTTCTCCTTCTTCTGCTTCTTCTGATTCACCCTCCAGACTTCACCTTCTCCTTCTCCTTCTTCTACTTCTTCTGATTCACCCTCCAGACTTCACCTTCTCCTTCTCCTTCTTCTACTTCTTCTGATTCACCCTGCAGTCTTCACCTTCTCCTTCTCCTTCTTCTGTTTCTTCTGCTTCACCCTCCAGACTTCACCTTCTCCTTCTCTTTCTTCTGCTTCTTCTGATTCACCCTCCAGACTTCACCTTCTCCTTCTCCTTCTTCTGATTCTTCTGATTCACCCTCCAGACTTCACCTTCTCCTTCTCCTTCTTCTGCTTCTTATGATTCACCCTCCTGACTTCATCTTCTCCTTCTCCTTCTTCTACTTCTTCTGATTCACCCTCCTGACTTCACCTTCTCCTTCTCCTTCTTCTACTTCTTCTGCTTCACCCTCCAGACTTCACCTTCTCCTTCTCCTTCTTCTACTTCTTCTGATTCACCCTTCAGACTTCACCTTCTCCTTCTCCTTTTTCTGCTTCTTCTGATTCACCCTCCAGACTTCACCTTCTCCTTCTCCTTATTCTGCTTCTTCTGATTCACCCTCCAGACTTCACCTTCTCCTTCTCCTTCTTCTGCTTCTTCTGATTCACCCTCCAGACTTCACCTTCTCCTTCTCCTTCTTCTGCTTCTTCTGATTCACCCTCCAGACTTCACCTTCTCCTTCTCCTTCGTCTACTTCTTCTGATTCACCCTCCAGACTACACCTTCTCCTTCTCCTTCTTCTACTTCTTCTGATTCACCCTCCAGACTTCACCTTCTCCTTCTCCTTCTTCTGTTTCTTCTGATTCACCGTCCAGACTTCACCTTCTCCTTCTCCTTCTTCTACTACTTCTGATTCACCCTCCAGACTTCACCTTCTCCTTCTCCTTCTTCTACTTCTTCTGATTCACCCTCCAGACTTCATCTTCTCCTTCTCCTTCTTCTGCTTCTTCTAATTCACCCTCCAGACTTCACCTTCTCCTTCTCCTTCTTCTGCTTCTTCTGATTCACACTCCAGACTTCACCTTCTCCTTCTCCTTCTTCTACTTCTTCTGATTCACCCTCCAGACTTCACCTTCTCCTTCTCCTTCTTCTGATTCTTCTGATTCACCCTCCAGACTTCACCTTTTCCTTCTCCTTCTTCTGCTTCTTCTGATTCACCCTCCTGACTTCACCTTCTCCTTCTCCTTCTTCTACTTCTTCTGATTCACCCTCCTGACTTCACCTTCTCCTTCTCCTTCTTCTACTTCTTCTGCTTCACCCTCCAGACTTCACCTTCTCCTTCTCCTTCTTCTATTTCTTCTGATTCACCCTCCAGACTTCACCTTCTCCTTCTCCTTCTTCTGCTTCTTCTGATTCACCCTCCAGACTTCACCTTCTCCTTCTCCTTATTCTGCTTCTTCTGATTCACCCTCCAGACTTCACCTTCTCCTTCTCCTTCTTCTGCTTCTTCTGATTCACACTCCAGACTTCACCTTCTCCTTCTCCTTCTTCTACTTCTTCTGATTCACCCTCCAGACTTCACCTTCTCCTTCTCTTTCTTCTGCTTCTTCTGATTCACCCTCCAGACTTCACCTTCTCCTTCTCCTTCTTCTGATTCTTCTGATTCACCCTCCAGACTTCACCTTCTTCTTCTCCTTCTTCTGCTTCTTCTGATACACCCTCCTGACTTCACATTCTCCTTCTCCTTCTTCTACTTCTTCTGATTCACCCTCCTGACTTCACCTTCTCCTTCTCCTTCTTCTACTTCTTCTGCTTCACCCTCCAGACTTCACCTTCTCCTTCTCCTTCTTCTACTTCTTCTGATTCACCCTCCAGACTTGACCTTCTCCTTCTCCTTCTTCTACTTCTTCTGATTCACCCTCCAGACTTCACCTTCTCCTTCTCCTTCTTCTGCTTCTTCTGCTTCACCGTCCTGACTTCACCTTCTCCTTCTCCTTCTTCTACTTCTTCTGCTTCATCCCCCTGACATCACCTGCTCCTTCTCCTTCTTCTGCTTCTTCTGATTCACCCTCCTAACTTCACCTTCTCCTTCTCCTTCTTCTGCTTCTTCTGATTCACCCTCCTGACTTCACCTTCTCCTTCTCCTTCTTCTGCTTCTTCTGATTCACCCTCCAGACATCACCTTCTCCTTCTCCTTCTTCTGCTTCTTCTGATTCACCCTCCAGACTTCACCTTCTCCTTCTCCTTCTTCTGCTTCTTCTGATTCACCCTCCAGACCTCACCTTCTCCTTCTCCTTCTTCTACTTCTTCTGATTCACCCTCCAGACTTCATCTTCTCCTTCTCCTTCTTCTGCTTCTTCTGATTCACCCTCCGGACTTCACCTTCTCCTTCTCCTTCTTCTGCTTCTTCTGATTCACCCTCCAGACTTCACCTTCTCCTTCTCCTTCTTCTGCTT
Organism: Somniosus microcephalus; assembly: GCF_052327205.1. Classification (NCBI taxonomy): domain Eukaryota; kingdom Metazoa; phylum Chordata; class Chondrichthyes; order Squaliformes; family Somniosidae; genus Somniosus; species Somniosus microcephalus. The sequence goes on from NW_028225257.1 coordinate 669,163, forward strand.
CTTCTGATTCACCCTCCAGACTTCACCTTCTCCTTCTCCTTCTTCTACTTCTTCTGATTCACCCTCCAGTCTTCACCTTCTCCTTCTCCTTCTTCTGTTTCTTCTGCTTCACCCTCCAGACTTCACCTTCTCCTTCTCTTTCTTCTGCTTCTTCTGATTCACCCTCCAGACTTCACCTTCTCCTTCTCCTTCTTCTGATTCTTCTGATTCACCCTCCAGACTTCACCTTCTCCTTCTCCTTCTTCTGCTTCTTATGATTCACCCTCCTGACTTCATCTTCTCCTTCTCCTTCTTCTACTTCTTCTGATTCACCCTCCTGACTTCACCTCCTCCTTCTCCTTCTTCTACTTCTTCTGCTTCACCCTCCAGACTTCACCTTCTCCTTCTCCTTCTTCTACTTCTTCTGATTCACCCTTCAGACTTCACCTTCTCCTTCTCCTTTTTCTGCTTCTTCTGATTCACCCTCCAGACTTCACCTTCTCCTTCTCCTTATTCTGCTTCTTCTGATTCACCCTCCAGACTTCACCTTCTCCTTCTCCTTCTTCTGCTTCTTCTGATTCACCCTCCAGACTTCACCTTCTCCTTCTCCTTCTTCTGCTTCTTCTGATTCACCCTCCAGACTTCACCTTCTCCTTCTCCTTCGTCTACTTCTTCTGATTCACCCTCCAGACTACACCTTCTCCTTCTCCTTCTTCTACTTCTTCTGTTTCACCCTCCAGACTTCACCTTCTCCTTCTCCTTCTTCTGTTTCTTCTGATTCACCGTCCAGACTTCACCTTCTCCTTCTCCTTCTTCCACTACTTCTGATTCACCCTCCAGACTTCACCTTCTCCTTCTCCTTCTTCTACTTCTTCTGATTCACCCTCCAGTCTTCACCTTCTCCTTCTCCTTCTTCTGTTTCTTCTGCTTCACCCTCCAGACTTCACCTTCTCCTTCTCTTTCTTCTGCTTCTTCTGATTCACCCTCCAGACTTCACCTTCTCCTTCTCCTTCTTCTGATTCTTCTGATTCACCCTCCAGACTTCACCTTCTCCTTCTCCTTCTTCTGCTTCTTATGATTCACCCTCCTGACTTCATCTTCTCCTTCTCCTTCTTCTACTTCTTCTGATTCACCCTCCTGACTTCACCTTCTCCTTCTCCTTCTTCTGATTCTTCTGATTCACCCTCCAGACTTCACCTTCTCCTTCTCCTTCTTCTGCTTCTTATGATTCACCCTCCTGACTTCATCTTCTCCTTCTCCTTCTTCTACTTCTTCTGATTCACCCTCCTGACTTCACCTCCTCCTTCTCCTTCTTCTACTTCTTCTGCTTCACCCTCCAGACTTCACCTTCTCCTTCTCCTTCTTCTACTTCTTCTGATTCACCCTTCAGACTTCACCTTCTCCTTCTCCTTTTTCTGCTTCTTCTGATTCACCCTCCAGACTTCACCTTCTCCTTCTCCTTATTCTGCTTCTTCTGATTCACCCTCCAGACTTCACCTTCTCCTTCTCCTTCTTCTGCTTCTTCTGATTCACCCTCCAGACTTCACCTTCTCCTTCTCCTTCTTCTGCTTCTTCTGATTCACCCTCCAGACTTCACCTTCTCCTTCTCCTTCGTCTACTTCTTCTGATTCACCCTCCAGACTACACCTTCTCCTTCTCCTTCTTCTACTTCTTCTGTTTCACCCTCCAGACTTCACCTTCTCCTTCTCCTTCTTCTGTTTCTTCTGATTCACCGTCCAGACTTCACCTTCTCCTTCTCCTTCTTCCACTACTTCTGATTCACCCTCCAGACTTCACCTTCTCCTTCTCCTTCTTCTACTTCTTCTGATTCACCCTCCAGTCTTCACCTTCTCCTTCTCCTTCTTCTGTTTCTTCTGCTTCACCCTCCAGACTTCACCTTCTCCTTCTCTTTCTTCTGCTTCTTCTGATTCACCCTCCAGACTTCACCTTCTCCTTCTCCTTCTTCTGATTCTTCTGATTCACCCTCCAGACTTCACCTTCTCCTTCTCCTTCTTCTGCTTCTTATGATTCACCCTCCTGACTTCATCTTCTCCTTCTCCTTCTTCTACTTCTTCTGATTCACCCTCCTGACTTCACCTTCTCCTTCTCCTTCTTCTACTTCTTCTGCTTCACCCTCCAGACTTCACCTTCTCCTTCTCCTTCTTCTACTTCTTCTGATTCACCCTTCAGACTTCACCTTCTCCTTCTCCTTTTTCTGCTTCTTCTGATTCACCCTCCAGACTTCACCTTCTCCTTCTCCTTATTCTGCTTCTTCTGATTCACCCTCCAGACTTCACCTTCTCCTTCTCCTTCTTCTGCTTCTTCTGATTCACCCTCCAGACTTCACCTTCTCCTTCTCCTTCTTCTGCTTCTTCTGATTCACCCTCCAGACTTCACCTTCTCCTTCTCCTTCGTCTACTTCTTCTGATTCACCCTCCAGACTACACCTTCTCCTTCTCCTTCTTCTACTTCTTCTGATTCACCCTCCAGACTTCACCTTCTCCTTCTCCTTCTTCTGTTTCTTCTGATTCACCGTCCAGACTTCACCTTCTCCTTCTCCTTCTTCTACTACTTCTGATTCACCCTCCAGACTTCACCTTCTCCTTCTCCTTCTTCTACTTCTTCTGATTCACCCTCCAGACTTCATCTTCTCCTTCTCCTTCTTCTGCTTCTTCTAATTCACCCTCCAGACTTCACCTTCTCCTTCTCCTTCTTCTGCTTCTTCTGATTCACACTCCAGACTTCACCTTCTCCTTCTCCTTCTTCTACTTCTTCTGATTCACCCTCCAGACTTCACCTTCTCCTTCTCCTTCTTCTGATTCTTCTGATTCACCCTCCAGACTTCACCTTTTCCTTCTCCTTCTTCTGCTTCTTCTGATTCACCCTCCTGACTTCACCTTCTCCTTCTCCTTCTTCTACTTCTTCTGATTCACCCTCCTGACTTCACCTTCTCCTTCTCCTTCTTCTACTTCTTCTGCTTCACCCTCCAGACTTCACCTTCTCCTTCTCCTTCTTCTATTTCTTCTGATTCACCCTCCAGACTTCACCTTCTCCTTCTCCTTCTTCTGCTTCTTCTGATTCACCCTCCAGACTTCACCTTCTCCTTCTCCTTATTCTGCTTCTTCTGATTCACCCTCCAGACTTCACCTTCTCCTTCTCCTTCTTCTGCTTCTTCTGATTCACACTCCAGACTTCACCTTCTCCTTCTCCTTCTTCTACTTCTTCTGATTCACCCTCCAGACTTCACCTTCTACTTCTCTTTCTTCTGCTTCTTCTGATTCACCCTCCAGACTTCACCTTCTCCTTCTCCTTCTTCTGATTCTTCTGATTCACCCTCCAGACTTCACCTTCTTCTTCTCCTTCTTCTGCTTCTTCTGATACACCCTCCTGACTTCACATTCTCCTTCTCCTTCTTCTACTTCTTCTGATTCACCCTCCTGACTTCACCTTCTCCTTCTCCTTCTTCTACTTCTTCTGCTTCACCCTCCAGACTTCACCTTCTCCTTCTCCTTCTTCTACTTCTTCTGATTCACCCTCCAGACTTGACCTTCTCCTTCTCCTTCTTCTACTTCTTCTGATTCACCCTCCAGACTTCACCTTCTCCTTCTCCTTCTTCTGCTTCTTCTGCTTCACCGTCCTGACTTCACCTTCTCCTTCTCCTTCTTCTACTTCTTCTGCTTCATCCCCCTGACATCACCTGCTCCTTCTCCTTCTTCTGCTTCTTCTGATTCACCCTCCTAACTTCACCTTCTCCTTCTCCTTCTTCTGCTTCTTCTGATTCACCCTCCTGACTTCACCTTCTCCTTCTCCTTCTTCTGCTTCTTCTGATTCACCCTCCAGACATCACCTTCTCCTTCTCCTTCTTCTGCTTCTTCTGATTCACCCTCCAGACTTCACCTTCTCCTTCTCCTTCTTCTGCTTCTTCTGATTCACCCTCCAGACCTCACCTTCTCCTTCTCCTTCTTCTACTTCTTCTGATTCACCCTCCAGACTTCATCTTCTCCTTCTCCTTCTTCTGCTTCTTCTGATTCACCCTCCGGACTTCACCTTCTCCTTCTCCTTCTTCTGCTTCTTCTGATTCACCCTCCAGACTTCACCTTCTCCTTCTCCTTCTTCTACTTCTTCTGATTCACCCTCCAGACTTCACCTTCTCCTTCTCCTTCTTCTACTTCTTCTGATTCACCCTCCAGTCTTCACCTTCTCCTTCTCCTTCTTCTGTTTCTTCTGCTTCACCCTCCAGACTTCACCTTCTCCTTCTCTTTCTTCTGCTTCTTCTGATTCACCCTCCAGACTTCACCTTCTCCTTCTCCTTCTTCTGATTCTTCTGATTCACCCTCCAGACTTCACCTTCTCCTTCTCCTTCTTCTGCTTCTTATGATTCACCCTCCTGACTTCATCTTCTCCTTCTCCTTCTTCTACTTCTTCTGATTCACCCTCATGACTTCACCTCCTCCTTCTCCTTCTTCTACTTCTTCTGCTTCACCCTCCAGACTTCACCTTCTCCTTCTCCTTCTTCTACTTCTTCTGATTCACCCTTCAGACTTCACCTTCTCCTTCTCCTTTTTCTGCTTCTTCTGATTCACCCTCCAGACTTCACCTTCTCCTTCTCCTTATTCTGCTTCTTCTGATTCACCCTCCAGACTTCACCTTCTCCTTCTCCTTCTTCTGCTTCTTCTGATTCACCCTCCAGACTTCACCTTCTCCTTCTCCTTCTTCTGCTTCTTCTGATTCACCCTCCAGACTTCACCTTCTCCTTCTCCTTCGTCTACTTCTTCTGATTCACCCTCCAGACTACACCTTCTCCTTCTCCTTCTTCTACTTCTTCTGTTTCACCCTCCAGACTTCACCTTCTCCTTCTCCTTCTTCTGTTTCTTCTGATTCACCGTCCAGACTTCACCTTCTCCTTCTCCTTCTTCCACTACTTCTGATTCACCCTCCAGACTTCACCTTCTCCTTCTCCTTCTTCTACTTCTTCTGATTCACCCTCCAGACTTCACCTTCTCCTTCTCCTTCTTGTACTTCTTCTGATTCACCCTCCAGTCTTCACCTTCTCCTTCTCCTTCTTCTGTTTCTTCTGCTTCACCCTCCAGACTTCACCTTCTCCTTCTCTTTCTTCTGCTTCTTCTGATTCACCCTCCAGACTTCACCTTCTCCTTCTCCTTCTTCTGATTCTTCTGATTCACCCTCCAGACTTCACCTTCTCCTTCTCCTTCTTCTGCTTCTTCTGATTCACCCTCCTGACTTCACCTTCTCCTTCTCCTTCTTCTACTTCTTCTGCTTCACCCTCCAGACTTCACCTTCTCCTTCTCCTTCTTCTACTTCTTCTGCTTCACCCTCCAGACTTCATCTTCTCCTTCTCCTTCTTCTGCTTCTTCTGATTCACCCTCCAGACTTCACCTTCTCCTTCTCCTTATTCTGCTTCTTCTGATTCACCCTCCAGACTTCACCTTCTCCTTCTCCTTATTCTGCTTCTTCTGATTCACCCTCCAGACTTCACCTTCTCCTTCTCCTTCCTCTGCTTCTTCTGATTCACCCTCCAGACTTCACCTTCTCCTTCTCCTTCTTCTGATTCTTCTGATTCACCCTCCAGACTTCACCTTCTCCTTCTCCTTCTTCTGCTTCTTCTGATTCACCCTCCTGACTTCACCTTCTCCTTCTCCTTCTTCTACTTCTTCTGATTCACCCTCCTGACTTCACCTTCTCCTTCTCCTTCTTCTACTTCTTCTGCTTCACCCTCCAGACATCACCTTCTCCTTCTCCTTCTTCTATTTCTTCTGATTCACCCTCCAGACTTCACCTTCTCCTTCTCCTTCTTCTGCTTCTTCTGATTCACCCTCCAGACTTCACCTTCTCCTTCTCCTTATTCTGCTTCTTCTGATTCACACTCCAGACTTCACCTTCTCCTTCTCCTTCTTCTACTTCTTCTGATTCACCCTCCAGACTTCACCTTCTCCTTCTCTTTCTTCTGCTTCTTCTGATTCACCCTCCAGACTTCACCTTCTTCTTCTCCTTCTTCTGCTTCTTCTGATTCACCCTCCTGACTTCACATTCTCCTTCTCCTTCTTCTACTTCTTCTGATTCACCCTCCTGACTTCACCTACTCCTTCTCCTTCTTCTACTTCTTCTGCTTCACCCTCCAGACTTCACCTTCTCCTTCTCCTTCTTCTACTTCTTCTGATTCACCCTCCAGACTTGACCTTCTCCTTCTCCTTCTTCTACTTCTTCTGATTCACCCTCCAGACTTCACCTTCTCCTTCTCCTTCTTCTGCTTCTTCTGCTTCACCGTCCTGACTTCACCTTCTCCTTCTCCTTCTTCTACTTCTTCTGCTTCATCCCCCTGACATCACCTGCTCCTTCTCCTTCTTCTGCTTCTTCTGATTCACCCTCCTAACTTCACCTTCTCCTTCTCCTTCTTCTGCTTCTTCTGATTCACCCTCCTGACTTCACCTTCTCCTTCTCCTTCTTCTGCTTCTTCTGATTCACCCTCCAGACATCACCTTCTCCTTCTCCTTCTTCTGCTTCTTCTGATTCACCCTCCAGACTTCACCTTCTCCTTCTCCTTCTTCTGCTTCTTCTGATTCACCCTCCAGACCTCACCTTCTCCTTCTCCTTCTTCTACTTCTTCTGATTCACCCTCCAGACTTCAACTTCTCCTTCTCCTTCTTCTGCTTCTTCTGATTCACTCTCCAGACTTCACCTTCTCCTTCTCCTTCTTCTGCTTCTTCTGTTTCACCCTCCAGACTTCACCTTCTCCTTCTCCTTCTTCTACTTCTTCTGATTCACCCTCCAGACTTCACCTTCTCCTTCTCCTTCTTCTACTTCTTCTGATTCACCCTCCAGTCTTCACCTTCTCCTTCTCCTTCTTCTGTTTCTTCTGCTTCACCCTCCAGACTTCACCTTCTCCTTCTCTTTCTTCTGCTTCTTCTGATTCACCCTCCATTCTTCACCTTCTCCTTCTCCTTCTTCTGTTTCTTCTGATTCAACCTCCAGACTTCACCTTCTCCTTCTCCTTCTTCTACTTCTTCTGATTCACCCTCCAGTCTTCACCTTCTCCTTCTCCTTCTTCTGTTTCTTCTGCTTCACCCTCCAGACTTCACCTTCTCCTTCTCTTTCTTCTGCTTCTTCTGATTCACCCTCCAGACATCACCTTCTCCTTCTCCTTCTTCTACTTCTTCTGATTCACCCTCCAGACTTCATCTTCTCCTTCTCCTTCTTCTACTTCTTCTGATTCACCCTCCAGTCTTCACCTTCTCCTTCTCCTTCTTCTGTTTCTTCTGCTTCACCCTCCAGACTTCACCTTCTCCTTCTCTTTCTTCTGCTTCTTCTGATTCACCCTCCAGACTTCACCTTCTCCTTCTCCTTCTTCTGATTCTTCTGATTCACCCTCCAGACTTCACCTTCTCCTTCTCCTTCTTCTGCTTCTTCTGATTCACCCTCCTGACTTCACCTTCTCCTTCTCCTTCTTCTACTTCTTCTGATTCACCCTCCTGACTTCACCTTCTCCTTCTCCTTCTTCTACTTCTTCTGCTTCACCCTCCAGACTTCACCTTCTCCTTCTCCTTCTTCTACTTCTTCTGATTCACCCTTCAGACTTCACCTTCTCCTTCTCCTTTTTCTGCTTCTTCTGATTCACCCTCCAGACTTCACCTTCTCCTTCTCCATATTCTGCTTCTTCTGATTCACCCTCCAGACTTCACCTTCTCCTTCTCCTTCTTCTGCTTCTTCTGATTCACCCTCCAGACTTCACCTTCTCCTTCTCCTTCTTCTGCTTCTTCTGATTCACCCTCCAGACTTCACCTTCTCCTTCTCCTTCGTCTACTTCTTCTGATTCACCCTCCAGACAACACCTTCTCCTTCTCCTTCTTCTACTTCTTCTGATTCACCCTCCAGACTTCACCTTCTCCTTCTCCTTCTTCTGCTTCTTCTGATTCACCCTCCTGACTTCACCTTCTCCTTCTCCTTCTTCTACTTCTTCTGATTCACCCTCCTGACTTCACCTTCTCCTTCTCCTTCTTCTACTTCTTCTGCTTCACCCTCCAGACTTCACCTTCTCCTTCTCCTTCTTGTACTTCTTCTGATTCACCCTCCAGACTTGACCTTCTCCTTCTCCTTCTTCTACTTATTCTGATTCACCCTCCAGACTTCACATTCTCCTTCTCCTTCTTCTGCTTCTTCTGCTTCACCGTCCTGACTTCACCTTCTCCTTCTCCTTCTTCTACTTCTTCTGCTTCATCCCGCTGACATCACCTGCTCCTTCTCCTTCTTCTGCTTCTTCTGATTCACCCTCCTAACTTCACCTTCACCTTCTCCTTCTTCTGCTTCTTCTGATTCACCCTCCTGACTTCACCTTCTCCTTCTCCTTCTTCTGCTTCTTCTGATTCACCCTCCAGACTTCACCTTCTCCTTCTCCTTCTTCGGCTTCTTCTGATCCACCCTCCAGACTTCACCTTCTCCTTCTCCTTCTTCTGATTCTTCTGATTCACCCTCCAGACTTCACCTTCTCCTTCTCCTTCTTCTGCTTCTTCTGAATCACCCTCCTGACTTCACCTTCTCCTTCTCCTTCTTCTACTTCTTCTGATTCACCCTCCTGACTTCACCTTCTCCTTCTCCTTCTTCTGCTTCTTCTGCTTCACCCTCCAGACTTCACCTTCTCCTTCTCCTTCTTCTGCTTCTTCTGATTCACCCTCGAGACTTCTCCTTCTCCTTCTCCTTCTTCTGCTTCTTCTGATTCACCCTCCAGACATCACCTTCTCCTTCTCCTTCTTCTACTTCTTCTGATTCACCCTCCAGACTTCATCTTCTCCTTCTCCTTCTTCTACTTCTTCTGATTCACCCTCCAGTCTTCACCTTCTCCTTCTCCTTCTTCTGTTTCTTCTGCTTCACCCTCCAGACTTCACCTTCTCCTTCTCTTTCTTCTGCTTCTTCTGATTCACCCTCCAGACTTCACCTTCTCCTTCTCCTTCTTCTGATTCTTCTGATTCACCCTCCAGACTTCACCTTCTCCTTCTCCTTCTTCTGCTTCTTCTGATTCACCCTCCTGACTTCACCTTCTCCTTCTCCTTCTTCTACTTCTTCTGATTCACCCTCCTGACTTCACCTTCTCCTTCTCCTTCTTCTACTTCTTCTGCTTCACCCTCCAGACTTCACCTTCTCCTTCTCCTTCTTCTACTTCTTCTGATTCACCCTTCAGACTTCACCTTCTCCTTCTCCTTTTTCTGCTTCTTCTGATTCACCCTCCAGACTTCACCTTCTCCTTCTCCATATTCTGCTTCTTCTGATTCACCCTCCAGACTTCACCTTCTCCTTCTCCTTCTTCTGCTTCTTCTGATTCACCCTCCAGACTTCACCTTCTCCTTCTCCTTCTTCTGCTTCTTCTGATTCACCCTCCAGACTTCACCTTCTCCTTCTCCTTCGTCTACTTCTTCTGATTCACCCTCCAGACAACACCTTCTCCTTCTCCTTCTTCTACTTCTTCTGATTCACCCTCCAGACTTCACCTTCTCCTTCTCCTTCTTCTGCTTCTTCTGATTCACCCTCCTGACTTCACCTTCTCCTTCTCCTTCTTCTACTTCTTCTGATTCACCCTCCTGACTTCACCTTCTCCTTCTCCTTCTTCTACTTCTTCTGCTTCACCCTCCAGACTTCACCTTCTCCTTCTCCTTCTTGTACTTCTTCTGATTCACCCTCCAGACTTGACCTTCTCCTTCTCCTTCTTCTACTTATTCTGATTCACCCTCCAGACTTCACATTCTCCTTCTCCTTCTTCTGCTTCTTCTGCTTCACCGTCCTGACTTCACCTTCTCCTTCTCCTTCTTCTACTTCTTCTGCTTCATCCCGCTGACATCACCTGCTCCTTCTCCTTCTTCTGCTTCTTCTGATTCACCCTCCTAACTTCACCTTCACCTTCTCCTTCTTCTGCTTCTTCTGATTCACCCTCCTGACTTCACCTTCTCCTTTTCCTTCTTCTGCTTCTTCTGATTCACCCTCCAGACTTCACCTTCTCCTTCTCCTTCTTCGGCTTCTTCTGATCCACCCTCCAGACTTCACCTTCTCCTTCTCCTTCTTCTGATTCTTCTGATTCACCCTCCAGACTTCACCTTCTCCTTCTCCTTCTTCTGCTTCTTCTGAATCACCCTCCTGACTTCACCTTCTCCTTCTCCTTCTTCTACTTCTTCTGATTCACCCTCCTGACTTCACCTTCTCCTTCTCCTTCTTCTGCTTCTTCTGCTTCACCCTCCAGACTTCACCTTCTCCTTCTCCTTCTTCTGCTTCTTCTGATTCACCCTCGAGACTTCTCCTTCTCCTTCTCCTTCTTCTGCTTCTTCTGATTCACCCTCCAGACTTTACCTTCTTCTTCTCCTTCTTCTGCTTCTTCTGATTCACCCTCCAGACTTCACCTTCTCCTTCTCCTTCTTCTACTTCTTCTGATTCACCCTCCAGACTTCACCTTCTCCATTTCCTTCTTCTGCTTCTTCTGATTCACCCTCCAGACTTCACCTTCTCCTTCTCCTTCGTCTACTTCTTCTGATTCACCCTCCAGACTACACCTTCTGCTTCTCCTTCTTCTACTTCTTCTGATTCACCCTCCAGACTTCACCTTCTCCTTCTCCTTCTTCTGTTTCTTCTGATTCACCGTCCAGACTTCACCTTCTCCTTCTCCTTCTTCCACTACTTCTGATTCACCCTCCAGACTTCACCTTCTCCTTCTCCTTCTTCTACTTCTTCTGATTCACCCTCCAGACTTCACCTTCTCCTTCTCCTTCTTGTACTTCTTCTGATTCACCCTCCAGTCTTCACCTTCTCCTTCTCCTTCTTCTGTTTCTTCTGCTTCACCCTCCAGACTTCACCTTCTCCTTCTCTTTCTTCTGCTTCTTCTGATTCACCCTCCAGACTTCACCTGCTCCTTCTCCTTCTTCTGATTCTTCTGATTCACCCTCCAGACTTCACCTTCTCCTTCTCCTTCTTCTGCTTCTTCTGATTCACCCTCCTGACTTCACCTTCTCCTTCTCCTTCTTCTACTTCTTCTGCTTCACCCTCCAGACTTCACCTTCTCCTTCTCCTTCTTCTACTTCTTCTGCTTCACCCTCCAGACTTCATCTTCTCCTTCTCCTTCTTCTGCTTCTTCTGATTCACCCTCCAGACTTCACCTTCTCCTTCTCCTTATTCTGCTTCTTCTGATTCACCCTCCAGACTTCACCTTCTCCTTCTCCTTATTCTGCTTCTTCTGATTCACCCTCCAGACTTCACCTTCTCCTTCTCCTTCCTCTGCTTCTTCTGATTCACCCTCCAGACTTCACCTTCTCCTTCTCCTTCTTCTGATTCTTCTGATTCACCCTCCAGACTTCACCTTCTCCTTCTCCTTCTTCTGCTTCTTCTGATTCACCCTCCTGACTTCACCTTCTCCTTCTCCTTCTTCTACTTCTTCTGATTCACCCTCCTGACTTCACCTTCTCCTTCTCCTTCTTCTACTTCTTCTGCTTCACCCTCCAGACATCACCTTCTCCTTCTCCTTCTTCTATTTCTTCTGATTCACCCTCCAGACTTCACCTTCTCCTTCTCCTTCTTCTGCTTCTTCTGATTCACCCTCCAGACTTCACCTTCTCCTTCTCCTTATTCTGCTTCTTCTGATTCGCCCTCCAGACTTCACCTTCTCCTTCTCCTTCTTCTGCTTCTTCTGATTCACACTCCAGACTTCACCTTCTCCTTCTCCTTCTTCTACTTCTTCTGATTCACCCTCCAGACTTCACCTTCTCCTTCTCTTTCTTCTGCTTCTTCTGATTCACCCTCCAGACTTCACCTTCTTCTTCTCCTTCTTCTGCTTCTTCTGATTCACCCTCCTGACTTCACATTCTCCTTCTCCTTCTTCTACTTCTTCTGATTCACCCTCCTGACTTCACCTACTCCTTCTCCTTCTTCTACTTCTTCTGCTTCACCCTCCAGACTTCACCTTCTCCTTCTCCTTCTTCTACTTCTTCTGATTCACCCTCCAGACTTGACCTTCTCCTTCTCCTTCTTCTACTTCTTCTGATTCACCCTCCAGACTTCACCTTCTCCTTCTCCTTCTTCTGCTTCTTCTGCTTCACCGTCCTGACTTCACCTTCTCCTTCTCCTTCTTCTACTTCTTCTGCTTCATCCCCCTGACATCACCTGCTCCTTCTCCTTCTTCTGCTTCTTCTGATTCACCCTCCTAACTTCACCTTCTCCTTCTCCTTCTTCTGCTTCTTCTGATTCACCCTCCTGACTTCACCTTCTCCTTCTTCTGCTTCTTCTGATACACCCTCCAGACATCACCTTCTCCTTCTCCTTCTTCTGCTTCTTCTGATTCACCCTCCAGACTTCACCTTCTCCTTCTCCTTCTTCTGCTTCTTCTGATTCACCCTCCAGACCTCACCTTCTCCTTCTCCTTCTTCTACTTCTTCTGATTCACCCTCCAGACTTCATCTTCTCCTTCTCCTTCTTCTGCTTCTTCTGATTCACTCTCCAGACTTCACCTTCTCCTTCTCCTTCTTCTGCTTCTTCTGATTCACCCTCCAGACTTCACCTTCTCCTTCTCCTTCTTCTACTTCTTCTGATTCACCCTCCAGACTTCACCTTCTCCTTCTCCTTCTTCTACTTCTTCTGATTCACCCTCCAGTCTTCACCTTCTCCTTCTCCTTCTTCTGTTTCTTCTGCTTCACCCTCCAGACTTCACCTTCTCCTTCTCTTTCTTCTGCTTCTTCTGATTCACCCTCCAGTCTTCACCTTCTCCTTCTCCTTCTTCTGTTTCTTCTGATTCACCCTCCAGACTTCACCTTCTCCTTCTCCTTCTTCTACTTCTTCTGATTCACCCTCCAGTCTTCACCTTCTCCTTCTCCTTCTTCTGTTTCTTCTGCTTCACCCTCCAGACTTCACCTTCTCCTTCTCTTTCTTCTGCTTCTTCTGATTCACCCTCCAGACATCACCTTCTCCTTCTCCTTCTTCTACTTCTTCTGATTCACCCTCCAGACTTCATCTTCTCCTTCTCCTTCTTCTACTTCTTCTGATTCACCCTCCAGTCTTCACCTTCTCCTTCTCCTTCTTCTGTTTCTTCTGCTTCACCCTCCAGACTTCACCTTCTCCTTCTCTTTCTTCTGCTTCTTCTGATTCACCCTCCAGACTTCACCTTCTACTTCTCCTTCTTCTGATTCTTCTGATTCACCCTCCAGACTTCACCTTCTCCTTCTCCTTCTTCTGGTTCTTCTGATTCACCCTCCTGACTTCACCTTCTCCTTCTCCTTCTTCTACTTCTTCTGATTCACCCTCCTGACTTCACCTTCTCCTTCTCCTTCTTCTACTTCTTCTGCTTCACCCTCCAGACTTCACCTTCTCCTTCTCCTTCTTCTACTTCTTCTGATTCACCCTTCAGACTTCACCTTCTCCTTCTCCTTTTTCTGCTTCTTCTGATTCACCCTCCAGACTTCACCTTCTCCTTCTCCATATTCTGCTTCTTCTGATTCACCCTCCAGACTTCACCTTCTCCTTCTCCTTCTTCTGCTTCTTCTGATTCACCCTCCAGACTTCACCTTCTCCTTCTCCTTCTTCTGCTTCTTCTGATTCACCCTCCAGACTTCACCTTCTCCTTCTCCTTCGTCTACTTCTTCTGATTCACCCTCCAGACAACACCTTCTCCTTCTCCTTCTTCTACTTCTTCTGATTCACCGTCCAGACTTCACCTTCTCCTTCTCCTTCTTCTGCTTCTTCTGATTCACCCTCCTGACTTCACCTTCTCCTTCTCCTTCTTCTACTTCTTCTGATTCACCCTCCTGACTTCACCTTCTCCTTCTCCTTCTTCTACTTCTTCTGCTTCACCCTCCAGACTTCACCTTCTCCTTCTCCTTCTTCTACTTCTTCTGATTCACCCTCCAGACTTGACCTTCTCCTTCTCCTTCTTCTACTTATTCTGATTCACCCTCCAGACTTCACATTCTCCTTCTCCTTCTTCTGCTTCTTCTGCTTCACCGTCCTGACTTCACCTTCTCCTTCTCCTTCTTCTACTTCTTCTGCTTCATCCCGCTGACATCACCTGCTCCTTCTCCTTCTTCTGCTTCTTCTGATTCACCCTCCTAACTTCACCTTCTCCTTCTCCTTCTTCTGCTTCTTCTGATTCACCCTCCTGACTTCACCTTCTCCTTCTCCTTCTTCTGCTTCTTCTGATTCACCCTCCAGACTTCACCTTCTCCTTCTCCTTCTTCGGCTTCTTCTGATCCACCCTCCAGACTTCACCTTCTCCTTCTCCTTCTTCTGATTCTTCTGATTCACCCTCCAGACTTCACCTTCTCCTTCTCCTTCTTCTGCTTCTTCTGAATCACCCTCCTGACTTCACCTTCTCCTTCTCCTTCTTCTACTTCTTCTGATTCACCCTCCTGACTTCACCTTCTCCTTCTCCTTCTTCTGCTTCTTCTGCTTCACCCTCCAGACTTCACCTTCTCCTTCTCCTTCTTCTGCTTCTTCTGATTCACCCTCGAGACTTCTCCTTCTCCTTCTCCTTCTTCTGCTTCTTCTGATTCACCCTGCAGACTTTACCTTCTTCTTCTCCTTCTTCTGCTTCTTCTGATTCACCCTCCAGACTTCACCTTCTCCTTCTCCTTCTTCTACTTCTTCTGATTCACCCTCCAGACTTCACCTTCTCCATTTCCTTCTTCTGCTTCTTCTGATTCACCCTCCAGACTTCACCTTCTCCTTCTCCTTCGTCTACTTCTTCTGATTCACCCTCCAGACTACACCTTCTGCTTCTCCTTCTTCTACTTCTTCTGATTCACCCTCCAGACTTCACCTTCTCCTTCTCCTTCTTCTGTTTCTTCTGATTCACCGTCCAGACTTCACCTTCTCCTTCTCCTTCTTCCACTACTTCTGATTCACCCTCCAGACTTCACCTTCTCCTTCTCCTTCTTCTACTTCTTCTGATTCACCCTCCAGACTTCACCTTCTCCTTCTCCTTCTTGTACTTCTTCTGATTCACCCTCCAGTCTTCACCTTCTCCTTCTCCTTCTTCTGTTTCTTCTGCTTCACCCTCCAGACTTCACCTTCTCCTTCTCTTTCTTCTGCTTCTTCTGATTCACCCTCCAGACTTCACCTTCTCCTTCTCCTTCTTCTGATTCTTCTGATTCACCCTCCAGACTTCACCTTCTCCTTCTCCTTCTTCTGCTTCTTCTGATTCACACTCCTGACTTCACCTTCTCCTTCTCCTTCTTCTACTTCTTCTGCTTCACCCTCCAGACTTCACCTTCTCCTTCTCCTACTTCTTCTGCTTCACCCTCCAGACTTCATCTTCTCCTTCTCCTTCTTCTGCTTCTTCTGATTCACCCTCCAGACTTCACCTTCTCCTTCTCCTTATTCTGCTTCTTCTGATTCACCCTCCAGACTTCACCTTCTCCTTCTCCTTATTCTGCTTCTTCTGATTCACCCTCCAGACTTCACCTTCTCCTTCTCCTTCCTCTGCTTCTTCTGATTCACCCTCCAGACTTCACCTTCTCCTTCTCCTTCTTCTGATTCTTCTGATTCACCCTCCAGACTTCACCTTCTCCTTCTCCTTCTTCTGCTTCTTCTGATTCACCCTCCTGACTTCACCTTCTCCTTCTCCTTCTTCTACTTCTTCTGATTCACCCTCCTGACTTCACCATCTCCTTCTCCTTCTTCTACTTCTTCTGCTTCACCCTCCAGACTTCACCTTCTCCTTCTCCTTCTTCTATTTCTTCTGATTCACCCTCCAGACTTCACCTTCTCCTTCTCCTTCTTCTGCTTCTTCTGATTCACCCTCCAGACTTCACCTTCTCCTTCTCCTTATTCTGCTTCTTCTGATTCACCCTCCAGACTTCACCTTCTCCTTCTCCTTCTTCTGCTTCTTCTGATTCACACTCCAGACTTCACCTTCTCCTTCTCCTTCTTCTACTTCTTCTGATTCACCCTCCAGACTTCACCTTCTCCTTCTCTTTCTTCTGCTTCTTCTGATTCACCCTCCAGACTTCACCTTCTCCTTCTCCTTCTTCTGATTCTTCTGATTCACCCTCCAGACTTCACCTTCTTCTTCTCCTTCTTCTGCTTCTTCTGATTCACCCTCCTGACTTCACATTCTCCTTCTCCTTCTTCTACTTCTTCTGATTCACCCTCCTGACTTCACCTTCTCCTTCTCCTTCTTCTACTTCTTCTGCTTCACCCTCCAGACTTCACCTTCTCCTTCTCCTTCTTCTACTTCTTCTGATTCACCCTCCAGACTTGACCTTCTCCTTCTCCTTCTTCTACTTCTTCTGATTCACCCTCCAGACTTCACCTTCTCCTTCTCCTTCTTCTGCTTCTTCTGCTTCACCGTCCTGACTTCACCTTCTCCTTCTCCTTCTTCTACTTCTTCTGCTTCATCCCCCTGACATCACCTGCTCCTTCTCCTTCTTCTGCTTCTTCTGATTCACCCTCCTAACTTCACCTTCTCCTCCTCCTTCTTCTGCTTCTTCTGATTCACCCTCCTGACTTCACCTTCTCCTTCTCCTTCTTCTGCTTCTTCTGATTCACCCTCCAGACATCACCTTCTCCTTCTCCTTCTTCTGCTTCTTCTGATTCACCCTCCAGACTTCACCTTCTCCTTCTCCTTCTTCTGCTTCTTCTGATTCACCCTCCAGACCTCACCTTCTCCTTCTCCTTCTTCTACTTCTTCTGATTCACCCGCCAGACTTCATCTTCTCCTTCTCCTTCTTCTGCTTCTTCTGATTCACCCTCCAGACTTCACCTTCTCCTTCTCCTTCTTCTGCTTCTTCTGATTCACCCTCCAGACTTCACCTTCTCCTTCTCCTTCTTCTACTTCTTCTGATTCACCCTCCAGACTTCACCTTCTCCTTCTCCTTCTTCTACTTCTTCTGATTCACCCTCCAGTCTTCACCTTCTCCTTCTCCTTCTTCTGTTTCTTCTGCTTCACCCTCCAGACTTCACCTTCTCCTTCTCTTTCTTCTGCTTCTTCTGATTCACCCTCCAGACTTCACCTTCTCCTTCTCCTTCTTCTGATTCTTCTGATTCACCCTCCAGACTTCACCTTCTCCTTCTCCTTCTTCTGCTTCTTATGATTCACCCTCCTGACTTCATCTTCTCCTTCTCCTTCTTCTACTTCTTCTGATTCACCCTCCTGACTTCACCTTCTCCTTCTCCTTCTTCTACTTCTTCTGCTTCACCCTCCAGACTTCACCTTCTCCTTCTCCTTCTTCGACTTCTTCTGATTCACCCTTCAGACTTCACCTTCTCCTGCTCCTTTTTCTGCTTCTTCTGATTCACCCTCCAGACTTCACCTTCTCCTTCTCCTTATTCTGCTTCTTCTGATTCACCCTCCAGACTTCATCTTCTCCTTCTCCTTCTTCTGCTTCTTCTGATTCACCCTCCAGACTTCACCTTCTCCATCTCCTTCTTCTGCTTCTTCTGATTCACCCTCCAGACTTCACCTTCTCCTTCTCTTTCTTCTGCTTCTTCTGATTCACCCTCCAGACATCACCTTCTCCTTCTCCTTCTTCTACTTCTTCTGATTCACCCTCCAGACTTCATCTTCTCCTTCTCCTTCTTCTACTTCTTCTGATTCACCCTCCAGTCTTCACCTTCTCCTTCTCCTTCTTCTGTTTCTTCTGCTTCACCCTCCAGACTTCACCTTCTCCTTCTCTTTCTTCTGCTTCTTCTGATTCACCCTCCAGACTTCACCTTCTCCTTCTCCTTCTTCTGATTCTTCTGATTCACCCTCCAGACTTCACCTTCTCCTTCTCCTTCTTCTGCTTCTTCTGATTCACCCTCCTGACTTCACCTTCTCCTTCTCCTTCTTCTACTTCTTCTGATTCACCCTCCTGACTTCACCTTCTCCTTCTCCTTCTTCTACTTCTTCTGCTTCACCCTCCAGACTTCACCTTCTCCTTCTCCTTCTTCTACTTCTTCTGATTCACCCTTCAGACTTCACCTTCTCCTTCTCCTTTTTCTGCTTCTTCTGATTCACCCTCCAGACTTCACCTTCTCCTTCTCCATATTCTGCTTCTTCTGATTCACCCTCCAGACTTCACCTTCTCCTTCTCCTTCTTCTGCTTCTTCTGATTCACCCTCCAGACTTCACCTTCTCCTTCTCCTTCTTCTGCTTCTTCTGATTCACCCTCCAGACTTCACCTTCTCCTTCTCCTTCGTCTACTTCTTCTGATTCACCCTCCAGACAACACCTTCTCCTTCTCCTTCTTCTACTTCTTCTGATTCACCGTCCAGACTTCACCTTCTCCTTCTCCTTCTTCTGCTTCTTCTGATTCACCCTCCTGACTTCACCTTCTCCTTCTCCTTCTTCTACTTCTTCTGATTCACCCTCCTGACTTCACCTTCTCCTTCTCCTTCTTCTACTTCTTCTGCTTCACCCTCCAGACTTCACCTTCTCCTTCTCCTTCTTCTACTTCTTCTGATTCACCCTCCAGACTTGACCTTCTCCTTCTCCTTCTTCTACTTATTCTGATTCACCCTCCAGACTTCACATTCTCCTTCTCCTTCTTCTGCTTCTTCTGCTTCACCGTCCTGACTTCACCTTCTCCTTCTCCTTCTTCTACTTCTTCTGCTTCATCCCGCTGACATCACCTGCTCCTTCTCCTTCTTCTGCTTCTTCTGATTCACCCTCCTAACTTCACCTTCTCCTTCTCCTTCTTCTGCTTCTTCTGATTCACCCTCCTGACTTCACCTTCTCCTTCTCCTTCTTCTGCTTCTTCTGATTCACCCTCCAGACTTCACCTTCTCCTTCTCCTTCTTCGGCTTCTTCTGATCCACCCTCCAGACTTCACCTTCTCCTTCTCCTTCTTCTGATTCTTCTGATTCACCCTCCAGACTTCACCTTCTCCTTCTCCTTCTTCTGCTTCTTCTGAATCACCCTCCTGACTTCACCTTCTCCTTCTCCTTCTTCTACTTCTTCTGATTCACCCTCCTGACTTCACCTTCTCCTTCTCCTTCTTCTGCTTCTTCTGCTTCACCCTCCAGACTTCACCTTCTCCTTCTCCTTCTTCTGCTTCTTCTGATTCACCCTCGAGACTTCTCCTTCTCCTTCTCCTTCTTCTGCTTCTTCTGATTCACCCACCAGACTTTACCTTCTTCTTCTCCTTCTTCTGCTTCTTCTGATTCACCCTCCAGACTTCACCTTCTCCTTCTCCTTCTTCTACTTCTTCTGATTCACCCTCCAGACTTCACCTTCTCCATTTCCTTCTTCTGCTTCTTCTGATTCACCCTCCAGACTTCACCTTCTCCTTCTCCTTCGTCTACTTCTTCTGATTCACCCTCCAGACTACACCTTCTGCTTCTCCTTCTTCTACTTCTTCTGATTCACCCTCCAGACTTCACCTTCTCCTTCTCCTTCTTCTGTTTCTTCTGATTCACCGTCCAGACTTCACCTTCTCCTTCTCCTTCTTCCACTACTTCTGATTCACCCTCCAGACTTCACCTTCTCCTTCTCCTTCTTCTACTTCTTCTGATTCACCCTCCAGACTTCACCTTCTCCTTCTCCTTCTTGTACTTCTTCTGATTCACCCTCCAGTCTTCACCTTCTCCTTCTCCTTCTTCTGTTTCTTCTGCTTCACCCTCCAGACTTCACCTTCTCCTTCTCTTTCTTCTGCTTCTTCTGATTCACCCTCCAGACTTCACCTTCTCCTTCTCCTTCTTCTGATTCTTCTGATTCACCCTCCAGACTTCACCTTCTCCTTCTCCTTCTTCTGCTTCTTCTGATTCACACTCCTGACTTCACCTTCTCCTTCTCCTTCTTCTACTTCTTCTGCTTCACCCTCCAGACTTCACCTTCTCCTTCTCCTACTTCTTCTGCTTCACCCTCCAGACTTCATCTTCTCCTTCTCCTTCTTCTGCTTCTTCTGATTCACCCTCCAGACTTCACCTTCTCCTTCTCCTTATTCTGCTTCTTCTGATTCACCCTCCAGACTTCACCTTCTCCTTCTCCTTATTCTGCTTCTTCTGATTCACCCTCCAGACTTCACCTTCTCCTTCTCCTTCCTCTGCTTCTTCTGATTCACCCTCCAGACTTCACCTTCTCCTTCTCCTTCTTCTGATTCTTCTGATTCACCCTCCAGACTTCACCTTCTCCTTCTCCTTCTTCTGCTTCTTCTGATTCACCCTCCTGACTTCACCTTCTCCTTCTCCTTCTTCTACTTCTTCTGATTCACCCTCCTGACTTCACCTTCTCCTTCTCCTTCTTCTACTTCTTCTGCTTCACCCTCCAGACTTCACCTTCTCCTTCTCCTTCTTCTATTTCTTCTGATTCACCCTCCAGACTTCACCTTCTCCTTCTCCTTCTTCTGCTTCTTCTGATTCACCCTCCAGACTTCACCTTCTCCTTCTCCTTATTCTGCTTCTTCTGATTCACCCTCCAGACTTCACCTTCTCCTTCTCCTTCTTCTGCTTCTTCTGATTCACACTCCAGACTTCACCTTCTCCTTCTCCTTCTTCTACTTCTTCTGATTCACCCTCCAGACTTCACCTTCTCCTTCTCTTTCTTCTGCTTCTTCTGATTCACCCTCCAGACTTCACCTTCTCCTTCTCCTTCTTCTGATTCTTCTGATTCACCCTCCAGACTTCACCTTCTTCTTCTCCTTCTTCTGCTTCTTCTGATTCACCCTCCTGACTTCACATTCTCCTTCTCCTTCTTCTACTTCTTCTGATTCACCCTCCTGACTTCACCTTCTCCTTCTCCTTCTTCTACTTCTTCTGCTTCACCCTCCAGACTTCACCTTCTCCTTCTCCTTCTTCTACTTCTTCTGATTCACCCTCCAGACTTGACCTTCTCCTTCTCCTTCTTCTACTTCTTCTGATTCACCCTCCAGACTTCACCTTCTCCTTCTCCTTCTTCTGCTTCTTCTGCTTCACCGTCCTGACTTCACCTTCTCCTTCTCCTTCTTCTACTTCTTCTGCTTCATCCCCCTGACATCACCTGCTCCTTCTCCTTCTTCTGCTTCTTCTGATTCACCCTCCTAACTTCACCTTCTCCTCCTCCTTCTTCTGCTTCTTCTGATTCACCCTCCTGACTTCACCTTCTCCTTCTCCTTCTTCTGCTTCTTCTGATTCACCCTCCAGACATCACCTTCTCCTTCTCCTTCTTCTGCTTCTTCTGATTCACCCTCCAGACTTCACCTTCTCCTTCTCCTTCTTCTGCTTCTTCTGATTCACCCTCCAGACCTCACCTTCTCCTTCTCCTTCTTCTACTTCTTCTGATTCACCCGCCAGACTTCATCTTCTCCTTCTCCTTCTTCTGCTTCTTCTGATTCACCCTCCAGACTTCACCTTCTCCTTCTCCTTCTTCTGCTTCTTCTGATTCACCCTCCAGACTTCACCTTCTCCTTCTCCTTCTTCTACTTCTTCTGATTCACCCTCCAGACTTCACCTTCTCCTTCTCCTTCTTCTACTTCTTCTGATTCACCCTCCAGTCTTCACCTTCTCCTTCTCCTTCTTCTGTTTCTTCTGCTTCACCCTCCAGACTTCACCTTCTCCTTCTCTTTCTTCTGCTTCTTCTGATTCACCCTCCAGACTTCACCTTCTCCTTCTCCTTCTTCTGATTCTTCTGATTCACCCTCCAGACTTCACCTTCTCCTTCTCCTTCTTCTGCTTCTTATGATTCACCCTCCTGACTTCATCTTCTCCTTCTCCTTCTTCTACTTCTTCTGATTCACCCTCCTGACTTCACCTTCTCCTTCTCCTTCTTCTACTTCTTCTGCTTCACCCTCCAGACTTCACCTTCTCCTTCTCCTTCTTCGACTTCTTCTGATTCACCCTTCAGACTTCACCTTCTCCTGCTCCTTTTTCTGCTTCTTCTGATTCACCCTCCAGACTTCACCTTCTCCTTCTTCTTATTCTGCTTCTTCTGATTCACCCTCCAGACTTCATCTTCTCCTTCTCCTTCTTCTGCTTCTTCTGATTCACCCTCCAGACTTCACCTTCTCCATCTCCTTCTTCTGCTTCTTCTGATTCACCCTCCAGACTTCACCTTCTCCTTCTCCTTCGTCTACTTCTTCTGATTCACCCTCCAGACTACACCTTCTCCTTCTCCTTCTTCTACTTCTTCTGATTCACCCTCCAGACTTCACCTTCTCCTTTTCCTTCTTCTGTTTCTTCTGATTCACCGTCCAGACTTCACCTTCTCCTTCTCCTTCTTCTACTACTTCTGATTCACCCTCCAGACTTCACCTTCTCCTTCTCCTTCTTCTACTTCTTCTGATTCACCCTCCAGACTTCATCTTCTCCTTCTCCTTCTTCTGCTTCTTCTAATTCACCCTCCAGACTTCACCTTCTCCTTCTCCTTCTTCTGCTTCTTCTGATTCACACTCCAGACTTCACCTTCTCCTTCTCCTTCTTCTACTTCTTCTGATTCACCCTCCAGACTTCACCTTCTCCTTCTCCTTCTTCTGATTCTTCTGATTCACCCTCCAGACTTCACCTTCTCCTTCTCCTTCTTCTGCTTCTTCTGATTCACCCTCCTGACTTCACCTTCTCCTTCTCCTTCTTCTACTTCTTCTGATTCACCCTCCTGACTTCACCTTCTCCTTCTCCTTCTTCTACTTCTTCTGCTTCACCCTCCAGACTTCACCTTCTCCTTCTCCTTCTTCTATTTCTTCTGATTCACCCTCCAGACTTCACCTTCTCCTTCTCCTTCTTCTGCTTCTTCTGATTCACCCTCCAGACTTCACCTTCTCCTTCTCCTTATTCTGCTTCTTCTGATTCACCCTCCAGACTTCACCTTCTCCTTCTCCTTCTTCTGCTTCTTCTGATTCACACTCCAGACTTCACCTTCTCCTTCTCCTTCTTCTACTTCTTCTGATTCACCCTCCAGACATCACCTTCTCCTTCTCTTTCTTCTGCTTCTTCTGATTCACCCTCCAGACTTCACCTTCTCCTTCTCCTTCTTCTGATTCTTCTGATTCACCCTCCAGACTTCACCTTCTTCTTCTCCTTCTTCTGCTTCTTCTGCTTCACCCTCCAGACTTCACCTTCTCCTTCTCCTTCTTCTACTTCTTCTGATTCACCCTCCAGACTTGACCTTCTCCTTCTCCTTCTTCTACTTCTTCTGATTCACCCTCCAGACTTCACCTTCTCCTTCTCCTTCTTCTGCTTCTTCTGCTTCACCGTCCTGACTTCACCTTCTCCTTCTCCTTCTTCTACTTCTTCTGCTTCATCCCCCTGACATCACCTGCTCCTTCTCCTTCTTCTGCTTCTTCTGATTCACCCTCCTAACTTCACCTTCTCCTTCTCCTTCTTCTGCTTCTTCTGATTCACCCTCCTGACTTCACCTTCTCCTTCTCCTTCTTCTGCTTCTTCTGATTCACCCTCCAGACATCACCTTCTCCTTCTCCTTCTTCTGCTTCTTCTGATTCACCCTCCAGACTTCACCTTCTCCTTCTCTTTCTTCTGCTTCTTCTGATTCACCCTCCAGACCTCACCTTCTCCTTCTCCTTCTTCTACTTCTTCTGATTCACCCTCCAGACTTCATCTTCTCCTTCTCCTTCTTCTGCTTCTTCTGATTCACCCTCCAGACTTCACCTTCTCCTTCTCCTTCTTCTGCTTCTTCTGATTCACCCTCCAGACTTCACCTTCTCCTTCTCCTTCTTCTACTTCTTCTGATTCACCCTCCAGACTTCACCTTCTCCTTCTCCTTCTTCTACTTCTTCTGATTCACCCTCCAGTCTTCACCTTCTCCTTCTCCTTCTTCTGTTTCTTCTGCTTCACCCTCCAGACTTCACCTTCTCCTTCTCTTTCTTCTGCTTCTTCTGATTCACCCTCCAGACTTCACCTTCTCCTTCTCCTTCTTCTGATTCTTCTGATTCACCCTCCAGACTTCACCTTCTCCTTCTCCTTCTTCTGCTTCTTATGATTCACCCTCCTGACTTCATCTTCTCCTTCTCCTTCTTCTACTTCTTCTGATTCACCCTCCTGACTTCACCTTCTCCTTCTCCTTCTTCTACTTCTTCTGCTTCACCCTCCAGACTTCACCTTCTCCTTCTCCTTCTTCTACTTCTTCTGATTCACCCTTCAGACTTCACCTTCTCCTTCTCCTTTTTCTGCTTCTTCTGATTCACCCTCCAGACTTCACCTTCTCCTTCTCCTTATTCTGCTTCTTCTGATTCACCCTCCAGACTTCACCTTCTCCTTCTCCTTCTTCTGCTTCTTCTGATTCACCCTCCAGACTTCACCTTCTCCTTCTCCTTCTTCTGTTTCTTCTGATTCACCCTCCAGACTTCACCTTCTCCTTCTCCTTCGTCTACTTCTTCTGATTCACCCTCCAGACTACACCTTCTCCTTCTCCTTCTTCTACTTCTTCTGATTCACCCTCCAGACTTCACCTTCTCCTTCTCCTTCTTCTGTTTCTTCTGATTCACCGTCCAGACTTCACCTTCTCCTTCTCCTTCTTCTACTACTTCTGATTCACCCTCCAGACTTCACCTTCTCCTTCTCCTTCTTCTACTTCTTCTGATTCACCCTCCAGACTTCATCTTCTCCTTCTCCTTCTTCTGCTTCTTCTAATTCACCCTCCAGACTTCACCTTCTCCTTCTCCTTCTTCTGCTTCTTCTGATTCACACTCCAGACTTCACCTTCTCCTTCTCCTTCTTCTACTTCTTCTGATTCACCCTCCAGACTTCACCTTCTCCTTCTCCTTCTTCTACTTCTTCTGATTCACCCTCCAGTCTTCACCTTCTCCTTCTCCTTCTTCTGTTTCTTCTGCTTCACCCTCCAGACTTCACCTTCTCCTTCTCTTTCTTCTGCTTCTTCTGATTCACCCTCCAGACTTCACCTTCTACTTCTCCTTCTTCTGATTCTTCTGATTCACCCTCCAGACTTCACCTTCTCCTTCTCCTTCTTCTGCTTCTTCTGATTCACCCTCCTGACTTCACCTTCTCCTTCTTCTTCTTCTACTTCTTCTGATTCACCCTCCTGACTTCACCTTCTCCTTCTCCTTCTTCTACTTCTTCTGCTTCACCCTCCAGACTTCACCTTCTCCTTCTCCTTCTTCTACTTCTTCTGATTCACCCTCCAGACTTCATCTTCTCCTTCTCCTTCTACTGCTTCTTCTGATTCACCCTCCAGACTTCACCTTCTCCTTCTCCTTATTCTGCTTCTTCTGATTCACCCTCCAGACTTCACCTTCTCCTTCTCCTTATTCTGCTTCTTCTGATTCACCCTCCAGACTTCACCTTCTCCTTCTCCTTCCTCTGCTTCTTCTGATTCACCCTCCAGACTTCACCTTCTCCTTCTCCTTCTTCTGATTCTTCTGATTCACCCTCCAGACTTCACCTTCTCCTTCTCCTTCTTCTGCTTCTTCTGATTCACTCTCCTGACTTCACCTTCTCCTTCTCCTTCTTCTACTTCTTCTGATTCACCCTCCTGACTTCACCTTCTCCTTCTCCTTCTTCTACTTCTTCTGCTTCACCCTCCAGACTTCACCTTCTCCTTCTCCTTCTTCTACTCCTTCTGATTCACCCTCCAGACTTCACCTTCTCCTTCTCCTTCTTCTACTTCTTCTGATTCACCCTCCAGACTTCACCTTCTCCTTCTCTTTCTTCTGCTTCTTCTGATTCACCCTCCAGACTTCACCTTCTCCTTCTCCTTCTTCTGATTCTTCTGATTCACCCTCCAGACTTCACCTTCTCCTTCTCCTTCTTCTGCTTCTTCTGATTCACCCTCCTGACTTCACCTTCTCCTTCTCCTTCTTCTACTTCTTCTGCTTCACCCTCCAGACTTCACCTTCTCCTTCTCCTTCTTCTACTTCTTCTGATTCACCCTCCAGACTTCACCTTCTCCTTCTCCTTCTTCTACTTCTTCTGATTCACCCTCCAGTCTTCACCTTCTCCTTCTCCTTCTTCTGTTTCTTCTGCTTCACCCTCCAGACTTCACCTTCTCCTTCTCTTTCTTCTGCTTCTTCTGATTCACCCTCCAGACTTCACCTTCTCCTTCTCCTTCTTCTGATTCTTCTGATTCACCCTCCAGACTTCACCTTCTCCTTCTCCTTCTTCTGCTTCTTATGATTCACCCTCCTGACTTCATCTTCTCCTTCTCCTTCTTCTACTTCTTCTGATTCACCCTCCTGACTTCACCTTCTCCTTCTCCTTCTTCTACTTCTTCTGCTTCACCCTCCAGACTTCACCTTCTCCTTCTCCTTCTTCTACTTCTTCTGATTCACCCTTCAGACTTCACCTTCTCCTTCTCCTTTTTCTGCTTCTTCTGATTCACCCTCCAGACTTCACCTTCTCCTTCTCCTTATTCTGCTTCTTCTGATTCACCCTCCAGACTTCACCTTCTCCTTCTCCTTCTTCTGCTTCTTCTGATTCACCCTCCAGACTTCACCTTCTCCTTCTCCTTCTTCTGTTTCTTCTGATTCACCCTCCAGACTTCACCTTCTCCTTCTCCTTCGTCTACTTCTTCTGATTCACCCTCCAGACTACACCTTCTCCTTCTCCTTCTTCTACTTCTTCTGATTCACCCTCCAGACTTCACCTTCTCCTTCTCCTTCTTCTGTTTCTTCTGATTCACCGTCCAGACTTCACCTTCTCCTTCTCCTTCTTCTACTACTTCTGATTCACCCTCCAGACTTCACCTTCTCCTTCTCCTTCTTCTACTTCTTCTGATTCACCCTCCAGACTTCATCTTCTCCTTCTCCTTCTTCTGCTTCTTCTAATTCACCCTCCAGACTTCACCTTCTCCTTCTCCTTCTTCTGCTTCTTCTGATTCACACTCCAGACTTCACCTTCTCCTTCTCCTTCTTCTACTTCTTCTGATTCACCCTCCAGTCTTCACCTTCTCCTTCTCCTTCTTCTGTTTCTTCTGCTTCACCCTCCAGACTTCACCTTCTCCTTCTCTTTCTTCTGCTTCTTCTGATTCACCCTCCAGACTTCACCTTCTACTTCTCCTTCTTCTGATTCTTCTGATTCACCCTCCAGACTTCACCTTCTCCTTCTCCTTCTTCTACTTCTTCTGATTCACCCTCCTGACTTCACCTTCTCCTTCTTCTTCTTCTACTTCTTCTGATTCACCCTCCTGACTTCACCTTCTCCTTCTCCTTCTTCTACTTCTTCTGCTTCACCCTCCAGACTTCACCTTCTCCTTCTCCTTCTTCTACTTCTTCTGATTCACCCTCCAGACTTCATCTTCTCCTTCTCCTTCTACTGCTTCTTCTGATTCACCCTCCAGACTTCACCTTCTCCTTCTCCTTATTCTGCTTCTTCTGATTCACCCTCCAGACTTCACCTTCTCCTTCTCCTTCCTCTGCTTCTTCTGATTCACCCTCCAGACTTCACCTTCTCCTTCTCCTTCTTCTGATTCTTCTGATTCACCCTCCAGACTTCACCTTCTCCTTCTCCTTCTTCTGCTTCTTCTGATTCACTCTCCTGACTTCACCTTCTCCTTCTCCTTCTTCTACTTCTTCTGATTCACCCTCCTGACTTCACCTTCTCCTTCTCCTTCTTCTACTTCTTCTGCTTCACCCTCCAGACTTCACCTTCTCCTTCTCCTTCTTCTACTCCTTCTGATTCGCCCTCCAGACTTCACCTTCTCCTTCTCCTTCTTCTACTTCTTCTGATTAACCCTCCAGACTTCACCTTCTCCTTCTCTTTCTTCTGCTTCTTCTGATTCACCCTCCAGACTTCACCTTCTCCTTCTCCTTCTTCTGATTCTTCTGATTCACCCTCCAGACTTCACCTTCTCCTTCTCCTTCTTCTGCTTCTTCTGATTCACCCTCCTGACTTCACCTTCTCCTTCTCCTTCTTCTACTTCTTCTGCTTCACCCTCCAGACTTCACCTTCTCCTTCTCCTTCTTCTACTTCTTCTGCTTCACCCTCCAGACTTCATCTTCTCCTTCTCCTTCTTCTGCTTCTTCT
The DNA here is from genome assembly GCF_052327205.1 of Somniosus microcephalus. NCBI lineage: Eukaryota > Metazoa > Chordata > Chondrichthyes > Squaliformes > Somniosidae > Somniosus > Somniosus microcephalus. Next base: position 697,000 of record NW_028225257.1, read on the forward strand.
GATTCACCCTCCAGACTTCACCTTCTCCTTCTCCTTATTCTGCTTCTTCTGATTTACCCTCCAGACTTCACCTTCTCCTTCTCCTTATTCTGCTTCTTCTGATTCACCCTCCAGACTTCACCTTCTCCTTCTCCTTCCTCTGCTTCTTCTGATTCACCCTCCAGACTTCACCTTCTCCTTCTCCTTCTTCTGATTCTTCTGATTCACCCTCCAGACTTCACCTTCTCCTTCTCCTTCTTCTGCTTCTTCTGATTCACCCTCCTGACCTCACCTTCTCCTTCTCCTTCTTCTACTTCTTCTGATTCACCCTCCTGACTTCACCTTCTCCTTCTCCTTCTTCTACTTCTTCTGCTTCACCCTCCAGACTTCACCTTCTCCTTCTCCTTCTTCTATTTCTTCTGATTCACCCTCCAGACTTCACCTTCTCCTTCTCCTTCTTCTGCTTCTTCTGATTCACCCTCCAGACTTCACCTTCTCCTTCTCCTTATTCTGCTTCTTCTGATTCACCCTCCAGACTTCACCTTCTCCTTCTCCTTCTTCTGCTTCTTCTGATTCACACTCCAGACTTCACCTTCTCCTTCTCCTTCTTCTACTTCTTCTGATTCACCCTCCAGACTTCACCTTCTCCTTCTCTTTCTTCTGCTTCTTCTGATTCACCCTCCAGACTTCACCTTCTCCTTCTCCTTCTTCTGATTCTTCTAATTCACCCTCCAGACTTCACCTTCTTCTTCTCCTTCTTCTGCTTTTCTGATTCACCCTCCTGACTTCACATTCTCCTTCTCCTTCTTCTACTTTTTCTGATTCACCCTCCTGACTTCACCTTCTCCTTCTCCTTCTTCTACTTCTTCTGCTTCACCCTCCTGACTTCACCTTCTCCTTCTCCTTCTTCTACTTCTTCTGATTCACCCTCCAGACTTGACCTTCACCTTCTCCTTCTTCTACTTCTTCTGATTCACCCTCCAGACTTCACCTTCTCCTTCTCCTTCTTCTGCTTCTTCTGCTTCACCGTCCTGACTTCACCTTCTCCTTCTCCTTCTTCTACTTCTTCTGCTTCATCCCCCTGACATCACCTGCTCCTTCTCCTTCTTCTACTTCTTCTGATTCACCCTCCAGACTACACCTTCTCCTTCTCCTTCTTCTACTTCTTCTGATTCACCCTCCAGACTTCACCTTCTCCTTCTCCTTCTTCTGTTTCTTCTGATTCACCGTCCAGACTTCCCCTTCTCCTTCTCCTTCTTCTAGTACTTCTGATTCACCCTCCAGACTTCACCTTCTCCTTCTCCTTCTTCTACTTCTTCTGATTCACCCTCCAGACTTCATCTTCTCCTTCTCCTTCTTCTGCTTCTTCTGATTCACCCTCCAGACTTCACCTTCTCCTTCTCCTTCTTCTGCTTCTTCTGATTCACCCTCCAGACTTCACCTTCTCCTTCTCCTTCTTCTACTTCTTCTGATTCACCCTCCAGACTTCACCTTCTCCTTCTCCTTCTTCTACTTCTTCTGATTCACCCTCCAGTCTTCACCTTCTCCTTCTCCTTCTTCTGTTTCTTCTGCTTCACCCTCCAGACTTCAACTTCTCCTTCTCTTTCTTCTGCTTCTTCTGATTCACCCTCCAGACTTCAACTTCTACTTCTCCTTCTTCTGATTCTTCTGATTCACCCTCCAGACTTCACCTTCTCCTTCTCCTTCTTCTGCTTCTTCTGATTCACCCTCCTGACTTCACCTTCTCCTTCATCTTCTTCTACTTCTTCTGATTCACCCTCCTGACTTCACCTTCTCCTTCTCCTTCTTCTACTTCTTCTGCTTCACCCTCCAGACTTCACCTTCACCTTCTCCTTCTTCTACTTCTTCTGATTCACCCTCCAGACTTCATCTTCTCCTTCTCCTTCTTCTGCTTCTTCTGATTCACCCTCCAGACTTCACATTCTCCTTCTCCTTCTTCTGCTTCTTCTGCTTCACCGTCCTGACTTCACCTTCTCCTTCTCCTTCTCCTACTTCTTCTGCTTCATCCCCCTGACATCACCTGCTCCTTCTCCTTCTTCTGCTTCTTCTGATTCACCCTCCTAACTTCACCTTCTCCTTCTCCTTCTTCTGCTTCTTCTGATTCACCCTCCTGACTTCACCTTCTCCTTCTCCTTCTTCTGCTTCTTCTGATTCACCCTCCAGACTTCACCTTCTCCTTCTCCTTCTTCTGCTTCTTCTGATTCACCCTCCAGACCTCACCTTCTCCTTCTCCTTCTTCTACTTCTTCTGATTCACCCTCCAGACTTCATCTTCTCCTTCTCCTTCTTCTGCTTCTTCTGATTCACCCTCCAGACTTCACCTTCTCCTTCTCCTTCTTCTGCTTCTTCTGATTCACCCTCCAGACTTCACCTTCTCCTTCTCCTTCTTCTACTTCTTCTGATTCACCCTCCAGACTTCACCTTCTCCTTCTCCTTCTTCTACTTCTTCTGATTCACCCTCCAGTCTTCACCTTCTCCTTCTCCTTCTTCTGTTTCTTCTGCTTCACCCTCCAGACTTCACCTTCTCCTTCTCTTTCTTCTGCTTCTTCTGATTCACCCTCCAGACTTCACCTTCTCCTTCTCCTTCTTCTGATTCTTCTGATTCACCCTCCAGACTTCACCTTCTCCTTCTCCTTCTTCTGCTTCTTATGATTCACCCTCCTGACTTCATCTTCTCCTTCTCCTTCTTCTACTTCTTCTGATTCACCCTCCTGACTTCACCTTCTCCTTCTCCTTCTTCTACTTCTTCTGCTTCACCCTCCAGACTTCACCTTCTCCTTCTCCTTCTTCTACTTCTTCTGATTCACCCTTCAGACTTCACCTTCTCCTTCTCCTTTTTCTGCTTCTTCTGATTCACCCTCCAGACTTCACCTTCTCCTTCTCCTTATTCTGCTTCTTCTGATTCACCCTCCAGACTTCACCTTCTCCTTCTCCTTCTTCTGCTTCTTCTGATTCACCCTCCAGACTTCACCTTCTCCTTCTCCTTCTTCTGCTTCTTCTGATTCACCCTCCAGACTTCACCTTCTCCTTCTCCTTCGTCTACTTCTTCTGATTCACCCTCCAGACTACACCTTCTCTTTCTCCTTCTTCTACTTCTTCTGATTCACCCTCCAGACTTCACCTTCTCCTTCTCCTTCTTCTGTTTCTTCTGATTCACCGTCCAGACTTCACCTTCTCCTTCTCCTTCTTCTACTACTTCTGATTCACCCTCCAGACTTCACCTTCTCCTTCTCCTTCTTCTACTTCTTCTGATTCACCCTCCAGACTTCATCTTCTCCTTCTCCTTCTTCTGCTTCTTCTAATTCACCCTCCAGACTTCACCTTCTCCTTCTCCTTCTTCTGCTTCTTCTGATTCACACTCCAGACTTCACCTTCTCCTTCTCCTTCTTCTACTTCTTCTGATTCACCCTCCAGACTTCACCTTCTCCTTCTCCTTCTTCTACTTCTTCTGATTCACCCTCCAGTCTTCACCTTCTCCTTCTCCTTCTTCTGTTTCTTCTGCTTCACCCTCCAGACTTCACCTTCTCCTTCTCCTTCTTCTGCTTCTTCTGATTCACACTCCAGACTTCACCTTCTCCTTCTCCTTCTTCTACTTCTTCTGATTCACCCTCCAGACTTCACCTTCTCCTTCTCCTTCTTCTACTTCTTCTGATTCACCCTCCAGTCTTCACCTTCTCCTTCTCCTTCTTCTGTTTCTTCTGCTTCACCCTCCAGACTTCACCTTCTACTTCTCCTTCTTCTGATTCTTCTGATTCACCCTCCAGACTTCACCTTCTCCTTCTCCTTCTTCTGCTTCTTCTGATTCACCCTCCTGACTTCACCTTCTCCTTCTTCTTCTTCTACTTCTTCTGATTCACCCTCCTGACTTCACCTTCTCCTTCTCCTTCTTCTACTTCTTCTGCTTCACCCTCCAGACTTCACCTTCTCCTTCTCCTTCTTCTACTTCTTCTGATTCACCCTCCAGACTTCATCTTCTCCTTCTCCTTCTTCTGCTTCTTCTGATTCACCGTCCTGACTTCACCTTCTCCTTCTCCTTATTCTGCTTCTTCTGATTCACCCTCCAGACTTCACCTTCTCCTTCTCCTTATTCTGCTTCTTCTGATTCACCCTCCAGACTTCACCTTCTCCTTCTCCTTCCTCTGCTTCTTCTGATTCACCCTCCAGACTTCACCTTCTCCTTCTCCTTCTTCTGATTCTTCTGATTCACCCTCCAGACTTCACCTTCTCCTTCTCCTTCTTCTGCTTCTTCTGATTCACTCTCCTGACTTCACCTTCTCCTTCTCCTTCTTCTACTTCTTCTGATTCACCCTCCTGACTTCACCTTCTCCTTCTCCTTCTTCTACTTCTTCTGCTTCACCCTCCAGACTTCACCTTCTCCTTCTCCTTCTTCTACTTCTTCTGATTCACCCTCCAGACTTCACCTTCTCCTTCTCCTTCTTCTACTTCTTCTGATTCACCCTCCAGACTTCACCTTCTCCTTCTCTTTCTTCTGCTTCTTCTGATTCACCCTTCAGACTTCACCTTCTCCTTCTCCTTCTTCTACTTCTTCTGCTTCACCCTCCAGACTTCACCTTCTCCTTCTCCTTCTTCTACTTCTTCTGCTTCACCCTCCAGACTTCATCTTCTCCTTCTCCTTCTTCTGCTTCTTCTGATTCACCCTCCAGACTTCACCTTCTCCTTCTCCTTATTCTGCTTCTTCTGATTTACCCTCCAGACTTCACCTTCTCCTTCTCCTTATTCTGCTTCTTCTGATTCACCCTCCAGACTTCACCTTCTCCTTCTCCTTCCTCTGCTTCTTCTGATTCACCCTCCAGACTTCACCTTCTCCTTCTCCTTCTTCTGATTCTTCTGATTCACCCTCCAGACTTCACCTTCTCCTTCTCCTTCTTCTGCTTCTTCTGATTCACCCTCCTGACCTCACCTTCTCCTTCTCCTTCTTCTACTTCTTCTGATTCACCCTCCTGACTTCACCTTCTCCTTCTCCTTCTTCTACTTCTTCTGCTTCACCCTCCAGACTTCACCTTCTCCTTCTCCTTCTTCTATTTCTTCTGATTCACCCTCCAGACTTCACCTTCTCCTTCTCCTTCTTCTGCTTCTTCTGATTCACCCTCCAGACTTCACCTTCTCCTTCTCCTTATTCTGCTTCTTCTGATTCACCCTCCAGACTTCACCTTCTCCTTCTCCTTCTTCTGCTTCTTCTGATTCACACTCCAGACTTCACCTTCTCCTTCTCCTATTTCTACTTCTTCTAATTCACCCTCCAGACTTCACCTTCTCCTTCTCTTTCTTCTGCTTCTTCTGATTCACCCTCCAGACTTCACCTTCTCCTTCTCCTTCTTCTGATTCTTCTGATTCACCCTCCAGACTTCACCTTCTTCTTCTCCTTCTTCTGCTTCTTCTGATTCACCCTCCTGACTTCACATTCTCCTTCTCCTTCTTCTACTTTTTCTGATTCACCCTCCTGACTTCACCTTCTCCTTCTCCTTCTTCTACTTCTTCTGCTTCACCCTCCTGACTTCACCTTCTCCTTCTCCTTCTTCTACTTCTTCTGATTCACCCTCCAGACTTGACCTTCTCCTTCTCCTTCTTCTACTTCTTCTGATTCACCCTCCAGACTTCACCTTCTCCTTCTCCTTCTTCTGCTTCTTCTGCTTCACCGTCCTGACTTCACCTTCTCCTTCTCCTTCTTCTACTTCTTCTGCTTCATCCCCCTGACATCACCTGCTCCTTCTCCTTCTTCTGCTTCTTCTGATTCACCCTCCTAACTTCACCTTCTCCTTCTCCTTCTTCTGCTTCTTCTGATTCACCCTCCTGACTTCACCTTCTCCTTCTCCTTCTTCTGCTTCTTCTGATTCACCCTCCAGACATCACCTTCTCCTTCTCCTTCTTCTGCTTCTTCTGATTCACCCTCCAGACTTCACCTTCTCCTTCTCCTTCTTCTGCTTCTTCTGATTCACCCTCCAGACCTCACCTTCTCCTTCTCCTTCTTCTACATCTTCTGATTCACCCTCCAGACTTCATCTTCTCCTTCTCCTTCTTCTGCTTCTTCTGATTCACCCTCCAGACTTCACCTTCTCCTTCTCCTTCTTCTGCTTCTTCTGATTCACCCTCCAGACTTCACCTTCTCCTTCTCCTTCTTCTACTTCTTCTGATTCACCCTCCAGACTTCACCTTCTCCTTCTTCTACTTCTTCTGATTCACCCTCCAGTCTTCACCTTCTCCTTCTCCTTCTTCTGTTTCTTCTGCTTCACCCTCCAGACTTCACCTTCTCCTTCTCTTTCTTCTGCTTCTTCTGATTCACCCTCCAGACTTCACCTTCTCCTTCTCCTTCTTCTGATTCTTCTGATTCACCCTCCAGACTTCACCTTCTCCTTCTCCTTCTTCTGCTTCTTATGATTCACCCTCCTGACTTCATCTTCTCCTTCTCCTTCTTCTACTTCTTCTGATTCACCCTCCTGACTTCACCTTCTCCTTCTCCTTCTTCTACTTCTTCTGCTTCACCCTCCAGACTTCACCTTCTCCTTCTCCTTCTTCTACTTCTTCTGATTCACCCTTCATACTTCACCTTCTCCTTCTCCTTTTTCTGCTTCTTCTGATTCACCCTCCAGACTTCACCTTCTCCTTCTCCTTATTCTGCTTCTTCTGATTCACCCTCCAGACTTCACCTTCTCCTTCTCCTTCTTCTGCTTCTTCTGATTCACCCTCCAGACTTCACCTTCTCCTTCTCCTTCTTCTGCTTCTTCTGATTCACCCTCCAGACTTCACCTTCTCCTTCTCCTTCGTCTACTTCTTCTGATTCACCCTCCAGACTACACCTTCTCCTTCTCCTTCTTCTACTTCTTCTGATTCACCCTCCAGACTTCACCTTCTCCTTCTCCTTCTTCTGTTTCTTCTGATTCACCGTCCAGACTTCCCCTTCTCCTTCTCCTTCTTCTAGTACTTCTGATTCACCCTCCAGACTTCACCTTCTCCTTCTCCTTCTTCTACTTCTTCTGATTCACCCTCCAGACTTCATCTTCTCCTTCTCCTTCTTCTGCTTCTTCTGATTCACCCTCCAGACTTCACCTTCTCCTTCTCCTTCTTCTGCTTCTTCTGATTCACCCTCCAGACTTCACCTTCTCCTTCTCCTTCTTCTACTTCTTCTGATTCACCCTCCAGACTTCACCTTCTCCTTCTCCTTCTTCTACTTCTTCTGATTCACCCTCCAGTCTTCACCTTCTCCTTCTCCCTCTTCTGTTTCTTCTGCTTCACCCTCCAGACTTCACCTTCTCCTTCTCTTTCTTCTGATTCTTCTGATTCACCCTCCAGACTTCACCTTCTCCTTCTCCTTCTTCTGCTTCTTCTGATTCACCCTCCTGACTTCACCTTCTCCTTCTTCTTCTTCTACTTCTTCTGATTCACCCTCCTGACTTCACCTTCTCCTTCTCCTTCTTCTACTTCTTCTGCTTCACCCTCCAGACTTCACCTTCACCTTCTCCTTCTTCTACTTCTTCTGATTCACCCTCCAGACTTCATCTTCTCCTTCTCCTTCTTCTGCTTCTTCTGATTCACCCTCCAGACTTCACCTTCTCCTTCTCCTTTTTCTGCTTCTTCTGATTCACCCTCCAGACTTCACCTTCTCCTTCTCCTTATTCTGCTTCTTCTGATTCACCCTCCAGACTTCACCTTCTCCTTCTCCTTCCTCTGCTTCTTCTGATTCACCCTCCAGACTTCACCTTCTCCTTCTCCTTCTTCTGATTCTTCTGATTCACCCTCCAGACTTCACCTTCTCCTTCTCCTTCTTCTGCTTCTTCTGATTCACCCTCCTGACTTCACCTTCTCCTTCTCCTTCTTCTACTTCTTCTGATTCACCCTCCTGACTTCACCTTCTCCTTCTCCTTCTTCTACTTCTTCTGCTTCACCCTCCAGACTTCACCTTCTCCTTCTCCTTCTTCTACTTCTTCTGATTCACCCTCCAGACTTCACCTTCTCCTTCTCCTTATTCTACTTCTTCTGAATCACCCTCCAGACTTCACCTTCTCCTTCTCTTTCTTCTGCTTCTTCTGATTCACCCTCCAGACTTCACCTTCTCCTTCTCCTTCTTCTGATTCTTCTTATTCACCCTCCAGACTTCACCTTCTCCTTCTCCTTCTTCTGCTTCTTCTGATTCACCCTCCTGACTTCACCTTCTCCTTCTCCTTCTTCTACTTCTTCTGATTCACCCTCCTGACTTCACCTTCTCCTTCTCCTTCTTCTACTTCTTCTGATTCACCCTCCAGACTTCATCTTCTCCTTCTCCTTCTTCTGCTTCTTCTGATTCACCCTCCAGACATCACCTTCTCCTTCTCCTTCTTCTGCTTCTTCTGATTCACCCTCCAGACTTCACCTTCTCCTTCTCCTTCTTCTACTTCTTCTGATTCACCCTCCAGACTTCACCTTCTCCTTCTCCTTCTTCTACTTCTTCTGATTCACCCTCCAGTCTTCACCTTCTCCTTCTCCTTCTTCTGTTTCTTCTGCTTCACCCTCCAGACTTCACCTTCTCCTTCTCTTTCTTCTGCTTCTTCTGATTCACCCTCCAGACTTCACCTTCTACTTCTCCTTCTTCTGATTCTTCTGATTCACCCTCCAGACTTCACCTTCTCCTTCTCCTTCTTCTGCTTCTTCTGATTCACCCTCCTGACTTCACCTTCTCCTTCTTCTTCTTCTACTTCTTCTGATTCACCCTCCTGACTTCACCTTCTCCTTCTCCTTCTTCTACTTCTTCTGCTTCACCCTCCAGACTTCACCTTCTCCTTCTCCTTCTTCTACTTCTTCTGATTCACCCTCCAGACTTCATCTTCTCCTTCTCCTTCTTCTGCTTCTTCTGATTCACCCTCCAGACTTCACCTTCTCCTTCTCCTTATTCTGCTTCTTCTGATTCACCCTCCAGACTTCACCTTCTCCTTCTCCTTATTCTGCTTCTTCTGATTCACCCTCCAGACTTCACCTTCTCCTTCTCCTTCCTCTGCTTCTTCTGATTCACCCTCCAGACTTCACCTTCTCCTTCTCCTTCTTCTGATTCTTCTGATTCACCCTCCAGACTTCACCTTCTCCTTCTCCTTCTTCTGCTTCTTCTGATTCACCCTCCTGACTTCACCTTCTCCTTCTCCTTTTTCTACTTCTTCTGATTCACCCTCCTGACTTCACCTTCTCCTTCTCCTTCTTCTACTTCTTCTGCTTCACCCTCCAGACTTCACCTTCTCCTTCTCCTTCTTCTACTTCTTCTGATTCACCCTCCAGACTTCACCTTCTCCTTCTCCTTATTCTACTTCTTCTGAATCACCCTCCAGACTTCACCTTCTCCTTCTCTTTCTTCTGCTTCTTCTGATTCACCCTCCAGACTTCACCTTCTCCTTCTCCTTCTTCTGATTCTTCTTATTCACCCTCCAGACTTCACCTTCTCCTTCTCCTTCTTCTGCTTCTTCTGATTCACCCTCCTGACTTCACCTTCTCCTTCTCCTTCTTCTACTTCTTCTGATTCACCCTCCTGACTTCACCTTCTCCTTCTCCTTCTTCTACTTCTTCTGCTTCACACTCCAGACTTCACCTTCTCCTTCTCCTTATTCTACTTCTTCTGATTCACCCTCCAGACTTGACCTTCTCCTTCTCCTTCTTCTACTTCTTCTGATTCACCCTCCAGACTTCACCTTCTCCTTCTCCTTCTTCTACTTCTTCTGATTCACCCTCCAGACTTCACCTTCTCCTTCTCCTTCTTCTGTTTCTTCTGATTCACCGTCCAGACTTCCCCTTCTCCTTCTCCTTCTTCTAGTACTTCTGATTCACCCTCCAGACTTCACCTTCTCCTTCTCCTTCTTCTACTTCTTCTGATTCACCCTCCAGACTTCATCTTCTCCTTCTCCTTCTTCTGCTTCTTCTGATTCACCCTCCAGACTTCACCTTCTCCTTCTCCTTCTTCTGCTTCTTCTGATTCACCCTCCAGACTTCACCTTCTCCTTCTCCTTCTTCTACTTCTTCTGATTCACCCTCCAGACTTCACCTTCTCCTTCTCCTTCTTCTACTTCTTCTGATTCACCCTCCAGTCTTCACCTTCTCCTTCTCCCTCTTCTGTTTCTTCTGCTTCACCCTCCAGACTTCACCTTCTCCTTCTCTTTCTTCTGATTCTTCTGATTCACCCTCCAGACTTCACCTTCTCCTTCTCCTTCTTCTGCTTCTTCTGATTCACCCTCCTGACTTCACCTTCTCCTTCTTCTTCTTCTACTTCTTCTGATTCACCCTCCTGACTTCACCTTCTCCTTCTCCTTCTTCTACTTCTTCTGCTTCACCCTCCAGACTTCACCTTCACCTTCTCCTTCTTCTACTTCTTCTGATTCACCCTCCAGACTTCATCTTCTCCTTCTCCTTCTTCTGCTTCTTCTGATTCACCCTCCAGACTTCACCTTCTCCTTCTCCTTTTTCTGCTTCTTCTGATTCACCCTCCAGACTTCACCTTCTCCTTCTCCTTATTCTGCTTCTTCTGATTCACCCTCCAGACTTCACCTTCTCCTTCTCCTTCCTCTGCTTCTTCTGATTCACCCTCCAGACTTCACCTTCTCCTTCTCCTTCTTCTGATTCTTCTGATTCACCCTCCAGACTTCACCTTCTCCTTCTCCTTCTTCTGCTTCTTCTGATTCACCCTCCTGACTTCACCTTCTCCTTCTCCTTCTTCTACTTCTTCTGATTCACCCTCCTGACTTCACCTTCTCCTTCTCCTTCTTCTACTTCTTCTGCTTCACCCTCCAGACTTCACCTTCTCCTTCTCCTTCTTCTACTTCTTCTGATTCACCCTCCAGACTTCACCTTCTCCTTCTCCTTATTCTACTTCTTCTGAATCACCCTCCAGACTTCACCTTCTCCTTCTCTTTCTTCTGCTTCTTCTGATTCACCCTCCAGACTTCACCTTCTCCTTCTCCTTCTTCTGATTCTTCTTATTCACCCTCCAGACTTCACCTTCTCCTTCTCCTTCTTCTGCTTCTTCTGATTCACCCTCCTGACTTCACCTTCTCCTTCTCCTTCTTCTACTTCTTCTGATTCACCCTCCTGACTTCACCTTCTCCTTCTCCTTCTTCTACTTCTTCTGATTCACCCTCCAGACTTCATCTTCTCCTTCTCCTTCTTCTGCTTCTTCTGATTCACCCTCCAGACATCACCTTCTCCTTCTCCTTCTTCTGCTTCTTCTGATTCACCCTCCAGACTTCACCTTCTCCTTCTCCTTCTTCTACTTCTTCTGATTCACCCTCCAGACTTCACCTTCTCCTTCTCCTTCTTCTACTTCTTCTGATTCACCCTCCAGTCTTCACCTTCTCCTTCTCCTTCTTCTGTTTCTTCTGCTTCACCCTCCAGACTTCACCTTCTCCTTCTCTTTCTTCTGCTTCTTCTGATTCACCCTCCAGACTTCACCTTCTACTTCTCCTTCTTCTGATTCTTCTGATTCACCCTCCAGACTTCACCTTCTCCTTCTCCTTCTTCTGCTTCTTCTGATTCACCCTCCTGACTTCACCTTCTCCTTCTTCTTCTTCTACTTCTTCTGATTCACCCTCCTGACTTCACCTTCTCCTTCTCCTTCTTCTACTTCTTCTGCTTCACCCTCCAGACTTCACCTTCTCCTTCTCCTTCTTCTACTTCTTCTGATTCACCCTCCAGACTTCATCTTCTCCTTCTCCTTCTTCTGCTTCTTCTGATTCACCCTCCAGACTTCACCTTCTCCTTCTCCTTATTCTGCTTCTTCTGATTCACCCTCCAGACTTCACCTTCTCCTTCTCCTTATTCTGCTTCTTCTGATTCACCCTCCAGACTTCACCTTCTCCTTCTCCTTCCTCTGCTTCTTCTGATTCACCCTCCAGACTTCACCTTCTCCTTCTCCTTCTTCTGATTCTTCTGATTCACCCTCCAGACTTCACCTTCTCCTTCTCCTTCTTCTGCTTCTTCTGATTCACCCTCCTGACTTCACCTTCTCCTTCTCCTTTTTCTACTTCTTCTGATTCACCCTCCTGACTTCACCTTCTCCTTCTCCTTCTTCTACTTCTTCTGCTTCACCCTCCAGACTTCACCTTCTCCTTCTCCTTCTTCTACTTCTTCTGATTCACCCTCCAGACTTCACCTTCTCCTTCTCCTTATTCTACTTCTTCTGAATCACCCTCCAGACTTCACCTTCTCCTTCTCTTTCTTCTGCTTCTTCTGATTCACCCTCCAGACTTCACCTTCTCCTTCTCCTTCTTCTGATTCTTCTTATTCACCCTCCAGACTTCACCTTCTCCTTCTCCTTCTTCTGCTTCTTCTGATTCACCCTCCTGACTTCACCTTCTCCTTCTCCTTCTTCTACTTCTTCTGATTCACCCTCCTGACTTCACCTTCTCCTTCTCCTTCTTCTACTTCTTCTGCTTCACACTCCAGACTTCACCTTCTCCTTCTCCTTATTCTACTTCTTCTGATTCACCCTCCAGACTTGACCTTCTCCTTCTCCTTCTTCTACTTCTTCTGATTCACCCTCCAGACTTCACCTTCTCCTTCTCCTTCTTCTACTTCTTCTGATTCACCCTCCAGACTTCACCTTCTCCTTCTCCTTCTTCTGCTTCTTCTGATTCACCCTCCAGACTTCACCTTCTCCTTCTCCTTCTTCTACTTCTTTTATTCACCCTCCAGACTTCACCTTCTCCTTCTCTTTCTTCTGCTTCTTCTGATTCACCCTCCAGACTTCACCTTCTCCTTCTCCTTCTTCTGATTCTTCTGATTCACCCTCCAGACTTCACCTTCTCCTTCTCCTTCTTCTGCTTCTTCTGATTCACCCTCCTGACTTCACCTTCTCCTTCTCCTTCTTCTACTTCTTCTGATTCACCCTCCTGACTTCACCTTCTCCTTCTCCTTCTTCTACTTCTTCTGCTTCACCCTCCAGACTTCACCTTCTCCTTCTCCTTATTCTACTTCTTCTGATTCACCCTCCAGACTTGACCTTCTCCTTCTCCTACTTCTACTTCTTCTGATTCACCCTCCAGACTTCACCTTCTCCTTCTCCTTCTTCTGCTTCTTCTGCTTCACCGTCCTGACTTCACCTTCTCCTTCTCCTTCTTCTACTTCTTCTGCTTCATCCCCCTGACATCACCTGCTCCTTCTCCCTCTTCTGCTTCTTCTGATTCACCCTCCTAACTTCACCTTCTCCTTCTCCTTCTTCTGCTTCTTCTGATTCACCCTCCTGACTTCACCTTCTCCTTCTCCTTCTTCTGCTTCTTCTGATTCACCCTCCAGACTTCACCTTCTCCTTCTCCTTCTTCTGCTTCTTCTGATTCACCCTCCAGACTTCACCTTCTCCATCTCCTTCTTCTGCTTCTTCTGATTCACCCTCCAGACCTCACCTTCTCCTTCTCCTTCTTCTACTTCTTCTGATTCACCCTCCAGACTTCATCTTCTCCTTCTCCTTCTTCTGCTTCTTCTGATTCACCCTCCAGACTTCACCTTCTCCTTCTCCTTCTTCTGCTTCTTCTGATTCACCCTCCAGACTTCACCTTCTCCTTCTCCTTCTTCTACTTCTTCTGATTCACCCTCCAGACTTCACCTTCTCCTTCTCCTTCTTCTACTTCTTCTGATTCACCCTCCAGTCTTCACCTTCTCCTTCTCCTTCTTCTCTTTCTTCTGCTTCACCCTCCAGACTTCACCTTCTCCTTCTCTTTCTTCTGCTTCTTCTGATTCACCCTCCAGACTTCACCTTCTCCTTCTCCTTCTTCTGATTCTTCTGATTCACCCTCCAGACTTCACCTTCTCCTTCTCCTTCTTCTGCTTCTTCTGATTCACCCTCCTGACTTCACCTTCTCCTTCTCCTTCTTCTACTTCTTCTGATTCACCCTCCTGACTTCACCTTCTCCTTCTCCTTCTTCTACTTCTTCTGCTTCACCCTCCAGACTTCACCTTCTCCTTCTCCTTCTTCTACTTCTTCTGATTCACCCTTCAGACTTCACCTTCTCCTTCTCCTTTTTCTGCTTCTTCTGATTCACCCTCCAGACTTCACCTTCTCCTTCTCCTTATTCTGCTTCTTCTGATTCACCCTCCAGACTTCACCTTCTCCTTCTCCTTCTTCTGCTTCTTCTGATTCACCCTCCAGACTTCACCTTCTCCTTCTCCTTCTTCTGCTTCTTCTGATTCACCCTCCAGACTTCACCTTCTCCTTCTCCTTCTTCTGCTTTTTCTGATTCACCCTCCAGACTTCACCTTCTCCTTCTCCTTCTTCTACTTCTTCTGATTCACCCTCCAGACTTCACCTTCTCCTTCTCTTTCTTCTGCTTCTTCTGATTCACCCTCCAGACTTCACCTTCTCCTTCTCCTTCTTCTGATTCTTCTGATTCACCCTCCAGACTTCACCTTCTCCTTCTCCTTCTTCTGCTTCTTCTGATTCACCCTCCTGACTTCACCTTCTCCTTCTCCTTCTTCTACTTCTTCTGATTCACCCTCCTGACTTCACCTTCTCCTTCTCCTTCTTCTACTTCTTCTGCTTCACCCTCCAGACTTCACCTTCTCCTTCTCCTTCTTCTACTTCTTCTGATTCACCCTCCTGACTTCACCTTCTCCTTCTCCTTCTTCTACTTCTTCTGCTTCACACTCCAGACTTCACCTTCTCCTTCTCCTTCTTCTGCTTCTTCTGATTCACCCTCCTTACTTCAACTTCTCCTTCTCCTTCTTCTGCTTCTTCTGATTCACCCTCCTGACTTCACCTTCTCCTTCTCCTTATTCTGCTTCTTCTGTTTCACCCTCCAGACTTCATCTTCTCCTTCTCCTTCTTCTGCTTCTTCTGATTCACCCTCCAGACTTCACCTTCTCCTTCTCCTTCTTCTGCTTCTTCTGATTCACCCTCCAGACTTCACCTTCTCCTTCTCCTTCTTCTACTTCTTCTGATTCACCCTCCAGACTTCACCTTCTCCTTCTCCTTTTCTGCTTCTTCTGGTTCACCCTCCAGACTTCACCTTCTCCTTCTCCTTCGTCTACTTCTTCTGATTCACCCTCCAGACTACACCTTCTCCTTCTCCTTCTTCTACTTCTTCTGATTCACCCTCCAGACTTCACCTTCTCCTTCTCCTTCTTCTGTTTCTTCTGATTCACCCTCCAGACTTCACCTTCTCCTTCTCCTTCTTCTACTTCTTCTGATTCACCCTCCAGACTTCACCTTCTCCTTCTCCTTCTTCTACTTCTTCTGATTCACCCTCCAGACTTCACCTTCTCCTTCTCCTTCTTCTACTTCTTCTGCTTCTCCCTCCAGACTTCACCTTCTCCTTCTCCTTCTTCTGCTTCTTCTGATTCACCCTCCAGACTTCACCTTCTCCTTCTCTTTCTTCTGCTTCTTCTGATTCACCCTCCAGACTTCACCTCCTCCTTCTCCTTCTTCTGATTCTTCTGATTCACCCTCCAGACTTCACCTTCTCCTTCTCCTTCTTCTGCTTCTTCTGATTCACCCTCCTGACTTCACC
Source organism: Somniosus microcephalus (assembly GCF_052327205.1). Classification (NCBI taxonomy): domain Eukaryota; kingdom Metazoa; phylum Chordata; class Chondrichthyes; order Squaliformes; family Somniosidae; genus Somniosus; species Somniosus microcephalus. The sequence goes on from NW_028225257.1 coordinate 712,463, forward strand.
TTCTCCTTCTCCTTCTTCTACTTCTTCTGATTCACCCTCCTGACTTCACCTTCTCCTTCTCCTTCTTCTACTTCTTCTGATTCACCCTCCAGACTTCATCTTCTCCTTCTCCTTCTTCTGCTTCTTCTGATTCACCCTCCAGACTTCACCTTCTCCTTCTCCTTCTTCTGCTTCTTCTGATTCACCCTCCAGACTTCACCTTCTCCTTCTCCTTCTTCTACTTCTTCTGATTCACCCTCCAGACTTCACCTTCTCCTTCTCCTTCTTCTACTTCTTCTGATTCACCCTCCAGTCTTCACCTTCTCCTTCTCCTTCTTCTGTTTCTTCTGCTTCACCCTCCAGACTTCACCTTCTCCTTCTCTTTCTTCTGCTTCTTCTGATTCACCCTCCAGACTTCACCTTCTACTTCTCCTTCTTCTGATTCTTCTCAATCACCCTCCAGACTTCACCTTCTCCTTCTCCTTCTTCTGCTTCTTCTGATTCACCCTCCTGACTTCACCTTCTCCTTCTTCTTCTTCTACTTCTTCTGATTCACCCTCCTGACTTCACCTTCTCCTTCTCCTTCTTCTACTTCTTCTGCTTCACCCTCCAGACTTCACCTTCTCCTTCTCCTTCTTCTACTTCTTCTGATTCACCCTCCAGACTTCATCTTCTCCTTCTCCTTCTTCTGCTTCTTCTGATTCACCCTCCAGACTTCACCTTCTCCTTCTCCTTATTCTGCTTCTTCTGATTCACCCTCCAGACTTCACCTTCTCCTTCTCCTTATTCTGCTTCTTCTGATTCACCCTCCAGACTTCACCTTCTCCTTCTCCTTCCTCTGCTTCTTCTGATTCACCCTCCAGACTTCACCTTCTCCTTCTCCTTCTTCTGATTCTTCTGATTCACCCTCCAGACTTCACCTTCTCCTTCTCCTTCTTCTGCTTCTTCTGATTCACCCTCCTGACTTCACCTTCTCCTTCTCCTTTTTCTACTTCTTCTGATTCACCCTCCTGACTTCACCTTCTCCTTCTCCTTCTTCTACTTCTTCTGCTTCACCCTCCAGACTTCACCTTCTCCTTCTCCTTCTTCTACTTCTTCTGATTCACCCTCCAGACTTCACCTTCTCCTTCTCCTTATTCTACTTCTTCTGAATCACCCTCCAGACTTCACCTTCTCCTTCTCTTTCTTCTGCTTCTTCTGATTCACCCTCCAGACTTCACCTTCTCCTTCTCCTTCTTCTGATTCTTCTTATTCACCCTCCAGACTTCACCTTCTCCTTCTCCTTCTTCTGCTTCTTCTGATTCACCCTCCTGACTTCACCTTCTCCTTCTCCTTCTTCTACTTCTTCTGATACACCCTCCTGACTTCACCTTCTCCTTCTCCTTCTTCTACTTCTTCTGCTTCACACTCCAGACTTCACCTTCTCCTTCTCCTTATTCTACTTCTTCTGATTCACCCTCCAGACTTGACCTTCTCCTTCTCCTTCTTCTACTTCTTCTGATTCACCCTCCAGACTTCACCTTCTCCTTCTCCTTCTTCTACTTCTTCTGATTCACCCTCCAGACTTCACCTTCTCCTTCTCCTTCTTCTGCTTCTTCTGATTCACCCTCCAGACTTCACCTTCTCCTTCTCCTTCTTCTACTTCTTTTATTCACCCTCCAGACTTCACCTTCTCCTTCTCTTTCTTCTGCTTCTTCTGATTCACCCTCCAGACTTCACCTTCTCCTTCTCCTTCTTCTGATTCTTCTGATTCACCCTCCAGACTTCACCTTCTCCTTCTCCTTCTTCTGCTTCTTCTGATTCACCCTCCTGACTTCACCTTCTCCTTCTCCTTCTTCTACTTCTTCTGATTCACCCTCCTGACTTCACCTTCTCCTTCTCCTTCTTCTACTTCTTCTGCTTCACCCTCCAGACTTCACCTTCTCCTTCTCCTTATTCTACTTCTTCTGATTCACCCTCCAGACTTGACCTTCTCCTTCTCCTACTTCTACTTCTTCTGATTCACCCTCCAGACTTCACCTTCTCCTTCTCCTTCTTCTGCTTCTTCTGCTTCACCGTCCTGACTTCACCTTCTCCTTCTCCTTCTTCTACTTCTTCTGCTTCATCCCCCTGACATCACCTGCTCCTTCTCCTTCTTCTGCTTCTTCTGATTCACCCTCCTAACTTCACCTTCTCCTTCTCCTTCTTCTGCTTCTTCTGATTCACCCTCCAGACTTCACCTTCTCCATCTCCTTCTTCTGCTTCTTCTGATTCACCCTCCAGACCTCACCTTCTCCTTCTCCTTCTTCTACTTCTTCTGATTCACCCTCCAGACTTCATCTTCTCCTTCTCCTTCTTCTGCTTCTTCTGATTCACCCTCCAGACTTCACCTTCTCCTTCTCCTTCTTCTGCTTCTTCTGATTCACCCTCCAGACTTCACCTTCTCCTTCTCCTTCTTCTACTTCTTCTGATTCACCCTCCAGACTTCACCTTCTCCTTCTCCTTCTTCTACTTCTTCTGATTCACCCTCCAGTCTTCACCTTCTCCTTCTCCTTCTTCTGTTTCTTCTGCTTCACCCTCCAGACTTCACCTTCTCCTTCTCTTTCTTCTGCTTCTTCTGATTCACCCTCCAGACTTCACCTTCTCCTTCTCCTTCTTCTGATTCTTCTGATTCACCCTCCAGACTTCACCTTCTCCTTCTCCTTCTTCTGCTTCTTCTGATTCACCCTCCTGACTTCACCTTCTCCTTCTCCTTCTTCTACTTCTTCTGATTCACCCTCCTGACTTCACCTTCTCCTTCTCCTTCTTCTACTTCTTCTGCTTCACCCTCCAGACTTCACCTTCTCCTTCTCCTTCTTCTACTTCTTCTGATTCACCCTTCAGACTTCACCTTCTCCTTCTCCTTTTTCTGCTTCTTCTGATTCACCCTCCAGACTTCACCTTCTCCTTCTCCTTATTCTGCTTCTTCTGATTCACCCTCCAGACTTCACCTTCTCCTTCTCCTTCTTCTGCTTCTTCTGATTCACCCTCCAGACTTCACCTTCTCCTTCTCCTTCTTCTGCTTCTTCTGATTCACCCTCCAGACTTCACCTTCTCCTTCTCCTTCTTCTGCTTTTTCTGATTCACCCTCCAGACTTCACCTTCTCCTTCTCCTTCTTCTACTTCTTCTGATTCACCCTCCAGAATTCACCTTCTCCTTCTCTTTCTTCTGCTTCTTCTGATTCACCCTCCAGACTTCACCTTCTCCTTCTCCTTCTTCTGATTCTTCTGATTCACCCTCCAGACTTCACCTTCTCCTTCTCCTTCTTCTGCTTCTTCTGATTCACCCTCCTGACTTCACCTTCTCCTTCTCCTTCTTCTACTTCTTCTGATTCACCCTCCTGACTTCACCTTCTCCTTCTCCTTCTTCTACTTCTTCTGCTTCACCCTCCAGACTTCACCTTCTCCTTCTCCTTCTTCTACTTCTTCTGATTCACCCTCCAGACTTCACCTTCTCCTTCTCCTTCTTTTGCTTCTTCTGCTTCACACTCCAGACTTCACCTTCTCCTTCTCCTTCTTCTGCTTCTTCTGATTCACCCTCCTTACTTCACCTTCTCCTTCTCCTTCTTCTGCTTCTTCTGATTCACCCTCCTGACTTCACCTTCTCCTTCTCCTTATTCTGCTTCTTCTGTTTCACCCTCCAGACTTCATCTTCTCCTTCTCCTTCTTCTGCTTCTTCTGATTCACCCTCCAGACTTCACCTTCTCCTTCTCCTTCTTCTGCTTCTTCTGATTCACCCTCCAGACTTCACCTCCTTCTCCTTCTTCTACTTCTTCTGATTCACCCTCCAGACTTCACCTTCTCCTTCTCCTTTTCTGCTTCTTCTGGTTCACCCTCCAGACTTCACCTTCTCCTTCTCCTTCGTCTACTTCTTCTGATTCACCCTCCAGACTACACCTTCTCCTTCTCCTTCTTCTACTTCTTCTAATTCACCCTCCAGACTTCACCTTCTCCTTCTCCTTCTTCTGTTTCTTCTGATTCACCCTCCAGACTTCACCTTCTCCTTCTCCTTCTTCTACTTCTTCTGATTCACCCTCCAGACTTCACCTTCTCCTTCTCCTTCTTCTACTTCTTCTGATTCACCCTCCAGACTTCACCTTCTCCTTCTCCTTCTTCTACTTCTTCTGCTTCTCCCTCCAGACTTCACCTTCTCCTTCTCCTTCTTCTGCTTCTTCTGATTCACCCTCCAGACTTCACCTTCTCCTTCTCTTTCTTCTGCTTCTTCTGATTCACCCTCCAGACTTCACCTCCTCCTTCTCCTTCTTCTGATTCTTCTGATTCACCCTCCAGACTTCACCTTCTCCTTCTCCTTCTTCTGCTTCTTCTGATTCACCCTCCTGACTTCACCTTCTCCTTCTCCTTCTTCTACTTCTTCTGATTCACCCTCCTGACTTCACCTTCTCCTTCTCCTTCTTCTACTTTTCTGCTTCACCCTCCAGACTTCACCTTCTGCTTCTCCTTCTTCTACTTCTTCTGATTCACCCTCCAGACTTCACCTTCTCCTTCTCCTTCTTTTGCTTCTTCTGCTTCACACTCCAGACTTCACCTTCTCCTTCTCCTTCTTCTGCTTCTTCTGATTCACCCTCCTTACTTCACCTTCTCCTTCTCCTTCTTCTGCTTCTTCTGATTCACCCTCCTGACTTCACCTTCTCCTTCTCCTTCTTCTGCTTCTTCTGTTTCACCCTCCAGACTTCACCTTCTCCTTCTCCTTCTTCTGCTTCTTCTGATTCACCCTCCAGACTTCACCTTCTCCTTCTCCTTCTTCTGCTTCTTCTGATTCACCCTCCAGACTTCACCTTCTCCTTCTCCTTCTTCTACTTCTTCTGATTCACCCTCCAGACTTCACCTTCTCCTTCTCCTTCTTCTGCTTCTTCTGATTCACCCTCCAGACTTCACCTTCTCCTTCTCCTTCGTCTACTTCTTCTGATTCACCCTCCAGACTACACCTTCTCCTTCTCCTTCTTCTACTTCTTCTGATTCACCCTCCAGACATCACCTTCTCCTTCTCCTTCTTCTGTTTCTTCTGATTCACCCTCCAGACTTCACCTTCTCCTTCTCCTTCTTCTACTTCTTCTGATTCACCCTCCAGACTTCACCTTCTCCTTCCCCTTCTTCTACTTCTTCTGATTCACCCTCCAGACTTTACCTTCTCCTTCTCCTTCTTCTACTTCTTCTGCTTCTCCCTCCAGACTTCACCTTCTCCTTCTCCTTCTTCTGCTTCTTCTGATTCACCCTCCAGACTTCACCTTCTCCTTCTCCTTCTTCTACTTCTTCTGATTCACCCTCCAGACTTCACCTTCTACTTCTCCTTCTTCTACTTCTTCTGATTCACCCTCCAGACTTCACCTTCTCCTTCTCCTTCTTCTACTTCTTCCGATTCACCCTCCTGACTTCACCTTCTCCTTCTCCTTCTTCTGCTTCCTCTGCTTCACCCTCCAGACTTCACCTTCTCCTTCTCCTTCTTCTGCTTCTTCTGCTTCGCCCTCCAGACATCACCTTCTCCTTCTCCTTCTTCTGCTTCTTCTGCTTCACCCTCCAGACTTCACCTTCTCCTTCTCCTTCTTCTGCTTCTTCTGCTTCACTCTCCTGACTTCACCTTCTCCTTCTCCTTCTTCTACTTCTTCTGATTCACCCTCCAGACTTCACCTTCTCCTTCTCCTTCTTCTGCTTCTTCTGCTTCACCCTCCAGACTTCACCTTCTCCTTCTCCTTCTTCTGCTTCTTCTGCTGCGCCCTCCAGACTTCACCTTCTCCTTCTCCTTCTTCTGCTTCTTCTGCTTCACCCTCCTGACTTCACCTTCTCCTTCTCCTTCTTCTACTTCTTCTGTTTCACCCCCCTGACTTCACCTGCTCCTTCTCCTTCTTCTGCTTCTTCTGATTCACCCTCCTAACTTTACCTTCTCCTTCTCCTTCTTCTGCTTCTTCTGATTCACCCTCCTGACTTCACCTTCTCCTTCTCCTTCTTCTGCTTCTTCTAATTCACCCTCCAGACTTCACCTTCTCCTTCTCCTTCTTCTGCTTCTTCTGATTCACCCTCCAGACTTCACCTTCTCCTTCTCCTTCTTCTGCTTCTTCTGATTGACCCTCCAGACCTCACCTTCTCCTTCTCCTTCTTCTACTTCTTCTGATTCACCCTCCAGACTTCATCTTCTCCTTCTCCTTCTTCTGCTTCTTCTGATTCACCCTCCAGACTTCACCTTCTCGTTCTTCTTCTTCTGCTTCTTCTGATTCACCCTCCAGACTTCACCTTCTCCTTCTCCTTCTTCTACTTCTTCTGATTCACCCTCCTGACTTCACCTTCACCTTCTTCTGCTTCTTCTGCTTCACCCTCCAGACTTCACCTTCTCCTGCTCCTTCTTCTGCTTCTTCTGCTTCACCCTCCAGACTTCACCTTCTCCTTCTCCTTCTTCTGCTTCTTCTGCTTCACCCTCCTGACTTCACCTTCTCCTTCTCCTTCTTCTACTTCTTCTGATTCACCCTCCAGACTTCACCTTCTCCTTCTCCTTCTTCTGCTTCTTCTGCTTCACCCTCCAGACTTCACCTTCTCCTTCTCCTTCTTCTGCTTCTTCTGCTTCGCCCTCCAGACTTCACCTTCTCCTTCTCCATCTTCTGCTTCTTCTGCTTCACTCTCCTGACTTCACCTTCTCCTTCTCCTTCTTCTACTTCTTCTGATTCACCCTCCAGACTTCACCTTCTCCTTCTCCTTCTTCTACTTCTTCTGCTTCACCCTCCAGACTTCAGCTTCTCCTTCTCCTTCTTCTGCTTCTTCTGCTGCGCCCTCCAGACTTCACCTTCTCCTTCTCCTTCTTCTGCTTCTTCTGCTTCACCGTCCTGACTTCACCTTCTCCTTCTCCTTCTTCTACTTCTTCTGCTTCACCCCCCTGACTTCACCTGCTCCTTCTCCTTCTTCTGCTTCTTCTGATTCACCCTCCTAACTTCACCTTCTCCTTCTCCTTCTTCTGCTTCTTCTGATTCACCCTCCTGACTTCACCTTCTCCTTCTCCTTCTTCTGCTTCTTCTGATTCACCCTCCAGACCTCACCTTCTCCTTCTCCTTCTTCTGCTTCTTCTGTTTCACCCTCCAGACTTCACCTTCTCCTTCTCCTTCTTCTGCTTCTTCTGATTCACCCTCCAGACTTCACCTTCTCCTTCTCCTTCTTCTGCTTCTTCTGATTCACCCTCCAGACTTCACCTTCTCCTTCTCCTTCTTCTACTTCTTCTGATTCACCCTCCAGACTTCACCTTCTCCTTCTCCTTCTTCTACTTCTTCAGATTCACCCTCCAGTCTTCACCTTCTCCTACTCCTTCTTCTGTTTCTTCTGCTTCACCCTCCAGACTTCACCTTCTCCTTCTCTTTCTTCTGCTTCTTCTGATTCACCCTCCAGACTTCACCCTCTCCTTCTCCTTCTTCTGATTCTTCTGATTCACCCTCCAGACTTAACCTTCTCCTTCTCCTTCTTCTGCTTCTTCTGATTCCCCCTCCAGACTTCACCTTCTCCTTCTCCTTCTTCTGCTTCTTCTGATTCACCCTCCAGACTTCATCTTCTCCTTCTCCTTCTTCTGCTTCTTCTGATTCACCCTCCAGACTTCACCTTCTCCTTCTCCTTCTTCTGCTTCTTCTGATTCACCCTCCAGACTTCACCTTCTCCTTCTCCTTCTTCTACTTCTTCTGATTCACCCTCCAGACTTCACCTTCTCCTTCTCCTTCTTCTACTTCTTCAGATTCACCCTCCAGTCTTCACCTTCTCCTTCTCCTTCTTCTGTTTTTCTGCTTCACCCTCCAGACTTGAACTTCTCCTTCTCTTTCTTCTGCATCTTCTGATTCACCCTCCAGACTTCACCTTCTCCTTCTCCTTCTTCTGATTCTTCTGATTCACCCTCCAAACTTCACCTTCTCCTTCTCCTTCTTCTGCTTCTTCTGATTCACCCTCCTGACTTCACCTTCTCCTTCTCCTTCTTCTACTTCTTCTGATTCACCCTCCTGACTTCACCTTCTCCTTCTCCTTCTTCTACTTCTTCTGCTTCTCCCTCCAGACTTCACCTTCTCCTTCTCCTTCTTCTACTTCTTCTGCTTCACACTCCAGACTTCACCTTCTCCTTCTCCTTCTTCTGCTTCTTCTGATTCACCCTCCTTACTTCACCTTCTCCTTCTCCTTCTTCTGCTTCTTCTGATTCACCCTCCTGACTTCACCTTCTCCTTCTCCTTATTCTGCTTCTTCTGTTTCACCCTCCAGACTTCACCTTCTCCTTCTCCTTCTTCTGCTTCTTCTGATTCACCCTCCAGACTTCACCTTCTCCTTCTCCTCCTTCTGCTTCTTCTGATTCACCCTCCAGACTTCACCTTCTCCTTCTCCTTCTTCTACTTCTTCTGATTCACCCTCCAGACTTCACCTTCTCCTTCTCCTTCTTCTGCTTCTTCTGATTCACCCTCCAGACTACACCTTCTCCTTCTCCTTCTTCTACTTCTTCTGATTCACCCTCCAGACTTCACCTTCTCCTTCTCCTTCTTCTGTTTCTTCTGATTCACCCTCCAGACTTCAGCTTCTCCTTCTCCTTCTTCTACTTCTTCTGATTCACCCTCCAGACTTCACCTTCTCCTTCTCCTTCTTCTACTTCTTCTGATTCACCCTCCAGACTTCACCTTCTCCTTCTCCTTCTTCTACTTCTTCTGCTTCTCCCTCCAGACTTCACCTTCTCCTTCTCCTTCTTCTGCTTCTTCTGATTCACCCTCCAGACTTCACCTTCTCCTTCTCCTTCTTCTACTTCTTCTGATTCACCCTCCAGACTTCACCTTCTCCTTCTCCTTCTTCTACTTCTTCTGATTCACCCTCCAGACTTCACCTTCTCCTTCTCCTTCTTCTACTTCTTCCGATTCACCCTCCTGCCTTCACCTTCTCCTTCTCCTTCTTCTGCTTCTTCTGCTTCACCCTCCTGACTTCACCTTCTCCTTCTCCTTCATCTACTTCTTCTGATTCACCCTCCAGACTTCACCTTCTCCTTCTCCTTCTTCTGCTTCTTCTGCTTCACCCTCCAGACTTCACCTTCTCCTTCTCCTTCTTCTGCTTCTTCTGATTCGCCCTCCAGACATCACCTTCTCCTTCTCCTTCTTCTGCTTCTGCTGCTTCACCCTCCAGACTTCACCTTCTCCTTCTCCTTCTTCTGCTTCTTCTGCTTCACTCTCCTGACTTCACCTTCTCCTTCTCCTTCTTCTACTTCTTCTGATCCACCCTCCAGACTTCACCTTCTCCTTCTCCTTCTTCTGCTTCTTCTGCTTCACCCTCCAGACTTCACCTTCTCCTTCTCCTTCTTCTGCTTCTTCTGCTGCGCCCTCCAGACTTCACCTTCTCCTTGTCCTTCTTCTGCTTCTTCTGCTTCACCCTCCTGACTTCACCTTCTCCTTCTCCTTCTTCTACTTCTTCTGTTTCACCCCCCTGACTTCACCTGCTCCTTCTCCTTCTTCTGCTTCTTCTGATTCACCCTCCTAACTTTACCTTCTCCTTCTCCTTCTTCTGCTTCTTCTGATTCACCCTCCAGACTTCACCTTCTCCTTCTCCTTCTTCTACTTCTTCTGATTCACCCTCCAGTCTTCACCTTCTCCTTCTCCTTCTTCTGTTTCTTCTGCTTCACCCTCCAGACTTCACCTTCTCCTTCTCTTTCTTCTGCTTCTTCTGATTGACCCTCCAGACCTCACCTTCTCCTTCTCCTTCTTCTGCTTCTTCTGATTCACCCTCCAGACTTCACCTTCTCCTTCTCCTTCTTCTACTTCTTCTGATTCACCCTCCTGACTTCACCTTCTCCTTCTCCTTCTTCTGCTTCTTCTGCTTCACCGTCCAGACTTCACCTTCTCCTGCTCCTTCTTCTGCTTCTTCTGCTTCACCCTCCAGACTTCTCCTTCTCCTTCTCCTTCTTCTGCTTCTTCTGCTTCACCCTCCTGACTTCACCTTCTCCTTCTCCTTCTTCTACTTCTTCTGATTCACCCTCCAGACTTCACCTTCTCCTTCTCCTTCTTCTGCTTCTTCTGCTTCACCCTCCAGACTTCACCTTCTCCTTCTCCTTCTTCTGCTTCTTCTGCTTCGCCCTCCAGACTTCACCTTCTCCTTCTCCATCTTCTGCTTCTTCTGCTTCACTCTCCTGACTTCACCTTCACCTTCTCCTTCTTCTACTTCTTCTGATTCACCCTCCAGACTTCACCTTCTCCTTCTCCTTCTTCTGCTTCTTCTGCTTCACCCTCCAGACTTCAGCTTCTCCTTCTCCTTCTTCTGCTTCTTCTGCTGCGCCCTCCAGACTTCACCTTCTCCTTCTCCTTCTTCTGCTTCTTCTGCTTCACCGTCCTGACTTCACCTTCTCCTTCTCCTTCTTCTACTTCTTCTGCTTCACCCCCCTGACTTCACCTGCTCCTTCTCCTTCTTCTGCTTCTTCTGATTCACCCTCCTAACTTCACCTTCTCCTTCTCCTTCTTCTGCTTCTTCTGATTCACCCTCCTGACTTCACCTTCTCCTTCTCCTTCTTCTGCTTCTTCTGATTCACCCTCCAGACTTCACCTTCTCCTTCTCCTCCTTCTGCTTCTTCTGTTTCACCCTCCAGACTTCACCTTCTCCTTCTCCTTCTTCTGCTTCTTCTGATACACCCTCCAGACTTCATCTTCTCCTTCTCCTTCTTCTGCTTCTTCTGATTCACCCTCCAGACTTCACCTTCTCCTTCTCCTTCTTCTGCTTCTTCTGATTCACCCTCCAGACTTCACCTTCTCCTTCTCCTTCTTCTACTTCTTCTGATTCACCCTCCAGACTTCACCTTATCCTTCTCCTTCTTCTACTTCTTCTGATTCACCCTCCAGTCTTCACCTTCTCCTTCTCCTTCTTCTGTTTCTTCTGCTTCACCCTCCAGACTTCACCTTCTCCTTCTCTTTCTTCTGCTTCTTCTGATTCACCCTCCAGACTTCACCTTCTCCTTCTCCTTCTTCTGATTCTTCTGATTCACCCTCCAGACTTCACCTTCTCCTTCTCCTTCTTCTGCTTCTTCTGATTCACCCTCCAGACTTCACCTTCTCCTTCTCCTTCTTCTTCTTCTTCTGATTCACCCTCCAGACTTCATCTTCTCCTTCTCCTTCTTCTGCTTCTTCTGATTCACCCTCCAGACTTCACCTTCTCCTTCTCCTTCTTCTGCTTCTTCTGATTCACCCTCCAGACTTCACCTTCTCCTTCTCCTTCTTCTACTTCTTCTGATTCACCCTCCAGACTTCACCTTCTCCTTCTCCTTCTTCTACTTCTTCAGATTCACCCTCCAGTCTTCACCTTCTCCTTCTCCTTCTTCTGTTTCTTCTGCTTCACCCTCCAGACTTCACCTTCTCCTTCTCTTTCTTCTGCTTCTTCTGATTCACCCTCCAGACTTCACCTTCTCCTTCTCCTTCTTCTACTTCTTCTGCTTCACCCCCCTGACTTCACCTGCTCCTTCTCCTTCTTCTGCTTCTTCTGATTCACCCTCCTAACTTCACCTTCTCCTTCTCCTTCTTCTGCTTCTTCTGATTCACCCTCCTGACTTCACCTTCTCCTTCTCCTTCTTCTGCTTCTTCTGATTCACCCTCCAGACCTCACCTTCTCCTTCTCCTTCTTCTGCTTCTTCTGTTTCACCCTCCAGACTTCACCTTCTCCTTCTCCTTCTTCTGCTTCTTCTGATTCACCCTCCAGACTTCACCTTCTCCTTCTCCTTCTTCTGCTTCTTCTGATTCACCCTCCAGACTTCACCTTCTCCTTCTTCTACTTCTTCTGATTCACCCTCCAGACTTCACCTTCTCCTTCTCCTTCTTCTGCTTCTTCTGATTCACCCTCCAGTCTTCACCTTCTCCTACTCCTTCTTCTGTTTCTTCTGCTTCACCCTCCTGACTTCACCTTCTCCTTCTCCTTCTTCTACTTCTTCTGCTTCACCCTCCAGACTTCACCTTCTCCTTCTCCTTCTTCTACTTCTTCTGATTCACCCTCCAGACTTCACCTTCTCCTTCTCCTTCTTTTGCTTCTTCTGCTTCACACTCCAGACTTCACCTTCTCCTTCTCCTTCTTCTGCTTCTTCTGATTCACCCTCCTTACTTCACCTTCTCCTTCTCCTTCTTCTGCTTCTTCTGATTCACCCTCCTGACTTCACCTTCTCCTTCTCCTTATTCTGCTTCTTCTGTTTCACCCTCCCGACTTCACCTTCTCCTTCTCCTTCTTCTGCTTCTTCTGATTCACCCTCCAGACTTCACCTTCTCCTTCTCCTTCTTCTGCTTCTTCTGATTCACCCTCCAGACTTCACCTTCTCCTTCTCCTTCTTCTACTTCTTCTGATTCACCCTCCAGACTTCACCTTCTCCTTCTCCTTCTTCTGCTTCTTCTTATTCACCCTCCAGACTTCACCTTCTCCTTCTCCTTCGTCTACTTCTTCTGATTCACCCTCCAGACTACACCTTCTCCTTCTCCTTCTTCTACTTCTTCTGATTCACCCTCCAGACTTCATCTTCTCCTTCTCCTTCTTCTGCTTCTTCTGATTCACCCTCCAGACTTCACCTTCTCCTTCTCCTTCTTCTGCTTCTTCTGATTCACCCTCCAGACTTCACCTTCTCCTTCTCCTTCTTCTACTTCTTCTGATTCACCCTCCAGACTTCACCTTCTCCTTCTCCTTCTTCTACTTCTTCAGATTCACCCTCCAGTCTTCACCTTCTCCTTCTCTTTCTTCTGCTTCTTCTGATTCACCCTCCAGACTTCACCTTCTCCTTCTCCTTCTTCTGATTCTTCTGATTCACCCTCCAGACTTCACCTTCTACTTCTCCTTCTTCTGCTTCTTCTGATTCACCCTCCAGACTTCACCTTCTCCTTCTCCTTCTTCTTCTTCTTCTGATTCACCCTCCAGACTTCATCTTCTCCTTCTCCTTCTTCTGCTTCTTCTGATTCACCCTCCAGACTTCACCTTCTCCTTCTCCTTCTTCTGCTTCTTCTGATTCACCCTCCAGACTTCACCTTCTCCTTCTCCTTCTTCTACTTCTTCTGATTCACCCTCCAGACTTCACCTTCTCCTTCTCCTTCTTCTACTTCTTCAGATTCACCCTCCAGTCTTCACCTTCTCCTTCTCCTTCTTCTGTTTCTTCTGCTTCACCCTCCAGACTTCACCTTCTCCTTCTCTTTCTTCTGCTTCTTCTGATTCACCCTCCAGACTTCACCTTCTCCTTCTCCTTCTTCTGATTCTTCTGATTCACCTTCCAGACTTCACCTTCTCCTTCTCCTTCTTCTGCTTCTTCTGATTTACCCTCCTGACTTCACCTTCTCCTTCTCCTTCTTCTACTTCTTCTGATTCACCCTCCTGACTTCACCTTCTCCTTCTCCTTCTTCTACTTCTTCTGCTTCACCCTCCAGACTTCACCTTCTCCTTCTCCTTCTTCTACTTCTTCTGATTCACCCTCCAGACTTCACCTTCTCCTTCTCCTTCTTTTGCTTCTTCTGCTTCACACTCCAGACTTCACCTTCTCCTTCTCCTTCTTCTGCTTCTTCTGATTCACCCTCCTTACTTCACCTTCTCCTTCTCCTTCTTCTGCTTCTTCTGATTCACCCTCCTGACTTCACCTTCTCCTTCTCCTTATTCTGCTTCTTCTGTTTAACCCTCCAGACTTCACCTTCTCCTTCTCCTTCTTCTGCTTCTTCTGATTCACCCTCCAGACTTCACCTTCTCCTTCTCCTTCTTCTGCTTCTTCTGATTCACCCTCCAGACTTCACCTTCTCCTTCTCCTTCTTCTACTTCTTCTGATTCACCCGCCAGACTTCACCTTCTCCTTCTCCTTCTTCTGCTTCTTCTTATTCACCCTCCAGACTTCACCTTCTCCTTCTCCTTCGTCTACTTCTTCTGATTCACCCTCCAGACTACACCTTCTCCTTCTCCTTCTTCTACTTCTTCTGATTCACCCTCCAGACTTCATCTTCTCCTTCTCCTTCTTCTGCTTCTTCTGATTCACCCTCCAGACTTCACCTTCTCCTTCTCCTTCTTCTGCTTCTTCTGATTCACCCTCCAGACTTCACCTTCTCCTTCTCCTTCTTCTACTTCTTCTGATTCACCCTCCAGACTTCAACTTCTCCTTCTCCTTCTTCTACTTCTTCAGATTCACCCTCCAGTCTTCACCTTCTCCTTCTCCTTCTTCTGTTTCTTCTGCTTCACCCTCCAGACTTCACCTTCTCCTTCTCTTTCTTCTGCATCTTCTGATTCACCCTCCAGACTTCACCTTCTCCTTCTCCTTCTTCTGATTCTTCTGATTCACCGTCCAGACTTCACCTTCTCCTTCTCCTTCTTCTGCTTCTTCTGATTCACCCTCCTGACTTCACCTTCTCCTTCTCCATCTTCTACTTCTTCTGATTCACCCTCCTGACTTCACCTTCTCCTTCTCCTTCTTCTACTTCTTCTGCTTCACCCTCCAGACTTCACCTTCTCCTTCTCCTTCTTCTACTGCTTCTGCTTCACACTCCAGACTTCACCTTCTCCTTCTCCTTCTTCTGCTTCTTCTGATTCACCCTCCTTACTTCACCTTCTCCTTCTCCTTCTTCTGCTTCTTCTGATTCACCCTCCTGACTTCACCTTCTCCTTCTCCTTATTCTGCTTCTTCTGTTTCACCCTCCAGACTTCACCTTCTCCTTCTCCTTCTTCTGCTTCTTCTGATTCACCCTCCAGACTTCACCTTCTCCTTCTCCTTCTTCTGCTTCTTCTGATTCACCCTCCAGACTTCACCTTCTCCTTCTCCTTCTTCTACTTCTTCTGATTCACCCTCCAGACTTCACCTTCTCCTTCTCCTTCTTCTGCTTCTTCTGATTCACCCTCCAGACTTCACCTTCTCCTTCTCCTTCGTCTACTTCTTCTGATTCACCCTCCAGACTTCACCTTCTCCTTCTCCTTCTTCTGTTTCTTCTGATTCACCCTCCAGGCTTCAGCTTCTCCTTCTCCTTCTTCTACTTCTTCTGATTCACCCTCCAGACTTCACCTTCTCCTTCTCCTTCTTCTACTTCTTCTGATTCACCCTCCAGACTTCACCTTCTCCTTCTCCTTCTTCTACTTCTTCTGCTTCTCCCTCCAGACTTCACCTTCTCCTTCTCCTTCTTCTGCTTCTTCTGATTCACCCTCCAGACTTCACCTTCTCCTTCTCCTTCTTCTACTTCTTCTGATTCACCCTCCAGACTTCACCTTCTCCTTCTCCTTCTTCTACTTCTTCTGATTCACCCTCCAGACTTCACCTTCTCCTTCTCCTTCTTCTGCTTCTTCTAATTCACCCTCCAGACTTCACCTTCTCCTTCTCCTTATTCTTCTTCTTCTGATTCACCCTCCAGACTTCACCTTCTCCTTCTCCTTCTTCTGCTTCTTCTGATTCACACTCCAGACTTCACCTTCTCCTTCTCCTTCTTCTATTTCTTCTGATTCACCCTCCAGACTTCACCTTCTCCTTCTCCTTCTTCTGCTTCTTCTGATTCGCCCTCCAGACATCACCTTCTCCTTCTCCTTCTTCTGCTTCTGCTGCTTCACCCTCCAGACTTCACCTTCTTCTTCTCCTTCTTCTGCTTCTTCTGATTCACCCTCCTGACTTCACATTCTCCTTCTCCTTCTTCTACTTCTTCTGATTCACCCTCCTGACTTCACCTTCTCCTTCTCCTTCTTCTACTTCTTCTGATTCACCCTCCAGACTTCACCTTCTCCTTCTCTTTCTTCTGCTTCTTCTGATTCACCCTCCAGACTTCACCTTCTCCTTCTCCTTCTTCTGATTCTTCTGATTCACCCTCCAGACTTCACCTTCTCCTTCTCTTTCTTCTGCTTCTTCTGATTCACCCTCCAGACTTCACCTTCTCCTTCTCCTTCTTCTGCTTCTTCTGCTTCACCCTCCAGACTTCAGCTTCTCCTTCTCCTTCTTCTGCTTCTTCTGCTGCGCCCTCCAGACTTCACCATCTCCTTCTCCTTCTTCTGCTTCTTCTGATTCACCCTCCAGACTTCACCTTCTCCTTCTCCTTCTTCTGCTTCTTCTGATTCACCCTCCAGACTTCACCTGCTCCTTCTCCTTCTTCTGCTTCTTCTGATTCACCCTCCTAACTTCACCTTCTCCTTCTCCTTCTTCTGCTTCTTCTGATTCACCCTCCTGACTTCACCTTCTCCTTCTCCTTCTTCTGCTTCTTCTGATTCACCCTCCAGACTTCACCTTCTCCTTCTCCTCCTTCTGCTTCTTCTGTTTCACCCTCCAGACTTCACCTTCTCCTTCTCCTTCTTCTGCTTCTTCTGATTCACCCTCCAGACTTCACCTTCTCCTTCTCCTTCTTCTGCTTCTTCTGATTCACCCTCCTGACTTCACCTTCTCCTTCTCCTTCTTCTGCTTCTTCTGATTCACCCTCCAGACTTCACCTTCTCCTTCTCCTTCTTCTACTTCTTCTGATTCACCCTCCAGACTTCACCTTATCCTTCTCCTTCTTCTACTTCTTCTGATTCACCCTCCAGACTTCACCTTCTCCTTCTCCTTCTTCTGTTTCTTCTGATTCACCCTCCAGACTTCAGCTTCTCCTTCTCCTTCTTCTACTTCTTCTGATTCACCCTCCAGACTTCACCTTCTCCTTCTCCTTCTTCTACTTCTTCTGATTCACCCTCCAGACTTCACCTTCTCCTTCTCCTTCTTCTACTTCTTCTGCTTCTCCCTCCAGACTTCACCTTCTCCTTCTCCTTCTTCTGCTTCTTCTGATTCACCCTCCAGACTTCACCTTCTCCTTCTCCTTCTTCTACTTCTTCTGATTCACCCTCCAGACTTCACCTTCTCCTTCTCCTTCTTCTACTTCTTCTGATTCACCCTCCAGACTTCACCTTCTCCTTCTCCTTCTTCTGCTTCTTCTAATTCACCCTCCAGACTTCACCTTCTCCTTCTCCTTATTCTGCTTCTTCTGATTCACCCTCCAGACTTCACCTTCTCCTTCTCCTTCTTCTGCTTCTTCTGATTCACACTCCAGACTTCACCTTCTCCTTCTCCTTCTTCTATTTCTTCTGATTCACCCTCCAGACTTCACCTTCTCCTTCTCCTTCTTCTGCTTCTTCTGATTCGCCCTCCAGACATCACCTTCTCCTTCTCCTTCTTCTGCTTCTGCTGCTTCACCCTCCAGACTTCACCTTCTTCTTCTCCTTCTTCTGCTTCTTCTGATTCACCCTCCTGACTTCACATTCTCCTTCTCCTTCTTCTACTTCTTCTGATTCACCCTCCTGACTTCACCTTCTCCTTCTCCTTCTTCTACTTCTTCTGATTCACCCTCCAGACTTCACCTTCTCCTTCTCTTTCTTCTGCTTCTTCTGATTCACCCTCCAGACTTCACCTTCTCCTTCTCCTTCTTCTGATTCTTCTGATTCACCCTCCAGACTTCACCTTCTCCTTCTCTTTCTTCTGCTTCTTCTGATTCACCCTCCAGACTTCACCTTCTCCTTCTCCTTCTTCTGCTTCTTCTGCTTCACCCTCCAGACTTCAGCTTCTCCTTCTCCTTCTTCTGCTTCTTCTGCTGCGCCCTCCAGACTTCACCATCTCCTTCTCCTTCTTCTGCTTCTTCTGATTCACCCTCCAGACTTCACCTTCTCCTTCTCCTTCTTCTGATTCTTCTGATTCACCCTCCAGACTTCACCTGCTCCTTCTCCTTCTTCTGCTTCTTCTGATTCACCCTCCTAACTTCACCTTCTCCTTCTCCTTCTTCTGCTTCTTCTGATTCACCCTCCTGACTTCACCTTCTCCTTCTCCTTCTTCTGCTTCTTCTGATTCACCCTCCAGACTTCACCTTCTCCTTCTCCTCCTTCTGCTTCTTCTGTTTCACCCTCCAGACTTCACCTTCTCCTTCTCCTTCTTCTGCTTCTTCTGATTCACCCTCCAGACTTCACCTTCTCCTTCTCCTTCTTCTGCTTCTTCTGATTCACCCTCCTGACTTCACCTTCTCCTTCTCCTTCTTCTGCTTCTTCTGATTCACCCTCCAGACTTCACCTTCTCCTTCTCCTTCTTCTACTTCTTCTGATTCACCCTCCAGACTTCACCTTATCCTTCTCCTTCTTCTACTTCTTCTGATTCACCCTCCAGACTTCACCTTCTCCTTCTCCTTCTTCTACTTCTTCTGATTCACCCTCCAGACTTCACCTTCTCATTCTCCTTCTTCTGCTTCTTCTGTTTCACCCTCCAGACTTCACCTTCTCCTTCTCCTTATTCTGCTTCTTCTGAATCACCCTCCAGACTTCACCTTCTCCTTCTCCTTCTTCTGCTTCTTCTGATTCACCCTCCAGACTTCACCTTCTCCTTCTCCTTCTTCTGCTTCTTCTGATTCACCCTCCAGACTTCACCTTCTCCTTCTCCTTCTTCTACTTCTTCTGATTCACCCTCCAGACTTCACCTTCTCCATCTCCTTCTTCTGCTTCTTCTGATTCACCCTCCAGACTTCACCTTCTCCTTCTCCTTCTTCTGCTTCTTCTGCTGCGCCCTCCAGACTTCACCTTCTCCTTGTCCTTCTTCTGCTTCTTCTGCTTCACCCTCCTGACTTCACCTTCTCCTTCTCCTTCTTCTACTTCTTCTGTTTCACCTCCCTGACTTCACCTGCTCCTTCTCCTTCTTCTGCTTCTTCTGATTCACCCTCCTAACTTTACCTTCTCCTTCTCCTTCTTCTGCTTCTTCTGATTCACCCTCCAGACTTCACCTTCTCCTTCTCCTTCTTCTACTTCTTCTGATTCACCCTCCAGTCTTCACCTTCTCCTTCTCCTTCTTCTGTTTCTTCTGCTTCACCCTCCAGACTTCACCTTCTCCTTCTCTTTCTTCTGCTTCTTCTGATTGACCCTCCAGACCTCACCTTCTCCTTCTCCTTCTTCTACTTCTTCTGATTCACCCTCCAGACTTCATCTTCTCCTTCTCCTTCTTCTGCTTCTTCTGATTCACCCTCCAGACTTCACCTTCTCCTTCTCCTTCTTCTACTTCTTCTGATTCACCCTCCTGACTTCACCTTCTCCTTCTCCTTCTTCTGCTTCTTCTGCTTCACCGTCCAGACTTCACCTTCTCCTGCTCCTTCTTCTGCTTCTTCTGCTTCACCCTCCAGACTTCACCTTCTCCTTCTCCTTCTTCTGCTTCTTCTGCTTCACCCTCCTGACTTCACCTTCTCCTTCTCCTTCTTCTACTTCTTCTGATTCACCCTCCAGACTTCACCTTCTCCTTCTCCTTCTTCTGCTTCTTCTGCTTCACCCTCCAGACTTCACCTTCTCCTTCTCCTTCTTCTGCTTCTTCTGCTTCGCCCTCCAGACTTCACCTTCTCCTTCTCCATCTTCTGCTTCTTCTGCTTCACTCTCCTGACTTCACCTTCACCTTCTCCTTCTTCTACTTCTTCTGATTCACCCTCCAGACTTCACCTTCTCCTTCTCCTTCTTCTGCTTCTTCTGCTTCACCCTCCAGACTTCAGCTTCTCCTTCTCCTTCTTCTGCTTCTTCTGCTGCGCCCTCCAGACTTCACCTTCTCCTTCTCCTTCTTCTGCTTCTTCTGCTTCACCGTCCTGACTTCACCTTCTCCTTCTCCTTCTTCTACTTCTTCTGCTTCACCCCCCTGACTTCACCTGCTCCTTCTCCTTCTTCTGCTTCTTCTGATTCACCCTCCTAACTTCACCTTCTCCTTCTCCTTCTTCTGCTTCTTCTGATTCACCCTCCTGACTTCACCTTCTCCTTCTCCTTCTTCTGCTTCTTCTGATTCACCCTCCAGACTTCACCTTCTCCTTCTCCTCCTTCTGCTTCTTCTGTTTCACCCTCCAGACTTCACCTTCTCCTTCTCCTTCTTCTGCTTCTTCTGATACACCCTCCAGACTTCATCTTCTCCTTCTCCTTCTTCTGCTTCTTCTGATTCACCCTCCAGACTTCACCTTCTCCTTCTCCTTCTTCTGCTTCTTCTGATTCACCCTCCAGACTTCACCTTCTCCTTCTCCTTCTTCTACTTCTTCTGATTCACCCTCCAGACTTCACCTTATCCTTCTCCTTCTTCTACTTCTTCTGATTCACCCTCCAGTCTTCACCTTCTCCTTCTCCTTCTTCTGTTTCTTCTGCTTCACCCTCCAGACTTCACCTTCTCCTTCTCTTTCTTCTGCTTCTTCTGATTCACCCTCCAGACTTCACCTTCTCCTTCTCCTTCTTCTGATTCTTCTGATTCACCCTCCAGACTTCACCTTCTCCTTCTCCTTCTTCTGCTTCTTCTGATTCACCCTCCAGACTTCACCTTCTCCTTCTCCTTCTTCTTCTTCTTCTGATTCACCCTCCAGACTTCATCTTCTCCTTCTCCTTCTTCTGCTTCTTCTGATTCACCCTCCAGACTTCACCTTCTCCTTCTCCTTCTTCTGCTTCTTCTGATTCACCCTCCAGACTTCACCTTCTCCTTCTCCTTCTTCTACTTCTTCTGATTCACCCTCCAGACTTCACCTTCTCCTTCTCCTTCTTCTACTTCTTCAGATTCACCCTCCAGTCTTCACCTTCTCCTTCTCCTTCTTCTGTTTCTTCTGCTTCACCCTCCAGACTTCACCTTCTCCTTCTCTTTCTTCTGCTTCTTCTGATTCACCCTCCAGACTTCACCTTCTCCTTCTCCTTCTTCTACTTCTTCTGCTTCACCCCCCTGACTTCACCTGCTCCTTCTCCTTCTTCTGCTTCTTCTGATTCACCCTCCTAACTTCACCTTCTCCTTCTCCTTCTTCTGCTTCTTCTGATTCACCCTCCTGACTTCACCTTCTCCTTCTCCTTCTTCTGCTTCTTCTGATTCACCCTCCAGACCTCACCTTCTCCTTCTCCTTCTTCTGCTTCTTCTGTTTCACCCTCCAGACTTCACCTTCTCCTTCTCCTTCTTCTGCTTCTTCTGATTCACCCTCCAGACTTCACCTTCTCCTTCTCCTTCTTCTGCTTCTTCTGATTCACCCTCCAGACTTCACCTTCTCCTTCTCCTTCTTCTACTTCTTCTGATTCACCCTCCAGACTTCACCTTCTCCTTCTCCTTCTTCTGCTTCTTCTGATTCACCCTCCAGTCTTCACCTTCTCCTACTCCTTCTTCTGTTTCTTCTGCTTCACCCTCCTGACTTCACCTTCTCCTTCTCCTTCTTCTACTTCTTCTGCTTCACCCTCCAGACTTCACCTTCTCCTTCTCCTTCTTCTACTTCTTCTGATTCACCCTCCAGACTTCACCTTCTCCTTCTCCTTCTTTTGCTTCTTCTGCTTCACACTCCAGACTTCACCTTCTCCTTCTCCTTCTTCTGCTTCTTCTGATTCACCCTCCTTACTTCACCTTCTCCTTCTCCTTCTTCTGCTTCTTCTGATTCACCCTCCTGACTTCACCTTCTCCTTCTCCTTATTCTGCTTCTTCTGTTTCACCCTCCCGACTTCACCTTCTCCTTCTCCTTCTTCTGCTTCTTCTGATTCACCCTCCAGACTTCACCTTCTCCTTCTCCTTCTTCTGCTTCTTCTGATTCACCCTCCAGACTTCACCTTCTCCTTCTCCTTCTTCTACTTCTTCTGATTCACCCTCCAGACTTCACCTTCTCCTTCTCCTTCTTCTGCTTCTTCTTATTCACCCTCCAGACTTCACCTTCTCCTTCTCCTTCGTCTACTTCTTCTGATTCACCCTCCAGACTACACCTTCTCCTTCTCCTTCTTCTACTTCTTCTGATTCACCCTCCAGACTTCATCTTCTCCTTCTCCTTCTTCTGCTTCTTCTGATTCACCCTCCAGACTTCACCTTCTCCTTCTCCTTCTTCTGCTTCTTCTGATTCACCCTCCAGACTTCACCTTCTCCTTCTCCTTCTTCTACTTCTTCTGATTCACCCTCCAGACTTCACCTTCTCCTTCTCCTTCTTCTACTTCTTCAGATTCACCCTCCAGTCTTCACCTTCTCCTTCTCTTTCTTCTGCTTCTTCTGATTCACCCTCCAGACTTCACCTTCTCCTTCTCCTTCTTCTGATTCTTCTGATTCACCCTCCAGACTTCACCTTCTACTTCTCCTTCTTCTGCTTCTTCTGATTCACCCTCCAGACTTCACCTTCTCCTTCTCCTTCTTCTTCTTCTTCTGATTCACCCTCCAGACTTCATCTTCTCCTTCTCCTTCTTCTGCTTCTTCTGATTCACCCTCCAGACTTCACCTTCTCCTTCTCCTTCTTCTGCTTCTTCTGATTCACCCTCCAGACTTCACCTTCTCCTTCTCCTTCTTCTACTTCTTCTGATTCACCCTCCAGACTTCACCTTCTCCTTCTCCTTCTTCTACTTCTTCAGATTCACACTCCAGACTTCACCTTCTCCTTCTCCTTCTTCTGCTTCTTCTGATTCACCCTCCTTACTTCACCTTCTCCTTCTCCTTCTTCTGCTTCTTCTGATTCACCCTCCTGACTTCACCTTCTCCTTCTCCTTATTCTGCTTCTTCTGTTTCACCCTCCAGACTTCACCTTCTCCTTCTCCTTCTTCTGCTTCTTCTGATTCACCCTCCAGACTTCACCTTCTCCTTCTCCTTCTTCTGCTTCTTCTGATTCACCCTCCAGACTTCACCTTCTCCTTCTCCTTCTTCTACTTCTTCTGATTCACCCGCCAGACTTCACCTTCTCCTTCTCCTTCTTCTGCTTCTTCTTATTCACCCTCCAGACTTCACCTTCTCCTTCTCCTTCGTCTACTTCTTCTGATTCACCCTCCAGACTACACCTTCTCCTTCTCCTTCTTCTACTTCTTCTGATTCACCCTCCAGACTTCATCTTCTCCTTCTCCTTCTTCTGCTTCTTCTGATTCACCCTCCAGACTTCACCTTCTCCTTCTCCTTCTTCTGCTTCTTCTGATTCACCCTCCAGACTTCACCTTCTCCTTCTCCTTCTTCTACTTCTTCTGATTCACCCTCCAGACTTCAACTTCTCCTTCTCCTTCTTCTACTTCTTCAGATTCACCCTCCAGTCTTCACCTTCTCCTTCTCCTTCTTCTGTTTCTTCTGCTTCACCCTCCAGACTTCACCTTCTCCTTCTCTTTCTTCTGCATCTTCTGATTCACCCTCCAGACTTCACCTTCTCCTTCTCCTTCTTCTGATTCTTCTGATTCACCGTCCAGACTTCACCTTCTCCTTCTCCTTCTTCTGCTTCTTCTGATTCACCCTCCTGACTTCACCTTCTCCTTCTCCATCTTCTACTTCTTCTGATTCACCCTCCTGACTTCACCTTCTCCTTCTCCTTCTTCTACTTCTTCTGCTTCACCCTCCAGACTTCACCTTCTCCTTCTCCTTCTTCTACTGCTTCTGCTTCACACTCCAGACTTCACCTTCTCCTTCTCCTTCTTCTGCTTCTTCTGATTCACCCTCCTTACTTCACCTTCTCCTTCTCCTTCTTCTGCTTCTTCTGATTCACCCTCCTGACTTCACCTTCTCCTTCTCCTTATTCTGCTTCTTCTGTTTCACCCTCCAGACTTCACCTTCTCCTTCTCCTTCTTCTGCTTCTTCTGATTCACCCTCCAGACTTCACCTTCTCCTTCTCCTTCTTCTGCTTCTTCTGATTCACCCTCCAGACTTCACCTTCTCCTTCTCCTTCTTCTACTTCTTCTGATTCACCCTCCAGACTTCACCTTCTCCTTCTCCTTCTTCTGCTTCTTCTGATTCACCCTCCAGACTTCACCTTCTCCTTCTCCTTCGTCTACTTCTTCTGATTCACCCTCCAGACTTCACCTTCTCCTTCTCCTTCTTCTGTTTCTTCTGATTCACCCTCCAGACTTCAGCTTCTCCTTCTCCTTCTTCTACTTCTTCTGATTCACCCTCCAGACTTCACCTTCTCCTTCTCCTTCTTCTACTTCTTCTGATTCACCCTCCAGACTTCACCTTCTCCTTCTCCTTCTTCTACTTCTTCTGCTTCTCCCTCCAGACTTCACCTTCTCCTTCTCCTTATTCTGCTTCTTCTGATTCACCCTCCAGACTTCACCTTCTCCTTCTCCTTCTTCTACTTCTTCTGATTCACCCTCCAGACTTCACCTTCTCCTTCTCCTTCTTCTACTTCTTCTGATTCACCCTCCAGACTTCACCTTCTCCTTCTCCTTCTTCTGCTTCTTCTGATTCACCCTCCAGACTTCACCTTCTCCTTC
The DNA here is from genome assembly GCF_052327205.1 of Somniosus microcephalus. NCBI lineage: Eukaryota > Metazoa > Chordata > Chondrichthyes > Squaliformes > Somniosidae > Somniosus > Somniosus microcephalus. The sequence continues at coordinate 736,553 of NW_028225257.1, forward strand.
TCCTTATTCTGCTTCTTCTGATTCACCCTCCAGACTTCACCTTCTCCTTCTCCTTCTTCTGCTTCTTCTGATTCACACTCCAGACTTCACCTTCTCCTTCTCCTTCTTCTATTTCTTCTGATTCACCCTCCAGACTTCACCTTCTCCTTCTCCTTCTTCTGCTTCTTCTGATTCGCCCTCCAGACATCACCTTCTCCTTCTCCTTATTCTGCTTCTTCTGTTTCACCCTCCAGACTTCACCTTCTCCTTCTCCTTCTTCTGCTTCTTCTGATTCACCCTCCAGACTTCACCTTCTCCTTCTCCTTCTTCTGCTTCTTCTGATTCACCCTCCAGACTTCACCTTCTCCTTCTCCTTCTTCTACTTCTTCTGATTCACCCGCCAGACTTCACCTTCTCCTTCTCCTTCTTCTGCTTCTTCTTATTCACCCTCCAGACTTCACCTTCTCCTTCTCCTTCGTCTACTTCTTCTGATTCACCCTCCAGACTACACCTTCTCCTTCTCCTTCTTCTACTTCTTCTGATTCACCCTCCAGACTTCATCTTCTCCTTCTCCTTCTTCTGCTTCTTCTGATTCACCCTCCAGACTTCACCTTCTCCTTCTCCTTCTTCTGCTTCTTCTGATTCACCCTCCAGACTTCACCTTCTCCTTCTCCTTCTTCTACTTCTTCTGATTCACCCTCCAGACTTCAACTTCTCCTTCTCCTTCTTCTACTTCTTCAGATTCACCCTCCAGTCTTCACCTTCTCCTTCTCCTTCTTCTGTTTCTTCTGCTTCACCCTCCAGACTTCACCTTCTCCTTCTCTTTCTTCTGCATCTTCTGATTCACCCTCCAGACTTCACCTTCTCCTTCTCCTTCTTCTGATTCTTCTGATTCACCGTCCAGACTTCACCTTCTCCTTCTCCTTCTTCTGCTTCTTCTGATTCACCCTCCTGACTTCACCTTCTCCTTCTCCATCTTCTACTTCTTCTGATTCACCCTCCTGACTTCACCTTCTCCTTCTCCTTCTTCTACTTCTTCTGCTTCACCCTCCAGACTTCACCTTCTCCTTCTCCTTCTTCTACTGCTTCTGCTTCACACTCCAGACTTCACCTTCTCCTTCTCCTTCTTCTGCTTCTTCTGATTCACCCTCCTTACTTCACCTTCTCCTTCTCCTTCTTCTGCTTCTTCTGATTCACCCTCCTGACTTCACCTTCTCCTTCTCCTTATTCTGCTTCTTCTGTTTCACCCTCCAGACTTCACCTTCTCCTTCTCCTTCTTCTGCTTCTTCTGATTCACCCTCCAGACTTCACCTTCTCCTTCTCCTTCTTCTGCTTCTTCTGATTCACCCTCCAGACTTCACCTTCTCCTTCTCCTTCTTCTACTTCTTCTGATTCACCCTCCAGACTTCACCTTCTCCTTCTCCTTCTTCTGCTTCTTCTGATTCACCCTCCAGACTTCACCTTCTCCTTCTCCTTCGTCTACTTCTTCTGATTCACCCTCCAGACTTCACCTTCTCCTTCTCCTTCTTCTGTTTCTTCTGATTCACCCTCCAGACTTCAGCTTCTCCTTCTCCTTCTTCTACTTCTTCTGATTCACCCTCCAGACTTCACCTTCTCCTTCTCCTTCTTCTACTTCTTCTGATTCACCCTCCAGACTTCACCTTCTCCTTCTCCTTCTTCTACTTCTTCTGCTTCTCCCTCCAGACTTCACCTTCTCCTTCTCCTTATTCTGCTTCTTCTGATTCACCCTCCAGACTTCACCTTCTCCTTCTCCTTCTTCTACTTCTTCTGATTCACCCTCCAGACTTCACCTTCTCCTTCTCCTTCTTCTACTTCTTCTGATTCACCCTCCAGACTTCACCTTCTCCTTCTCCTTCTTCTGCTTCTTCTGATTCACCCTCCAGACTTCACCTTCTCCTTCTCCTTATTCTGCTTCTTCTGATTCACCCTCCAGACTTCACCTTCTCCTTCTCCTTCTTCTGCTTCTTCTGATTCACACTCCAGACTTCACCTTCTCCTTCTCCTTCTTCTATTTCTTCTGATTCACCCTCCAGACTTCACCTTCTCCTTCTCCTTCTTCTGCTTCTTCTGATTCGCCCTCCAGACATCACCTTCTCCTTCTCCTTCTTCTGCTTCTGCTGCTTCACCCTCCAGACTTCACCTTCTTCTTCTCCTTCTTCTGCTTCTTCTGATTCACCCTCCTGACTTCACATTCTCCTTCTCCTTCTTCTACTTCTTCTGATTCACCCTCCTGACTTCACCTTCTCCTTCTCCTTCTTCTACTTCTTCTGATTCACCCTCCAGACTTCACCTTCTCCTTCTCTTTCTTCTGCTTCTTCTGATTCACCCTCCAGACTTCACCTTCTCCTTCTCCTTCTTCTGATTCTTCTGATTCACCCTCCAGACTTCACCTTCTCCTTCTCTTTCTTCTGCTTCTTCTGATTCACCCTCCAGACTTCACCTTCTCCTTCTCCTTCTTCTGCTTCTTCTGCTTCACCCTCCAGACTTCAGCTTCTCCTTCTCCTTCTTCTGCTTCTTCTGCTGCGCCCTCCAGACTTTACCATCTCCTTCTCCTTCTTCTGCTTCTTCTGATTCACCCTCCAGACTTCACCTTCTCCTTCTCCTTCTTCTGCTTCTTCTGATTCACCCTCCAGACTTCACCTGCTCCTTCTCCTTCTTCTGCTTCTTCTGATTCACCCTCCTAACTTCACCTTCTCCTTCTCCTTCTTCTGCTTCTTCTGATTCACCCTCCTGACTTCACCTTCTCCTTCTCCTTCTTCTGCTTCTTCTGATTCACCCTCCAGACTTCACCTTCTCCTTCTCCTCCTTCTGCTTCTTCTGTTTCACCCTCCAGACTTCACCTTCTCCTTCTCCTTCTTCTGCTTCTTCTGATTCACCCTCCAGACTTAACCTTCTCCTTCTCCTTCTTCTGCTTCTTCTGATTCACCCTCCTGACTTCACCTTCTCCTTCTCCTTCTTCTGCTTCTTCTGATTCACCCTCCAGACTTCACCTTCTCCTTCTCCTTCTTCTACTTCTTCTGATTCACCCTCCAGACTTCACCTTATCCTTCTCCTTCTTCTACTTCTTCTGATTCACCCTCCAGACTTCACCTTCTCCTTCTCCTTCTTCTACTTCTTCTGATTCACCCTCCAGACTTCACCTTCTCATTCTCCTTCTTCTGCTTCTTCTGTTTCACCCTCCAGACTTCACCTTCTCCTTCTCCTTATTCTGCTTCTTCTGAATCACCCTCCAGACTTCACCTTCTCCTTCTCCTTCTTCTGCTTCTTCTGAATCACCCTCCAGACTTCACCTTCTCCTTCTCCTTCTTCTGCTTCTTCTGATTCACCCTCCAGACTTCACCTTCTCCTTCTCCTTCTTCTACTTCTTCTGATTCACCCTCCAGACTTCACCTTCTCCATCTCCTTCTTCTGCTTCTTCTGATTCACCCTCCAGACTTCACTTTCCCCTTCTCCTTCGTCTACTTCTTCTGATTCACCCTCCAGACTTCACCTTCTCCTTCTCCTTCTTCTGCTTCTTCTGATTCACCCTCCAGACTTCACCTTCTCCTTCTCCTTCTTCTACTTCTTCTGATTCACCCTCCAGACTTCACCTTCTCCTTCTCTTTCTTCTGCTTCTTCTGATTCACCCTCCAGACTTCACCTTCTCCTTCTCCTTCTTCTGATTCTTCTGATTCACCCTCCAGACTTCACCTTCTCCTTCTCCTTCTTCTGCTTCTTCTGATTCACCCTCCTGACTTCACCTTCTCCTTCTCCTTCTTCTACATCTTCTGATTCACCCTCCTGACTTCACCTTCTCCTTCTCCTTCTTCTACTTCTTCTGCTTCACCCTCCAGACTTCAGCTTCTCCTTCTCCTTCTTCTACTTCTTCTGATTCACCCTCCAGACTTCACCTTCTCCTTCTCCTTCTTCTGCTTCTTCTGATTCACCCTCCAGACTTCACCTTCTCCTTCTCCTTATTCTGCTTCTTCTGAATCACCCTCCAGACTTCACCTTCTCCTTCTCCTTCTTCTGCTTCTTCTGATTCACCCTCCAGACTTCACCTTCTCCTTCTCCTTCTTCTGCTTCTTCTGATTCACCCTCCAGACTTCACCTTCTCCTTCTCCTTCTTCTACTTCTTCTGATTCACCCTCCAGACCTCACCTTCTCCATCTCCTTCTTCTGCTTCTTCTGATTCACCCTCCAGACTTCACCTTCTCCTTCTCCTTCGTCTACTTCTTCTGATTCACCCTCCAGACATCACCTTCTCCTTCTCCTTCTTCTGCTTCTTCTGATTCACCCTCCTTACTTCACCTTCTCCTTCTCCTTCTTCTGCTTCTTCTGATTCACCCTCCTGTCTTCACCTTCTCCTTCTCCTTATTCTGCTTCTTCTCTTTCACCCTCCAGACTTCACCTTCTCCTTCTCCTTCTTCTACTTCTTCTGATTCACCCTCCAGACTTCACCTTCTCCTTCTCCTTCTTCTGCTTCTTCTTATTCACCCTCCAGACTTCACCTTCTCCTTCTCCTTCGTCTACTTCTTCTGATTCACCCTCCAGACTACACCTTCTCCTTCTCCTTCTTCTACTTCTTCTGATTCACCCTCCAGACTTCACCTTCTCCTTCTCCTTCTTCTGTTTCTTCTGATTCACCCTCCAGACTTCACCTTCTCCTTCTCCTTCTTCTACTTCTTCTGATTCACCCTCCAGACTTCACCTTCTCCTTCTCCTTCTTCTACTTCTTCTGATTCACCCTCCAGACTTCACCTTCTCCTTCTCCTTCTTCTACTTCTTCTGCTTCTCCCTCCAGACTTCACCTTCTCCTTCTCCTTCTTCTGCTTCTTCTGATTCACCCTCCAGATTTCACCTTCTCATTCTCCTTCTTCTACTTCTTCTGATTCACCCTCCAGACTTCAGCTTCTCCTTCTCCTTCTTCTACTTCTTCTGATTCACCCTCCAGACTTCAACTTCTCCTTCTCCTTCTTCTACTTCTTCCGATTCACCCTCCTGACTTCACCTTCTCCTTCTCCTTCTTCTGCTTCTTCTGCTTCAACCTCCTGACTTCACCTTCTCCTTCTCCTTCTTCTACTTCTTCTGATTCACCCTCCAGACTTCACCTTCTCCTTCTCCTTCTTCTGCTTCTTCTGCTTCACCCTCCAGACTTCACCTTCTCCTTCTCCTTCTTCTGCTTCTTCTGCTTCGCCCTCCAGACATCACCTTCTCCTTCTCCTTCTTCTGCTTCTTCTGCTTCACCCTCCAGACTTCACCATCTCCTTCTCCTTCTTCTGCTTCTTCTGCTTCACTCTCCTGACTTCACCTTCTCCTTCACCTTCTTCTACTTCTTCTGATTCACCCTCCAGACTTCGCCTTCTCCTTCTCCTTCTTCTGCTTCTTCTGCTTCACCCTCCAGACTTCACCTTCTCCTTCTCCTTCTTTTGCTTCTTCTGCTGCGCCCTCCAGACTTCACCTTCTCCTTCTCCTTCTTCTGCTTCTTCTGCTTCACCCTCCTGACTTCACCTTCTACTTCTCCTTCTTCTACTTCTTCTGCTTCACCCCCCTGACTTCACCTGCTCCTTCTCCTTCTTCTGCTTCTTCTGATTCACCCTCCTAACTTTACCTTCTCCTTCTCCTTCTTCTGCTTCTTCTGATTCCCCCTCCTGACTTCACCTTCTCCTTCTCCTTCTTCTGCTTCTTCCAATTCACCCTCCAGACTTCACCTTCTCCTTGTCCTTCTTCTGCTTCTTCTGATTCACCCTCCAGACTTCACCTTCTCCTTCTCCTTCTTCTGCTTCTTCTGATTGACCCTCCAGACCTCATCTTCTCCTTCTCCTTCTTCTACTTCTTCCGATTCACCCTCCAGACTTCATCTTCTCCTTCTCCTTCTTCTGCTTCTTCTGATTCACCCTCCAGACTTCACCTTCTCCTTCTCCTTCTTCTGCTTCTTCTGATTCACCCTCCAGACTTCACCTTCTCCTTCTCCTTCTTCTACTTCTTCTGATTCACCCTCCTGACTTCACCTTCTCCTTCTCCTTCTTCTGCTTCTTCTGCTTCACCCTCCATACTTCACCTTCTCCTGCTCCTTCTTCTGCTTCTTCTGCTTCACCCTCCAGACTTCACCTTCTCCTTCTCCTTCTTCTGCTTCTTCTGCTTCACCCTCCTGACTTCACCTTCTCCTTCTCCTTCTTCTACTTCTTCTGATTCACCCTCCAGACTTCACCTTCTCCTTCTCCTTCTTCTGCTTCTTCTGCTTCACCCTCCAGACTTCACCTTCTCCTTCTCCTTCTTCTGCTTCTTCTGCTTCGCCCTCCAGACTTCACCTTCTCCTTCTCCATCTTCTGCTTCTTCTGCTTCACCCCCCTGACTTCACCTGCTCCTTCTCCTTCTTCTGCTTCTTCTGATTCACCCTCCAGACTTCACCTTCTCCTTCTCCTTCTTCTGCTTCTTCTGATTCACCCTCCAGACTTCACCTTCTCCTTCTCCTTCTTCTACTTCTTCTGATTCACCCTCCAGACTTCACCTTCTCCTTCTCTTTCTTCTGCTTCTTCTGATTCACCCTCCAGACTTCACCTTCTCCTTCTCCTTCTTCTGATTCTTCTGATTCACCCTCCAGACTTCACCTTCTCCTTCTCCTGCTTCTTCTGATTCACCCTCCTGACTTCACCTTCTCCTTCTCCTTCTTCTACTTCTTCTGATTCACCCTCCTGACTTCACCTTCTCCTTCTCCTTCATCTACTTCTTCTGCTTCACCCTCCAGACTTCACCTTCTCCTTCTCCTTCTTCTACTTCTTCTGATTCACCCTCCAGACTTCACCTTCTCCTTTTCCTTCTTCTACTTCTTCTGATTCACCCTCCAGACTTCACCTTCTCCTTCTCCTTCTTCTGCTTCTTCTGCTTCACCGTCCTGACTTCACCTTCTCCTTCTCCTTCTTCTACTTCTTCTGCTTCATCCCCCTGACATCACCTGCTCCTTCTCCTTCTTCTGCTTCTTCTGATTCACCCTCCTAACTTCACCTTCTCCTTCTCCTTCTTCTGCTTCTTCTGATTCACCCTCCTGACTTCACCTTCTCCTTCTCCTTCTTCTATTTCTTCTGATTCACCCTCCAGACTTCACCTTCTCCTTCTCCTTCTTCTGCTTCTTCTGATTCACCCTCCAGACTTCACCTTCTCCTTCTCCTTATTCTGCTTCTTCTGATTCACCCTCCAGACATCACCTTCTCCTTCTCCTTCTTCTGCTTCTTCTGATTCACCCTCCAGACTTCACCTTCTCCTTCTCCTTCTTCTGCTTCTTCTGATTCACCCTCCAGACTTCACCTTCTCCTTCTCCTTCTTCTGCTTCTTCTGATTCACCCTCCAGACTTCACCTTCTCCTTCTCCTTCTTCTACTCCTTCTGATTCACCCTCCAGACTTCACCTTCTCCTTCTCCTTCTTCTGCTTCTTCTGATTCACCCTCCAGACTTCACCTTCTCCTTCTCCTTATTCTGCTTCTTCTGATTCACCCTCCAGACTTCACCTTCTCCTTCTCCTTCTTCTGCTTCGTCTGATTCACCCTGCAGACTTCACCTTCTCCTTCTCCTTCTTCTGTTTCTTCTGTTTCACCCTCCAGACTTCACCTTCTCCTTCTCCTTCTTCTGCTTCTTCTGATTCACCCTCCAGACTTCACCTTCTCCTTCTCCTTCTTCTACTTCTTCTGCTTCACCCTCCAGACTACACCTTCTCCTTCTCCTTCTTCTACTTCTTCTGATTCACCCTCCAGACTTCACCTTCTCCTTCTCCTTCTTCTGCTTCTTCTGATTCACCCTCCAGACTTCACCTTCTCCTTCTCCTTATTCTGCTTCTTCTGATTCACCCTCCAGACTTCACCTTCTCCTTCTCCTTCTTCTGCTTCTTCTGATTCACCCTCCAGACTTCACCTTCTCCTTCTCCTTCTTCTGCTTCTTCTGATTCACCCTCCAGACTTCACCTTCTCCTTCTCCTTCTTCTACTTCTTCTGATTCACCCTTCAGACTTCACCTTCTCCTTCTCCTTCTTCTGCTTCTTCTGATTCACCCTCCTGACTTCACCTTCTCCTTCTCCTTCTTCTACATCTTCTGATTCACCCTCCTGACTTCACCTTCTCCTTCTCCTTCTTCTACTTCTTCTGCTTCACCCTCCAGACTTCACCTTCTCCTTCTCCTTCTTCTACTTCTTCTGATTCACCCTCCAGACTTCACCTTCTCCTTCTCCTTCTTCTACTTCTTCTGATTCACCCTCCAGACTTCACCTTCTCCTTCTCCTTCTTCTACTTCTTCTGATTCACCCTCCAGACTTCACCTTCTCATTCTCCTTCTTCTGCTTCTTCTGTTTCACCCTCCAGACTTCACCTTCTCCTTCTCCTTATTCTGCTTCTTCTGAATCACCCTCCAGACTTCACCTTCTCCTTCTCCTTCTTCTGCTTCTTCTGATTCACCCTCCAGACTTCACCTTCTCCTTCTCCTTCTTCTGCTTCTTCTGATTCACCCTCCAGACTTCACCTTCTCCTTCTCCTTCTTCTACTTCTTCTGATTCAGCCTCCAGACTTCACCTTCTCCATCTCCTTCTTCTGCTTCTTCTGATTCACCCTCCAGACTTCACCTTCTCCTTCTCCTTCGTCTACTTCTTCTGATTCACCCTCCAGACTTCACCTTCTCCTTCTCCTTCTTCTGCTTCTTCTGATTCACCCTCCAGACTTCACCTTCTCCTTCTCCTTCTTCTACTTCTTCTGATTCACCCTCCAGACTTCACCTTCTCCTTCTCTTTCTTCTGCTTCTTCTGATTCACCCTCCAGACTTCACCTTCTCCTTCTCCTTCTTCTGATTCTTCTGATTCACCCTCCAGACTTCACCTTCTCCTTCTCCTTCTTCTGCTTCTTCTGATTCACCCTCCTGACTTCACCTTCTCCTTCTCCTTCTTCTACATCTTCTGATTCACCCTCCTGACTTCACCTTCTCCTTCTCCTTCTTCTACTTCTTCTGCTTCACCCTCCAGACTTCAGCTTCTCCTTCTCCTTCTTCTACTTCTTCTGATTCACCCTCCAGACTTCACCTTCTCCTTCTCCTTCTTCTACTTCTTCAGATTCACCCTCCAGACTTCACCTTCTCCTTCTCCTTCTTCTACTTCTTCTGATTCACCCTCCAGACTTCACCTTCTCCTTCTCCTTCTTCTGCTTCTTCTGATTCACCCTCCAGACTTCACCTTCTCCTTCTCCTTATTCTGCTTCTTCTGAATCACCCTCCAGACTTCACCTTCTCCTTCTCCTTCTTCTGCTTCTTCTGATTCACCCTCCAGACCACCTTCTCCTTCTCCTTCTTCTGCTTCTTCTGATTCACCCTCCAGACTTCACCTTCTCCTTCTCTTTCTTCTACTTCTTCTGATTCACCCTCCAGACTTCACCTTCTCCATCTCCTTCTTCTGCTTCTTCTGATTCACCCTCCAGACTTCACCTTCTCCTTCTCCTTCGTCTACTTCTTCTGATTCACCCTCCAGACTACACCTTCTCCTTCTCCTTCTTCTACTTCTTCTGCTTCACCCTCCAGACTTCACCTTCTCCTTCACCTTCTTCTGTTTCTTCTGATTCACCCTCCAGACTTCACCTTCTCCTTCTCCTTCTTCTACTACTTCTGATTCACCCTCCAGACTTCACCTTCTCCTTCTCCTTCTTCTCCTTCTTCTGATTCACCCTCCAGACTTCATCTTCTCCTTCTCCTTCTTCTGCTTCTTCTGATTCACCCTCCAGACTTCACCTTCTCCTTCTCCTTCTTCTGCTTCTTCTGATTCACACTCCAGACTTCACCTTCTCCTTCTCCTTCTTCTACTTCTTCTGATTCACCCTCCAGACTTCACCTTCTCCTTCTCCTTCTTCTACTTCTTCTGATTCACCCTCCAGACTTCACCTTCTCCTTCTCTTTCTTCTGCTTCTTCTGATTCACCCTCCAGACTTCACCTTCTCCTTCTCCTTCTTCTGATTCTTCTGATTCACCCTCCAGACTTCACCTTCTCCTTCTCCTTCTTCTGCTTCTTCTGATTCACCCTCCTGACTTCACCTTCTCCTTCTCCTTCTTCTACTTCTTCTGATTCACCCACCTGACTTCACCTTCTCCTTCTCCTTCTTCTACTTCTTCTGCTTCACCCTCCAGACTTCACCTTCTCCTTCTCCTTCTTCTACTTCTTCTGATTCACCCTCCAGACTTCACCTTCTCCTTCTCCTTCTTCTGCTTCTTCTGATTCACCCTCCAGACTTCACCTTCTCCTTCTCCTTATTCTGCTTCTTCTGATTCACCCTCCAGACTTCACCTTCTCCTTCTCCTTATTCTGCTTCTTCTGATTCTCCCTCCAGACTTCACCTTCTCCTTCTCCTTCCTCTGCTTCTTCTGATTCACCCTCCAGACTTCACCTTCTCCTTCTCCTTCTTCTGATTCTTCTGATTCACCCTCCAGACTTCACCTTCTCCTTTTCCATCTTCTGCTTCTTCCGATTCACCCTCCTGACTTCACCTTCTCCTTCTCCTTCTTCTACTTCTTCTGATTCACCCTCCTGACTTCACCTTCTCCTTTTCCATCTTCTGCTTCTTCCGATTCACCCTCCTGACTTCACCTTCTCCTTCTCCTTCTTCTACTTCTTCTGATTCACCCTCCTGACTTCACCTTCTCCTTCTCCATCTTCTAATTCTTCTGCTTCACCCTCCAGACTTCAACTTCTCCTTCTCCTTCTTCTACTTCTTCTGATTCACCCTCCAGACTTCACCTTCTCCTTCTCCTTCTTCTGCTTCTTCTGATTCACCCTCCAGACTTCACCTTCTCCTTCTCCTTATTCTGCTTCTTCTGATTCACCCTCCAGACTTCACCTTCTCCTTCTCCTTCTTCTGCTTCTTCTGATTCACCCTGCAGGCTTCACCTTCTCCTTCTCCTTCTTCTGCTTCTTCTGATTCACCCTCCAGACTTCACCTTCTCCTTCTCCTTCTTCTGCTTCTTCTGATTCACCCTCCAGACTTCACCTTCTCCTTCTCCTTCTTCTACTTCTTCTGATTCACCCTCCAGACTTCACCTTCTCCTTCTCTTTCTTCTGCTTCTTCTGATTCACCCTCCAGACTTCACCTTCTCCTTCTCCTTCTTCTGATTCTTCTGATTCACCCTCCAGACTTCACCTTCTCCTTCTCCTGCTTCTTCTGATTCACCCTCCTGACTTCACCTTCTCCTTCTCCTTCTTCTACTTCTTCTGATTCACCCTCCTGACTTCACCTTCTCCTTCTCCTTCTTCTACTTCTTCTGCTTCACCCTCCAGACTTCACCTTCTCCTTCTCCTTCTTCTACTTCTTCTGATTCACCCTCCAGACTTCACCTTCTCCTTTTCCTTCTTCTACTTCTTCTGATTCACCCTCCAGACTTCACCTTCTCCTTCTCCTTCTTCTGCTTCTTCTGCTTCACCGTCCTGACTTCACCTTCTCCTTCTCCTTCTTCTACTTCTTCTGCTTCATCCCCCTGACATCACCTGCTCCTTCTCCTTCTTCTGCTTCTTCTGATTCACCCTCCTAACTTCACCTTCTCCTTCTCCTTCTTCTGCTTCTTCTGATTCACCCTCCTGACTTCACCTTCTCCTTCTCCTTCTTCTATTTCTTCTGATTCACCCTCCAGACTTCACCTTCTCCTTCTCCTTCTTCTGCTTCTTCTGATTCACCCTCCAGACTTCACCTTCTCCTTCTCCTTATTCTGCTTCTTCTGATTCACCCTCCAGACTTCACCTTCTCCTTCTCCTTCTTCTGCTTCTTCTGATTCACACTCCAGACTTCACCTTCTCCTTCTCCTTCTTCTATTTCTTCTGATTCACCCTCCAGACTTCACCTTCTCCTTCTCTTTCTTCTGCTTCTTCTGATTCACCCTCCAGACTTCACCTTCTCCTTCTCCTTCTTCTGATTCTTCTGATTCACCCTCCAGACTTCACCTTCTTCTTCTCCTTCTTCTGCTTCTTCTGATTCACCCTCCTGACTTCACATTCTCCTTCTCCTTCTTCTACTTCTTCTGATTCACCCTCCTGACTTCACCTTCTCCTTCTCCTTCTTCTACTTCTTCTGCTTCACCCTCCAGACTTCACCTTCTCCTTCTCCTTCTTCTACTTCTTCTGATTCACCCTCCAGACTTGACCTTCTCCTTCTCCTTCTTCTACTTCTTCTGATTCACCCTCCAGACTTCACCTTCTCCTTTTCCTTCTTCTGCTTCTTCTGCTTCACCCTCCAGACTTCACCTTCTCCTTCTCCTTCTTCTACTTCTTCTGATTCACCCTCCAGACTTGACCTTCTCCTTCTCCTTATTCTGCTTCTTCTGATTCACCCTCCAGACTTCACCTTCTCCTTCTCCTTCCTCTGCTTCTTCTGATTCACCCTCCAGACTTCACCTTCTCCTTCTCCTTCTTCTGATTCTTCTGATTCACCCTCCAGACTTCACCTTCTCCTTCTCCTTCTTCTGCTTCTTCTGATTCACCCTCCTGACTTCACCTTCTTCTTCTCCTTCTTCTACTTCTTCTGATTCACCCTCCTGACTTCACCTTCTCCTTCTCCTTCTTCTATTTCTTCTGCTTCACCCTCCAGACTTCACCTTCTCCTTCTCCTTCTTCTATTTCTTCTGATTCACCCTCCAGACTTCACCTTCTCCTTCTCCTTCTTCTGCTTCTTCTGATTCACCCTCCAGACTTCTCCTTCTCCTTCTCCTTCTTCTGCTTCTTCTGATTCACCCTCCAGACTTCACCTTCTCCTTCTCCTTCGTCTACTTCTTCTGATTCACCCTCCAGACTACACCTTCTCCTTCTCCTTCTTCTACTTCTTCTGATTCACCCTCCAGACTTCACCTTCTCCTTCTCCTTCTTCTGTTTCTTCTGATTCACCCTCCAGACTTCACCTTCTCCTTCTCCTTCTTCTACTACTTCTGATTCACCCTCCAGACTTCACCTTCTCCTTCTCCTTCTTCTCCTTCTTCTGATTCACCCTCCAGACTTCATCTTCTCCTTCTCCTTCTTCTGCTTCTTCTGATTCACCCTCCAGACTTCACCTTCTCCTTCTCCTTCTTCTGCTTCTTCTGATTCACACTCCAGACTTCACCTTCTCCTTCTCCTTCTTCTACTTCTTCTGATTCACCCTCCAGACTTCACCTTCTCCTTCTCCTTCTTCTACTTCTTCTGATTCACCCTCCAGACTTCACCTTCTCCTTCTCTTTCTTCTGCTTCTTCTGATTCACCCTCCAGACTTCACCTTCTCCTTCTCCTTCTTCTGATTCTTCTGATTCACCCTCCAGACTTCACCTTCTCCTTCTCCTTCTTCTGCTTCTTCTGATTCACCCTCCTGACTTCACCTTCTCCTTCTCCTTCTTCTACTTCTTCTGATTCACCCACCTGACTTCACCTTCTCCTTCTCCTTCTTCTACTTCTTCTGCTTCACCCTCCAGACTTCACCTTCTCCTTCTCCTTCTTCTACTTCTTCTGATTCACCCTCCAGACTTCACCTTCTCCTTCTCCTTCTTCTGCTTCTTCTGATTCACCCTCCAGACTTCACCTTCTCCTTCTCCTTATTCTGCTTCTTCTGATTCACCCTCCAGACTTCACCTTCTCCTTCTCCTTATTCTGCTTCTTCTGATTCTCCCTCCAGACTTCACCATCTCCTTCTCCTTCCTCTGCTTCTTCTGATTCACCCTCCAGACTTCACCTTCTCCTTCTCCTTCTTCTGATTCTTCTGATTCACCCTCCAGACTTCACCTTCTCCTTTTCCATCTTCTGCTTCTTCCGATTCACCCTCCTGACTTCACCTTCTCCTTCTCCTTCTTCTACTTCTTCTGATTCACCCTCCTGACTTCACCTTCTCCTTCTCCATCTTCTAATTCTTCTGCTTCACCCTCCAGACTTCAACTTCTCCTTCTCCTTCTTCTACTTCTTCTGATTCACCCTCCAGACTTCACCTTCTCCTTCTCCTTCTTCTGCTTCTTCTGATTCACCCTCCAGACTTCACCTTCTCCTTCTCCTTATTCTGCTTCTTCTGATTCACCCTCCAGACTTCACCTTCTCCTTCTCCTTCTTCTGCTTCTTCTGATTCACCCTGCAGGCTTCACCTTCTCCTTCTCCTTCTTCTGCTTCTTCTGATTCACCCTCCAGACTTCACCTTCTCCTTCTCCTTCTTCTGCTTCTTCTGATTCACCCTCCAGACTTCACCTTCTCCTTCTCCTTCTTCTACTTCTTTTGATTCACCCTCCAGACTTCACCTTCTCCTTCTCTTTCTTCTGCTTCTTCTGATTCACCCTCCAGACTTCACCTTCTCCTTCTCCTTCTTCTGATTCTTCTGATTCACCCTCCAGACTTCACCTTCTCCTTCTCCTTCTTCTGCTTCTTCTGATTCACCCTCCAGACTTCACCTTCTCCTTTTCCTTCTTCTACTTCTTCTGATTCACCCTCCAGACTTCACCTTCTCCTTCTCCTTCTTCTGCTTCTTCTGCTTCACCGTCCTGACTTCACCTTCTCCTTCTCCTTCTTCTACTTCTTCTGCTTCATCCCCCTGACATCACCTGCTCCTTCTCCTTCTTCTGCTTCTTCTGATTCTCCCTCCTAACTTCACCTTCTCCTTCTCCTTCTTCTGCTTCTTCTGATTCACCCTCCTGACTTCACCTTCTCCTTCTCCTTCTTCTATTTCTTCTGATTCACCCTCCAGACTTCACCTTCTCCTTCTCCTTCTTCTGCTTCTTCTGATTCACCCTCCAGACTTCACCTTCTCCTTCTCCTTATTCTGCTTCTTCTGATTCACCCTCCAGACTTCACCTTCTCCTTCTCCTTCTTCTATTTCTTCTGATTCACCCTCCAGACTTCACCTTCTCCTTCTCTTTCTTCTGCTTCTTCTGATTCACCCTCCAGACTTCACCTTCTCCTTCTCCTTCTTCTGATTCTTCTGATTCACCCTCCAGACTTCACCTTCTTCTTCTCCTTCTTCTGCTTCTTCTGATTCACCCTCCTGACTTCACATTCTCCTTCTCCTTCTTCTACTTCTTCTGATTCACCCTCCTGACTTCACCTTCTCCTTCTCCTTCTTCTACTTCTTCTGCTTCACCCTCCAGACTTCACCTTCTCCTTCTCCTTCTTCTACTTCTTCTGATTCACCCTCCAGACTTGACCTTCTCCTTCTCCTTCTTCTACTTCTTCTGATTCACCCTCCAGACTTCACCTTCTCCTTTTCCTTCTTCTGCTTCTTCTGCTTCACCCTCCAGACTTCACCTTCTCCTTCTCCTTCTTCTACTTCTTCTGATTCACCCTCCAGACTTGACCTTCTCCTTCTCCTTATTCTGCTTCTTCTGATTCACCCTCCAGACTTCACCTTCTCCTTCTCCTTCCTCTGCTTCTTCTGATTCACCCTCCAGACTTCACCTTCTCCTTCTCCTTCTTCTGATTCTTCTGATTCACCCTCCAGACTTCACCTTCTCCTTCTCCTTCTTCTGCTTCTTCTGATTCACCCTCCTGACTTCACCTTCTCCTTCTCCTTCTTCTACTTCTTCTGATTCACCCTCCTGACTTCACCTTCTCCTTCTCCTTCTTCTACTTCTTCTGCTCCACCCTCCAGACTTCACCTTCTCCTTCTCCTTCTTCTATTTCTTCTGATTCACCCTCCAGACTTCACCTTCTCCTTCTCCTTCTTCTGCTTCTTCTGATTCACCCTCCAGACTTCACCTTCTCCTTCTCCTTATTCTGCTTCTTCTGATTCACCCTCCAGACTTCACCTTCTCCTTCTCCTTCTTCTGCTTCTTCTGATTCACACTCCAGACTTCACCTTCTCCTTCTCCTTCTTCTACTTCTTCTGATTCACCCTCCAGACTTCACCTTCTCCTTCTCTTTCTTCTGCTTCTTCTGATTCACCCTCCAGACTTCACCTTCTCCTTCTCCTTCTTCTGATTCTTCTGATTCACCCTCCAGACTTCACCTTCTTCTTCTCCTTCTTCTGCTTCTTCTGATTCACCCTCCTGACTTCACATTCTCCTTCTCCTTCTTCTACTTCTTCTGATTCACCCTCCTGACTTCACCTTCTCCTTCTCCTTCTTCTACTTCTTCTGCTTCACCCTCCAGACTTCACCTTCTCCTTCTCCTTCTTCTACTTCTTCTGATTCACCCTCCAGACTTGACCTTCTCCTTCTCCTTCTTCTACTTCTTCTGATTCACCCTCCAGACTTCACCTTCTCCTTCTCCTTCTTCTGCTTCTTCTGCTTCACCGTCCTGACTTCACCTTCTCCTTCTCCTTCTTATACTTCTTCTGCTTCATCCCCCTGACATCACCTGCTCCTTCTCCTTCTTCTGCTTCTTCTGATTCACCCTCCTAACTTCACCTTCTCCTTCTCCTTCTTCTGAATCTTCTGATTCACCCTCCAGACTTCACCTTCTTCTTCTCCTTCTTCTGCTTCTTCTGATTCACCCTCCTGACTTCACATTCTCCTTCTCCTTCTTCTACTTCTTCTGATTCACCCTCCTGACTTCACCTTCTCCTTCTCCTTCTTCTACTTCTTCTGCTTCACCCTCCAGACTTCACCTTCTCCTTCTCCTTCTTCTACTTCTTCTGATTCACCCTCCAGACTTGACCTTCTCCTTCTCCTTCTTCTACTTCTTCTGATTCACCCTCCAGACTTCACCTTCTCCTTTTCCTTCTTCTGCTTCTTCTGCTTCACCCTCCAGACTTCACCTTCTCCTTCTCCTTCTTCTACTTCTTCTGATTCACCCTCCAGACTTGACCTTCTCCTTCTCCTTATTCTGCTTCTTCTGATTCACCCTCCAGACTTCACCTTCTCCTTCTCCTTCCTCTGCTTCTTCTGATTCACCCTCCAGACTTCACCTTCTCCTTCTCCTTCTTCTGATTCTTCTGATTCACCCTCCAGACTTCACCTTCTCCTTCTCCTTCTTCTGCTTCTTCTGATTCACCCTCCTGACTTCACCTTCTCCTTCTCCTTCTTCTACTTCTTCTGAATCACCCTCCTGACTTCACCTTCTCCTTCTCCTTCTTCTACTTCTTCTGCTTCACCCTCCAGACTTCACCTTCTCCTTCTCCTTCTTCTATTTCTTCTGATTCACCCTCCAGACTTCACCTTCTCCTTCTCCTTCTTCTGCTTCTTCTGATTCACCCTCCAGACTTCACCTTCTCCTTCTCCTTATTCTGCTTCTTCTGATTCACCCTCCAGACTTCACCTTCTCCTTCTCCTTCTTCTGCTTCTTCTGATTCACACTCCAGACTTCACCTTCTCCTTCTCCTTCTTCTTCTTCTTCTGATTCACCCTCCAGACTTCACCTTCTCCTTCTCTTTCTTCTGCTTCTTCTGATTCACCCTCCAGACTTCACCTTCTCCTTCTCCTTCTTCTGATTCTTCTGATTCACCCTCCAGACTTCACCTTCTTCTTCTCCTTCTTCTGCTTCTTCTGATTCACCCTCCTGACTTCACATTCTCCTTCTCCTTCTTCTACTTCTTCTGATTCACCCTCCTGACTTCACCTTCTCCTTCTCCTTCTTCTACTTCTTCTGCTTCACCCTCCAGACTTCACCTTCTCCTTCTCCTTCTTCTACTTCTTCTGATTCACCCTCCAGACTTGACCTTCTCCTTCTCCTTCTTCTACTTCTTCTGATTCACCCTCCAGACTTCACCTTCTCCTTCTCCTTCTTCTGCTTCTTCTGCTTCACCGTCCTGACTTCACCTTCTCCTTCTCCTTCTTATACTTCTTCTGCTTCATCCCCCTGACATCACCTGCTCCTTCTCCTTCTTCTGCTTCTTCTGATTCACCCTCCTAACTTCACCTTCTCCTTCTCCTTCTTCTGCTTCTTCTGATTCCCCCTCCTGACTTCACCTTCTCCTTCTCCTTCTTCTGCTTCTTCTGATTCACCCTCCAGACATCACCTTCTCCTTCTCCTTCTTCTGCTTCTTCTGATTCACCCTCCAGACTTCACCTTCTCCTTCTCCTTCTTCTGCTTCTTCTGATTCACCCTCCAGACCTCACCTTCTCCTTCTCCTTCTTCTACTTCTTCTGATTCACCCTCCAGACTTCATCTTCTCCTTCTCCTTCTTCTGCTTCTTCTGATTCACCCTCCAGACTTCACCTTCTCCTTCTCCTTCTTCTGCTTCTTCTGATTCACCCTCCAGACTTCACCTTCTCCTTCTCCTTCTTCTACTTCTTCTGATTCACCCTCCAGACTTCACCTTCTCCTTCTCCTTCTTCTACTTCTTCTGATTCACCCTCCAGTCTTCACCTTCTCCTTCTCCTTCTTCTGTTTCTTCTGCTTCACCCTCCAGACTTCACATTCTCCTTCTCTTTCTTCTGCAACTTCTGATTCACCCTCCAGTCTTCACCTTCTCCTTCTCCTTCTTCTGTTTCTTCTGATTCACCCTCCAGACTTCACCTTCTCCTTCTCCTTCTTCTACTTCTTCTGATTCACCCTCCAGTCTTCACCTTCTCCTTCTCCTTCTTCTGTTTCTTCTGCTTCACCCTCCAGACTTCACCTTCTCCTTCTCTTTCTTCTGCTTCTTCTGATTCACCCTCCAGACATCACCTTCTCCTTCTCCTTCTTCTACTTCTTCTGATTCACCCTCCAGACTTCACCTTCTCCTTCTCCTTCTTCTACTTCTTCTGATTCACCCTCCAGTCTTCACCTTCTCCTTCTCCTTCTTCTGTTTCTTCTGCTTCACCCTCCAGACTTCACCTTCTCCTTCTCTTTCTTCTGCTTCTTCTGATTCACCCTCCAGACTTCACCTTCTCCTTCTCCTTCTTCTGATTCTTCTGATTCACCCTCCAGACTTCACCTTCTCCTTCTCCTTCTTCTGCTTCTTCTGATTCACCCTCCTGACTTCACCTTCTCCTTCTCCTTCTTCTACTTCTTCTGATTCACCCTCCTGACTTCACCTTCTCCTTCTCCTTCTTCTACTTCTTCTGCTTCACCCTCCAGACTTCACCTTCTCCTTCTCCTTCTTCTACTTCTTCTGATTCACCCTTCAGACTTCACCTTCTCCTTCTCCTTTTTCTGCTTCTTCTGATTCACCCTCCAGACTTCACCTTCTCCTTCTCCATATTCTGCTTCTTCTGATTCACCCTCCAGACTTCACCTTCTCCTTCTCCTTCTTCTGCTTCTTCTGATTCACCCTCCAGACTTCACCTTCTCCTTCTCCTTCTTCTGCTTCTTCTGATTCACCCTCCAGACTTCACCTTCTCCTTCTCCTTCGTCTACTTCTTCTGATTCACCCTCCAGACAACACCTTCTCCTTCTCCTTCTTCTACTTCTTCTGATTCACCCTCCAGACTTCACCTTCTCCTTCTCCTTCTTCTGCTTCTCCTGATTCACCCTCCTGACTTCACCTTCTCCTTCTCCTTCTTCTACTTCTTCTGATTCACCCTCCTGACTTCACCTTCTCCTTCTCCTTCTTCTACTTCTTCTGCTTCACCCTCCAGACTTCACCTTCTCCTTCTCCTTCTTCTACTTCTTCTGATTCACCCTCCAGACTTGACCTTCTCCTTCTCCTTCCTCTACTTATTCTGATTCACCCTCCAGACTTCACATTCTCCTTCTCCTTCTTCTGCTTCTTCTGCTTCACCGTCCTGACTTCACCTTCTCCTTCTCCTTCTTCTACTTCTTCTGCTTCATCCCGCTGACATCACCTGCTCCTTCTCCTTCTTCTGCTTCTTCTGATTCACCCTCCTAACTTCACCTTCTCCTTCTCCTTCTTCTGCTTCTTCTGATTCACCCTCCTGACTTCACCTTCTCCTTCTCCTTCTTCTGCTTCTTCTGATTCACCCTCCAGACTTCACCTTCTCCTTCTCCTTCTTCGGCTTCTTCTGATCCACCCTCCAGACTTCACCTTCTCCTTCTCCTTCTTCTGATTCTTCTGATTCACCCTCCAGACTTCACCTTCTCCTTCTCCTTCTTCTGCTTCTTCTGAATCACCCTCCTGACTTCACCTTCTCCTTCTCCTTCTTCTACTTCTTCTGATTCACCCTCCTGACTTCACCTTCTCCTTCTCCTTCTTCTGCTTCTTCTGCTTCACCCTCCAGACTTCACCTTCTCCTTCTCCTTCTTCTGCTTCTTCTGATTCACCCTCGAGACTTCTCCTTCTCCTTCTCCTTCTTCTGCTTCTTCTGATTCACCCTCCAGACTTCACCTTCTTCTTCTCCTTCTTCTGCTTCTTCTGATTCACCCTCCAGACTTCAGCTTCTCCTTCTCCTTCTTCTACTTCTTCTGATTCACCCTCCAGACTTCACCTTCTCCATTTCCTTCTTCTGCTTCTTCTGATTCACCCTCCAGACTTCACCTTCTCCTTCTCCTTCGTCTACTTCTTCTGATTCACCCTCCAGACTACACCTTCTGCTTCTCCTTCTTCTACTTCTTCTGATTCACCCTCCAGACTTCACCTTCTCCTTCTCCTTCTTCTGTTTCTTCTGATTCACCGTCCAGACTTCACCTTCTCCTTCTCCTTCTTCCACTACTTCTGATTCACCCTCCAGACTTCACCTTCTCCTTCTCCTTCTTCTACTTCTTCTGATTCACCCTCCAGACTTCACCTTCTCCTTCTCCTTCTTGTACTTTTTCTGATTCACCCTCCAGTCTTCACCTTCTCCTTCTCCTTCTTCTGTTTCTTCTGCTTCACCCTCCAGACTTCACCTTCTCCTTCTCTTTCTTCTGCTTCTTCTGATTCACCCTCCAGACTTCACCTTCTCCTTCTCCTTCTTCTGATTCTTCTGATTCACCCTCCAGACTTCACCTTCTCCTTCTCCTTCTTCTGCTTCTTCTGATTCACCCTCCTGACTTCACCTTCTCCTTCTCCTTCTTCTACTTCTTCTGCTTCACCCTCCAGACTTCACCTTCTCCTTCTCCTTCTTCTACTTCTTCTGCTTCACCCTCCAGACTTCATCTTCTCCTTCTCCTTCTTCTGCTTCTTCTGATTCACCCTCCAGACTTCACCTTCTCCTTCTCCTTATTCTGCTTCTTCTGATTCACCCTCCAGACTTCACCTTCTCCTTCTCCTTATTCTGCTTCTTCTGATTCACCCTCCAGACTTCACCTTCTCCTTCTCCTTCCTCTGCTTCTTCTGATTCACCCTCCAGACTTCACCTTCTCCTTCTCCTTCTTCTGATTCTTCTGATTCACCCTCCAGACTTCACCTTCTCCTTCTCCTTCTTCTGCTTCTTCTGATTCACCCTCCTGACTTCACCTTCTCCTTCTCCTTCTTCTACTTCTTCTGATTCACCCTCCTGACTTCACCTTCTCCTTCTCCTTCTTCTACTTCTTCTGCTTCACCCTCCAGACTTCACCTTCTCCTTCTCCTTCTTCTATTTCTTCTGATTCACCCTCCAGACTTCACCTTCTCCGTCTCCTTCTTCTGCTTCTTCTGATTCAACCTCCAGACTTCACCTTCTCCTTCTCCTTATTCTGCTTCTTCTGATTCACCCTCCAGACTTCACTTTCTCCTTCTCCTTCTTCTGCTTCTTCTGATTCACACTCCAGACTTCACCTTCTCCTTCTCCTTCTTCTACTTCTTCTGATTCACCCTCCAGACTTCACCTTCTCCTTCTCTTTCTTCTGCTTCTTCTGATTCACCCTCCAGACTTCACCTTCTCCTTCTCCTTCTTCTGATTCTTCTGATTCACCCTCCAGACTTCACCTTCTTCTTCTCCTTCTTCTGCTTCTTCTGATTCACCCTCCTGACTTCACATTCTCCTTCTCCTTCTTCTACTTCTTCTGATTCACCCTCCTGACTTCACCTTCTCCTTCTCCTTCTTCTACTTCTTCTGCTTCACCCTCCAGACTTCACCTTCTCCTTCTCTTTCTTCTGCTTCTTCTGATTCACCCTCCAGACTTCACCTTCTCCTTCTCCTTCTTCTGATTCTTCTGATTCACCCTCCAGACTTAACCTTCTCCTTCTCCTTCTTCTGCTTCTTCTGATTCACCCTCCTGACTTCACCTTCTCCTTCTCCTTCTTCTACTTCTTCTGATTCACCCTCCTGACTTCACCTTCTCCTTCTCCTTCTTCTACTTCTTCTGCTTCACCCTCCAGACTTCACTTTCTCCTTCTCCTTCTTCTACTTCTTCTGATTCACCCTTCAGACTTCACCTTCTCCTTCTCCTTTTTCTGCTTCTTCTGATTCACCCTCCAGACTTCACCTTCTCCTTCTCCTTATTCTGCTTCTTCTGATTCACCCTCCAGACTTCACCTTCTCCTTCTCCTTCTTCTGTTTCTTCTGCTTCACCCTCCAGACTTCACCTTCTCCTTCTCTTTCTTCTGCTTCTTCTGATTCACCCTCCAGACTTCACCTTCTACTTCACCTTCTTCTGATTCTTCTGATTCACCCTCCAGACTTCACCTTCTCCTTCTCCTTCTTCTGCTTCTTCTGATTCACCCTCCTGACTTCACCTTCTCCTTCTTCTTCTTCTACTTCTTCTGATTCACCCTCCTGACTTCACCTTCTCCTTCTCCTTCTTCTACTTCTTCTGCTTCACCCTCCAGACTTCACCTTCTCCTTCTCCTTCTTCTACTTCTTCTGATTCACCCTCCTGACTTCACCTTCTCCTTCTCCTTCTTCTACTTCTTCTGCTTCACCCTCCAGACTTCACCTTCTCCTTCTCATTCTTCTACTTCTTCTGATTCACCCTTCAGACTTCACCTTCTCCTTCTCCTTTTTCTGCTTCTTCTGATTCACCCTCCAGACTTCACCTTCTCCTTCTCCTTCTTCTGCTTCTTCTGATTCACCCTCCAGACTTCACCTTCTCCTTCTCCTTCTTCTGCTTCTTCTGATTCTCCCTCCAGACTTCACCTTCTCCTTCTCCTTCTTCTGCTTCTTCTGATTCACCCTCCAGACTTCACCTTCTCCTTCTCCTTCTCCTGCTTTTTCTGATTCACCCTCCAGACTTCACCTTCTCCTTCTCCTTCTTCTACTTCTTCTGATTCACCCTCCAGACTTCACCTTCTCCTTCTCTTTCTTCTGCTTCTTCTGATTCACCCTCCAGACTTCACCTTCTCCTTCTCCTTCTTCTGATTCTTCTGATTCACCCTCCAGACTTCACCTTCTCCTTCTCCTTCTTCTGCTTCTTCTGATTCACCCTCCTGACTTCACCTTCTCCTTCTCCTTCTTCTACTTCTTCTGATTCACCCTCCTGACTTCACCTTCTCCTTCTCCTTCTTCTACTTCTTCTGCTTCACCCTCCAGACTTCACCTTCTCCTTCTCCTTCTTCTACTTCTTCTGATTCACCCTCCAGACTTCACCTTCTCCTTCTCCTTCTTTTGCTTCTTCTGCTTCACACTCCAGACTTCACCTTCTCCTTCTCCTTCTTCTGCTTCTTCTGATTCACCCTCCTTACTTCACCTTCTCCTTCTCCTTCTTCTGCTTCTTCTGATTCACCCTCCTGACTTCACCTTCTCCTTCTCCTTATTCTGCTTCTTCTGTTTCACCCTCCAGACTTCACCTTCTCCTTCTCCTTCTTCTGCTTCTTCTGATTCACCCTCCAGACTTCACCTTCTCCTTCTCCTTCTTCTGCTTCTTCTGATTCACCCTCCAGACTTCACCTTCTCCTTCTCCTTCTAATACTTCTTCTGATTCAACCTCCAGACTTCACCTTCTCCTTCTCCTTCTTCTGCTTCTTCGGGTTCACCCTCCAGACTTCACCTTCTCCTTCTCCTTCGTCTACTTCTTCTGATTCACCCTCCAGACTTCACCTTCTTCTTCTCCTTCTTCTGCTTCTTCTGATTCACCCTCCTGACTTCACATTCTCCTTCTCCTTCTTCTACTTCTTCTGATTCACCCTCCTGACTTCACCTTCTCCTTCTCCTTCTTCTGCTTCTTCTGATTCACCCTCCAGACTTCACCTTCTCCTTCTCCTTCTTCTGATTCTTCTGATTCACCCTCCAGACTTCACCTTCTCCTTCTCCTTCTTCTGCTTCTTCTGATTCACCCTCCTGACTTCACCTTCTCCTTCTCCTTCTTCTACTTCTTCTGCT
Organism: Somniosus microcephalus; assembly: GCF_052327205.1. Classification (NCBI taxonomy): domain Eukaryota; kingdom Metazoa; phylum Chordata; class Chondrichthyes; order Squaliformes; family Somniosidae; genus Somniosus; species Somniosus microcephalus. Next base: position 760,511 of record NW_028225257.1, read on the forward strand.
TCACCCTCCAGACTTCACCTTCTCCTTCTCCTTCTTCTACTTCTTCTGCTTCACCCTCCAGACTTCATCTTCTCCTTCTCCTTCTTCTGCTTCTTCTGATTCACCCTCCAGACTTCACCTTCTCCTTCTCCTTATTCTGCTTCTTCTGATTCACCCTCCAGACTTCACCTTCTCCTTCTCCTTATTCTGCTTCTTCTGATTCACCCTCCAGACTTCACCTTCTCCTTCTCCTTCCTCTGCTTCTTCTGATTCACCCTCCAGACTTCACCTTCTCCTTCTCCTTCTTCTGATTCTTCTGATTCACCCTCCAGACTTCACCTTCTCCTTCTCCTTCTTCTGCTTCTTCTGATTCACCCTCCTGACTTCACCTTCTCCTTCTCCTTCTTCTACTTCTTCTGATTCACCCTCCTGACTTCACCTTCTCCTTCTCCTTCTTCTACTTCTTCTGCTTCACCCTCCAGACTTCACCTTCTCCTTCTCCTTCTTCTATTTCTTCTGATTCACCCTCCAGACTTCACCTTCTCCGTCTCCTTCTTCTGCTTCTTCTGATTCAACCTCCAGACTTCACCTTCTCCTTCTCCTTATTCTGCTTCTTCTGATTCACCCTCCAGACTTCACTTTCTCCTTCTCCTTCTTCTGCTTCTTCTGATTCACACTCCAGACTTCACCTTCTCCTTCTCCTTCTTCTACTTCTTCTGATTCACCCTCCAGACTTCACCTTCTCCTTCTCTTTCTTCTGCTTCTTCTGATTCACCCTCCAGACTTCACCTTCTCCTTCTCCTTCTTCTGATTCTTCTGATTCACCCTCCAGACTTCACCTTCTTCTTCTCCTTCTTCTGCTTCTTCTGATTCACCCTCCTGACTTCACATTCTCCTTCTCCTTCTTCTACTTCTTCTGATTCACCCTCCTGACTTCACCTTCTCCTTCTCCTTCTTCTACTTCTTCTGCTTCACCCTCCAGACTTCACCTTCTCCTTCTCTTTCTTCTGCTTCTTCTGATTCACCCTCCAGACTTCACCTTCTCCTTCTCCTTCTTCTGATTCTTCTGATTCACCCTCCAGACTTAACCTTCTCCTTCTCCTTCTTCTGCTTCTTCTGATTCACCCTCCTGACTTCACCTTCTCCTTCTCCTTCTTCTACTTCTTCTGATTCACCCTCCTGACTTCACCTTCTCCTTCTCCTTCTTCTACTTCTTCTGCTTCACCCTCCAGACTTCACTTTCTCCTTCTCCTTCTTCTACTTCTTCTGATTCACCCTTCAGACTTCACCTTCTCCTTCTCCTTTTTCTGCTTCTTCTGATTCACCCTCCAGACTTCACCTTCTCCTTCTCCTTATTCTGCTTCTTCTGATTCACCCTCCAGACTTCACCTTCTCCTTCTCCTTCTTCTGTTTCTTCTGCTTCACCCTCCAGACTTCACCTTCTCCTTCTCTTTCTTCTGCTTCTTCTGATTCACCCTCCAGACTTCACCTTCTACTTCACCTTCTTCTGATTCTTCTGATTCACCCTCCAGACTTCACCTTCTCCTTCTCCTTCTTCTGCTTCTTCTGATTCACCCTCCTGACTTCACCTTCTCCTTCTTCTTCTTCTACTTCTTCTGATTCACCCTCCTGACTTCACCTTCTCCTTCTCCTTCTTCTACTTCTTCTGCTTCACCCTCCAGACTTCACCTTCTCCTTCTCCTTCTTCTACTTCTTCTGATTCACCCTCCTGACTTCACCTTCTCCTTCTCCTTCTTCTACTTCTTCTGCTTCACCCTCCAGACTTCACCTTCTCCTTCTCATTCTTCTACTTCTTCTGATTCACCCTTCAGACTTCACCTTCTCCTTCTCCTTTTTCTGCTTCTTCTGATTCACCCTCCAGACTTCACCTTCTCCTTCTCCTTCTTCTGCTTCTTCTGATTCACCCTCCAGACTTCACCTTCTCCTTCTCCTTCTTCTGCTTCTTCTGATTCTCCCTCCAGACTTCACCTTCTCCTTCTCCTTCTTCTGCTTCTTCTGATTCACCCTCCAGACTTCACCTTCTCCTTCTCCTTCTCCTGCTTTTTCTGATTCACCCTCCAGACTTCACCTTCTCCTTCTCCTTCTTCTACTTCTTCTGATTCACCCTCCAGACTTCACCTTCTCCTTCTCTTTCTTCTGCTTCTTCTGATTCACCCTCCAGACTTCACCTTCTCCTTCTCCTTCTTCTGATTCTTCTGATTCACCCTCCAGACTTCACCTTCTCCTTCTCCTTCTTCTGCTTCTTCTGATTCACCCTCCTGACTTCACCTTCTCCTTCTCCTTCTTCTACTTCTTCTGATTCACCCTCCTGACTTCACCTTCTCCTTCTCCTTCTTCTACTTCTTCTGCTTCACCCTCCAGACTTCACCTTCTCCTTCTCCTTCTTCTACTTCTTCTGATTCACCCTCCAGACTTCACCTTCTCCTTCTCCTTCTTTTGCTTCTTCTGCTTCACACTCCAGACTTCACCTTCTCCTTCTCCTTCTTCTGCTTCTTCTGATTCACCCTCCTTACTTCACCTTCTCCTTCTCCTTCTTCTGCTTCTTCTGATTCACCCTCCTGACTTCACCTTCTCCTTCTCCTTATTCTGCTTCTTCTGTTTCACCCTCCAGACTTAACCTTCTCCTTCTCCTTCTTCTGCTTCTTCTGATTCACCCTCCAGACTTCACCTTCTCCTTCTCCTTCTTCTGCTTCTTCTGATTCACCCTCCAGACTTCACCTTCTCCTTCTCCTTCTAATACTTCTTCTGATTCAACCTCCAGACTTCACCTTCTCCTTCTCCTTCTTCTGCTTCTTCGGGTTCACCCTCCAGACTTCACCTTCTCCTTCTCCTTCGTCTACTTCTTCTGATTCACCCTCCAGACTACACCTTCTCCTTCTCCTTCTTCTACTTCTTCTGATTCACCCTCCAGAATTCACCTTCTCCTTCTCCTTCTTCTGTTTCTTCTGATTCACCCTCCAGACTTCACCTTCTCCTTCTCCTTCTTCTACTTCTTCTGATTCACCCTCCAGACTTCACCTTCTCCTTCTCCTTCTTCTACTTCTTCTGATTCACCCTCCAGACTTCACCTTCTCCTTCTCCTTATTCTACTTCTTCTGCTTCTCCCTCCAGACTTCATCTTCTCCTTCTCCTTCTTCTGCTTCTTCTGATTCACCCTCCAGACTTCACCTTCTCCTTCTCCTTCTTCTGCTTCTTCTGATTCACCCTCCAGACCTCACCTTCTCCTTCTCCTTCTTCTACTTCTTCTGATTCACCCTCCAGACTTCATCTTCTTCTTCTCCTTCTTCTGCTTCTTCTGATTCACCCTCCAGACTTCACCTTCTCCTTCTCCTTCTTCTGCTTCTTCTGATTCACCCTCCAGACTTCACCTTCTCCTTCTCCTTCTTCTACTTCTTCTGATTCACCCTCCAGACTTCACCTTCTCCTTCTCCTTCTTCTACTTCTTCTGATTCACCCTCCAGTCTTCACCTTCTCCTTCTCCTTCTTCTGTTTCTTCTGCTTCACCCTCCAGACTTCACCTTCTCCTTCTCTTTCTTCTGCTTCTTCTGATTCACCCTCCAGACTTCACCTTCTCCTTCTCCTTCTTCTGATTCTTCTGATTCACCCTCCAGACTACACCTTCTCCTTCTCCTTCTTCTGCTTCTTCTGATTCACCCTCCTGACTTCACCTTCTCCTTCTCCTTCTTCTACTTCTTCTGATTCACCCTCCTGACTTCACCTTCTCCTTCTCCTTCTTCTACTTCTTCTGCTTCACCCTCCAGACTTCACCTTCTCCTTCTCATTCTTCTACTTCTTCTGATTCACCCTTCAGACTTCACCTTCTCCTTCTCCTTTTTCTGCTTCTTCTGATTCACCCTCCAGACTTCACCTTCTCCTTCTCCTTATTCTGCTTCTTCTGATTCACCCTCCAGACTTCACCTTCTCCTTCTCCTTCTTCTGCTTCTTCTGATTCTCCCTCCAGACTTCACCTTCTCCTTCTCCTTCTTCTGCTTCTTCTGATTCACCCTCCAGACTTCACCTTCTCCTTCTCCTTCTCCTGCTTTTTCTGATTCACCCTCCAGACTTCACCTTCTCCTTCTCCTTCTTCTACTTCTTCTGATTCACCCTCCAGACTTCACCTTCTCCTTCTCTTTCTTCTGCTTCTTCTGATTCACCCTCCAGACTTCACCTTCTCCTTCTCCTTCTTCTGATTCTTCTGATTCACCCTCCAGACTTCACCTTCTCCTTCTCCTTCTTCTGCTTCTTCTGATTCACCCTCCTGACTTCACCTTCTCCTTCTCCTTCTTCTACTTCTTCTGATTCACCCTCCTGACTTCACCTTCTCCTTCTCCTTCTTCTACTTCTTCTGCTTCACCCTCCAGACTTCACCTTCTCCTTCTCCTTCTTCTACTTCTTCTGATTCACCCTCCAGACTTCACCTTCTCCTTCTCCTTCTTTTGCTTCTTCTGCTTCACACTCCAGACTTCACCTTCTCCTTCTCCTTCTTCTGCTTCTTCTGATTCACCCTCCTTACTTCACCTTCTCCTTCTCCTTCTTCTGCTTCTTCTGATTCACCCTCCTGACTTCACCTTCTCCTTCTCCTTATTCTGCTTCTTCTGTTTCACCCTCCAGACTTCACCTTCTCCTTCTCCTTCTTCTGCTTCTTCTGATTTACCCTCCAGACTTCACCTTCTCCTTCTCCTTCTTCTGCTTCTTCTGATTCACCCTCCAGACTTCACCTTCTCCTTCTCCTTCTAATACTTCTTCTGATTCAACCTCCAGACTTCACCTTCTCCTTCTCCTTCTTCTGCTTCTTCGGGTTCACCCTCCAGACTTCACCTTCTCCTTCTCCTTCGTCTACTTCTTCTGATTCACCCTCCAGACTACACCTTCTCCTTCTCCTTCTTCTGTTTCTTCTGATTCACCCTCCAGACTTCACCTTCTCCTTCTCCTTCTTCTACTTCTTCTGATTCACCCTCCAGACTTCACCTTCTCCTTCTCCTTCTTCTACTTCTTCTGATTCACCCTCCAGACTTCACCTTCTCCTTCTCCTTCTTCTACTTCTTCTGCTTCTCCCTCCAGACTTCATCTTCTCCTTCTCCTTCTTCTGCTTCTTCTGATTCACCCTCCAGACTTCACCTTCTCCTTCTCCTTCTTCTACTTCTTCTGATTCACCCTCCAGACTTCACCTTCTCCTTCTCCTTCGTCTACTTCTTCTGATTCACCCTCCAGACAACACCTTCTCCTTCTCCTTCTTCTACTTCTTCTGATTCACCCTCCAGACTTCACCTTCTCCTTCTCCTTCTTCTGCTTCTCCTGATTCACCCTCCTGACTTCACCTTCTCCTTCTCCTTCTTCTACTTCTTCTGATTCACCCTCCTGACTTCACCTTCTCCTTCTCCTTCTTCTACTTCTTCTGCTTCACCCTCCAGACTTCACCTTCTCCTTCTCCTTCTTCTACTTCTTCTGATTCACCCTCCAGACTTGACCTTCTCCTTCTCCTTCCTCTACTTATTCTGATTCACCCTCCAGACTTCACATTCTCCTTCTCCTTCTTCTGCTTCTACTGCTTCACCGTCCTGACTTCACCTTCTCCTTCTCCTTCTTCTACTTCTTCTGCTTCATCCCGCTGACATCACCTGCTCCTTCTCCTTCTTCTGCTTCTTCTGATTCACCCTCCTAACTTCACCTTCTCCTTCTCCTTCTTCTGCTTCTTCTGATTCACCCTCCTGACTTCACCTTCTCCTTCTCCTTCTTCTGCTTCTTCTGATTCACCCTCCAGACTTCACCTTCTCCTTCTCCTTCTTCGGCTTCTTCTGATCCACCCTCCAGACTTCACCTTCTCCTTCTCCTTCTTCTGATTCTTCTGATTCACCCTCCAGACTTCACCTTCTCCTTCTCCTTCTTCTGCTTCTTCTGAATCACCCTCCTGACTTCACCTTCTCCTTCTCCTTCTTCTACTTCTTCTGATTCACCCTCCTGACTTCACCTTCTCCTTCTCCTTCTTCTGCTTCTTCTGATTCACCCTCGAGACTTCTCCTTCTCCTTCTCCTTCTTCTGCTTCTTCTGATTCACCCTCCAGACTTCACCTTCTTCTTCTCCTTCTTCTGCTTCTTCTGATTCACCCTCCAGACTTCAGCTTCTCCTTCTCCTTCTTCTACTTCTTCTGATTCAACCTCCAGACTTCACCTTCTCCATTTCCTTCTTCTGCTTCTTCTGATTCACCCTCCAGACTTCACCTTCTCCTTCTCCTTCGTCTACTTCTTCTGATTCACCCTCCAGACTACACCTTCTGCTTCTCCTTCTTCTACTTCTTCTGATTCACCCTCCAGACTTCACCTTCTCCTTCTCCTTCTTCTGTTTCTTCTGATTCACCGTCCAGACTTCACCTTCTCCTTCTCCTTCTTCCACTACTTCTGATTCACCCTCCAGACTTCACCTTCTCCTTCTCCTTCTTCTACTTCTTCTGATTCACCCTCCAGACTTCACCTTCTCCTTCTCCTTCTTGTACTTCTTCTGATTCACCCTCCAGTCTTCACCTTCTCCTTCTCCTTCTTCTGTTTCTTCTGCTTCACCCTCCAGACTTCACCTTCTCCTTCTCTTTCTTCTGCTTCTTCTGATTCACCCTCCAGACTTCACCTTCTCCTTCTCCTTCTTCTGATTCTTCTGATTCACCCTCCAGACTTCACCTTCTCCTTCTCCTTCTTCTGCTTCTTCTGATTCACCCTCCTGACTTCACCTTCTCCTTCTCCTTCTTCTACTTCTTCTGCTTCACCCTCCAGACTTCACCTTCTCCTTCTCCTTCTTCTACTTCTTCTGCTTCACCCTCCAGACTTCATCTTCTCCTTCTCCTTCTTCTGCTTCTTCTGATTCACCCTCCAGACTTCACCTTCTCCTTCTCCTTATTCTGCTTCTTCTGATTCACCCTCCAGACTTCACCTTCTCCTTCTCCTTATTCTGCTTCTTCTGATTCACCCTCCAGACTTCACCTTCTCCTTCTCCTTCCTCTGCTTCTTCTGATTCACCCTCCAGACTTCACCTTCTCCTTCTCCTTCTTCTGATTCTTCTGATTCACCCTCCAGACTTCACCTTCTCCTTCTCCTTCTTCTGCTTCTTCTGATTCACCCTCCTGACTTCACCTTCTCCTTCTCCTTCTTCTACTTCTTCTGATTCACCCTCCTGACTTCACCTTCTCCTTCTCCTTCTTCTACTTCTTCTGCTTCACCCTCCAGACTTCACCTTCTCCTTCTCCTTCTTCTATTTCTTCTGATTCACCCTCCAGACTTCACCTTCTCCGTCTCCTTCTTCTGCTTCTTCTGATTCAACCTCCAGACTTCACCTTCTCCTTCTCCTTATTCTGCTTCTTCTGATTCACCCTCCAGACTTCACTTTCTCCTTCTCCTTCTTCTGCTTCTTCTGATTCACACTCCAGACTTCACCTTCTCCTTCTCCTTCTTCTACTTCTTCTGATTCACCCTCCAGACTTCACCTTCTCCTTCTCTTTCTTCTGCTTCTTCTGATTCACCCTCCAGACTTCACCTTCTCCTTCTCCTTCTTCTGATTCTTCTGATTCACCCTCCAGACTTCACCTTCTTCTTCTCCTTCTTCTGCTTCTTCTGATTCACCCTCCTGACTTCACATTCTCCTTCTCCTTCTTCTACTTCTTCTGATTCACCCTCCTGACTTCACCTTCTCCTTCTCCTTCTTCTACTTCTTCTGCTTCACCCTCCAGACTTCACCTTCTCCTTCTCTTTCTTCTGCTTCTTCTGATTCACCCTCCAGACTTCACCTTCTCCTTCTCCTTCTTCTGATTCTTCTGATTCACCCTCCAGACTTAACCTTCTCCTTCTCCTTCTTCTGCTTCTTCTGATTCACCCTCCTGACTTCACCTTCTCCTTCTCCTTCTTCTACTTCTTCTGATTCACCCTCCTGACTTCACCTTCTCCTTCTCCTTCTTCTACTTCTTCTGCTTCACCCTCCAGACTTCACCTTCTCCTTCTCCTTCTTCTACTTCTTCTGATTCACCCTTCAGACTTCACCTTCTCCTTCTCCTTTTTCTGCTTCTTCTGATTCACCCTCCAGACTTCACCTTCTCCTTCTCCTTATTCTGCTTCTTCTGATTCACCCTCCAGACTTCACCTTCTCCTTCTCCTTCTTCTGTTTCTTCTGCTTCACCCTCCAGACTTCACCTTCTCCTTCTCTTTCTTCTGCTTCTTCTGATTCACCCTCCAGACTTCACCTTCTACTTCACCTTCTTCTGATTCTTCTGATTCACCCTCCAGACTTCACCTTCTCCTTCTCCTTCTTCTGCTTCTTCTGATTCACCCTCCTGACTTCACCTTCTCCTTCTTCTTCTTCTACTTCTTCTGATTCACCCTCCTGACTTCACCTTCTCCTTCTCCTTCTTCTACTTCTTCTGCTTCACCCTCCAGACTTCACCTTCTCCTTCTCCTTCTTCTACTTCTTCTGATTCACCCTCCTGACTTCACCTTCTCCTTCTCCTTCTTCTACTTCTTCTGCTTCACCCTCCAGACTTCACCTTCTCCTTCTCATTCTTCTACTTCTTCTGATTCACCCTTCAGACTTCACCTTCTCCTTCTCCTTTTTCTGCTTCTTCTGATTCACCCTCCAGACTTCACCTTCTCCTTCTCCTTATTCTGCTTCTTCTGATTCACCCTCCAGACTTCACCTTCTCCTTCTCCTTCTTCTGCTTCTTCTGATTCTCCCTCCAGACTTCACCTTCTCCTTCTCCTTCTTCTGCTTCTTCTGATTCACCCTCCAGACTTCACCTTCTCCTTCTCCTTCTCCTGCTTTTTCTGATTCACCCTCCAGACTTCACCTTCTCCTTCTCCTTCTTCTACTTCTTCTGATTCACCCTCCAGACTTCACCTTCTCCTTCTCTTTCTTCTGCTTCTTCTGATTCACCCTCCAGACTTCACCTTCTCCTTCTCCTTCTTCTGATTCTTCTGATTCACCCTCCAGACTTCACCTTCTCCTTCTCCTTCTTCTGCTTCTTCTGATTCACCCTCCTGACTTCACCTTCTCCTTCTCCTTCTTCTACTTCTTCTGATTCACCCTCCTGACTTCACCTTCTCCTTCTCCTTCTTCTACTTCTTCTGCTTCACCCTCCAGACTTCACCTTCTCCTTCTCCTTCTTCTACTTCTTCTGATTCACCCTCCAGACTTCACCTTCTCCTTCTCCTTCTTTTGCTTCTTCTGCTTCACACTCCAGACTTCACCTTCTCCTTCTCCTTCTTCTGCTTCTTCTGATTCACCCTCCTTACTTCACCTTCTCCTTCTCCTTCTTCTGCTTCTTCTGATTCACCCTCCTGACTTCACCTTCTCCTTCTCCTTATTCTGCTTCTTCTGTTTCACCCTCCAGACTTCACCTTCTCCTTCTCCTTCTTCTGCTTCTTCTGATTCACCCTCCAGACTTCACCTTCTCCTTCTCCTTCTTCTGCTTCTTCTGATTCACCCTCCAGACTTCACCTTCTCCTTCTCCTTCTAATACTTCTTCTGATTCAACCTCCAGACTTCACCTTCTCCTTCTCCTTCTTCTGCTTCTTCGGGTTCACCCTCCAGACTTCACCTTCTCCTTCTCCTTCGTCTACTTCTTCTGATTCACCCTCCAGACTACACCTTCTCCTTCTCCTTCTTCTACTTCTTCTGATTCACCCTCCAGAATTCACCTTCTCCTTCTCCTTCTTCTGTTTCTTCTGATTCACCTTCCAGACTTCACCTTCTCCTTCTCCTTCTTCTACTTCTTCTGATTCACCCTCCAGACTTCACCTTCTCCTTCTCCTTCTTCTACTTCTTCTGATTCACCCTCCAGACTTCACCTTCTCCTTCTCCTTCTTCTACTTCTTCTGCTTCTCCCTCCAGACTTCTTCTTCTCCTTCTCCTTCTTCTGCTTCTTCTGATTCACCCTCCAGACTTCACCTTCTCCTTCTCCTTCTTCTGCTTCTTCTGATTCACCCTCCAGACCTCACCTTCTCCTTCTCCTTCTTCTACTTCTTCTGATTCACCCTCCAGACTTCATCTTCTTCTTCTCCTTCTTCTGCTTCTTCTGATTCACCCTCCAGACTTCACCTTCTCCTTCTCCTTCTTCTGCTTCTTCTGATTCACCCTCCAGACTTCACCTTCTCCTTCTCCTTCTTCTACTTCTTCTGATTCACCCTCCAGACTTCACCTTCTCCTTCTCCTTCTTCTACTTCTTCTGATTCACCCTCCAGTCTTCACCTTCTCCTTCTCCTTCTTCTGTTTCTTCTGCTTCACCCTCCAGACTTCACCTTCTCCTTCTCTTTCTTCTGCTTCTTCTGATTCACCCTCCAGACTTCACCTTCTCCTTCTCCTTCTTCTGATTCTTCTGATTCACCCTCCAGACTACACCTTCTCCTTCTCCTTCTTCTGCTTCTTCTGATTCACCCTCCTGACTTCACCTTCTCCTTCTCCTTCTTCTACTTCTTCTGATTCACCATCCTGACTTCACCTTCTCCTTCTCCTTCTTCTACTTCTTCTGCTTCACCCTCCAGACTTCACCTTCTCCTTCTCATTCTTCTACTTCTTCTGATTCACCTTTCAGACTTCACCTTCTCCTTCTCCTTTTTCTGCTTCTTCTGATTCACCCTCCAGACTTCACCTTCTCCTTCTCCTTATTCTGCTTCTTCTGATTCACCCTCCAGACTTCACCTTCTCCTTCTCCTTCTTCTGCTTCTTCTGATTCTCCCTCCAGACTTCACCTTCTCCTTCTCCTTCTTCTGCTTCTTCTGATTCACCCTCCAGACTTCACCTTCTCCTTCTCCTTCTCCTGCTTTTTCTGATTCACCCTCCAGACTTCACCTTCTCCTTCTCCTTCTTCTACTTCTTCTGATTCACCCTCCAGACTTCACCTTCTCCTTCTCTTTCTTCTGCTTCTTCTGATTCACCCTCCAGACTTCACCTTCTCCTTCTCCTTCTTCTGATTCTTCTGATTCACCCTCCAGACTTCACCTTCTCCTTCTCCTTCTTCTGCTTCTTCTGATTCACCCTCCTGACTTCACCTTCTCCTTCTCCTTCTTCTACTTCTTCTGATTCACCCTCCTGACTTCACCTTCTCCTTCTCCTTCTTCTACTTCTTCTGCTTCACCCTCCAGACTTCACCTTCTCCTTCTCCTTCTTCTACTTCTTCTGATTCACCCTCCAGACTTCACCTTCTCCTTCTCCTTCTTTTGCTTCTTCTGCTTCACACTCCAGACTTCACCTTCTCCTTCTCCTTCTTCTGCTTCTTCTGATTCACCCTCCTTACTTCACCTTCTCCTTCTCCTTCTTCTGCTTCTTCTGATTCACCCTCCTGACTTCACCTTCTCCTTCTCCTTATTCTGCTTCTTCTGTTTCACCCTCCAGACTTCACCTTCTCCTTCTCCTTCTTCTGCTTCTTCTGATTCACCCTCCAGACTTCACCTTCTCCTTCTCCTTCTTCTGCTTCTTCTGATTCACCCTCCAGACTTCACCTTCTCCTTCTCCTTCTAATACTTCTTCTGATTCAACCTCCAGACTTCACCTTCTCCTTCTCCTTCTTCTGCTTCTTCGGGTTCACCCTCCAGACTTCACCTTCTCCTTCTCCTTCGTCTACTTCTTCTGATTCACCCTCCAGACTACACCTTCTCCTTCTCCTTCTTCTACTTCTTCTGATTCACCCTCCAGAATTCACCTTCTCCTTCTCCTTCTTCTGTTTCTTCTGATTCACCCTCCAGACTTCACCTTCTCCTTCTCCTTCTTCTACTTCTTCTGATTCACCCTCCAGACTTCACCTTCTCCTTCTCCTTCTTCTACTTCTTCTGATTCACCCTCCAGACTTCACCTTCTCCTTCTCCTTCTTCTACTTCTTCTGCTTCTCCCTCCAGACTTCATCTTCTCCTTCTCCTTCTTCTGCTTCTTCTGATTCACCCTCCAGACTTCACCTTCTCCTTCTCCTTATACTGCTTCTTCTGATTCACCCTCCAGACTTCACCTTCTCCTTCTCCTTATTCTGCTTCTTCTGATTCACCCTCCAGACTTCACCTTCTCCTTCTCCTTCCTCTGCTTCTTCTGATTCACCCTCCAGACTTCACCTTCTCCTTCTCCTTCTTCTGATTCTTCTGATTCACCCTCCAGACTTCACCTTCTCCTTCTCCTTCTTCTGCTTCTTCTGATTCACCCTCCTGACTTCACCTTCTCCTTCTCCTTCTTCTATTCTTCTGATTCACCCTCCTGACTTCACCTTCTCCTTCTCCTTCTTCTACTTCTTCTGCTTCACCCTCCAGACTTCACCATCTCCTTCTCCTTCTTCTACTTCTTCTGATTCACCCTCCAGACTTCACCTTCTCCTTCTCCTTATTCTACTTCTTCTGAATCACCCTCCAGACTTCACCTTCTCCTTCTCTTTCTTCTGCTTCTTCTGATTCACCCTCCAGACTTCACCTTCTCCTTCTCCTTCTTCTGATTCTTCTTATTCACCCTCCAGACTTCACCATCTCCTTCTCCTTCTTCTACTTCTTCTGATTAACCCTCCTGACTTCACCTTCTCCTTCTCCTTCTTCTACTTCTTCTGCTTCACCCTCCAGACTTCACCTTCTCCTTCTCCTTATTCTACTTCTTCTGATTCACCCTCCAGACTTGACCTTCTCCTTCTCCTTCTTCTACTTCTTCTGATTCACCCTCCAGACTTCACCTTCTCCTTCTCCTTCTTCTACTTCTTCTGATTCACCCTCCAGACTTCACCTTCTCCTTCTCCTTCTTCTGCTTCTTCTGATTCACCCTCCAGACTTCACCTTCTCCTTCTCCTTCTTCTACTTCTTTTATTCACCCTCCAGACTTCACCTTCTCCTTCTCTTTCTTCTGCTTCTTCTGATTCACCCTCCAGACTTCACCTTCTCCTTCTCCTTCTTCTGATTCTTCTGATTCACCCTCCAGACTTCACCTTCTTCTTCTCCTTCTTCTGCTTCTTCTGATTCACCCTCCTGACTTCACCTTCTCCTTCTCCTTCTTCTACTTCTTCTGATTCACCCTCCTGACTTCACCTTCTCCTTCTCCTTCTTCTCCTTCTTCTGCTTCACCCTCCAGACTTCACCTTCTCCTTCTCCTTATTCTACTTCTTCTGATTCACCCTCCAGACTTGACCTTCTCCTTCTCCTACTTCTACTTCTTCTGATTCACCCTCCAGACTTCACCTTCTCCTTCTCCTTCTTCTGCTTCTTCTGCTTCACCGTCCTGACTTCACCTTCTCCTTCTCCTTCTTCTACTTCTTCTGCTTCATCCCCCTGACATCACCTGCTCCTTCTCCTTCTTCTGCTTCTTCTGATTCACCCTCCTAACTTCACCTTCTCCTTCTCCTTCTAATACTTCTTCTGATTCAACCTCCAGACTTCACCTTCTCCTTCTCCTTCTTCTGCTTCTTCGGGTTCACCCTCCAGACTTCACCTTCTCCTTCTCCTTCGTCTACTTCTTCTGATTCACCCTCCAGACTACACCTTCTCCTTCTCCTTCTTCTACTTCTTCTGATTCACCCTCCAGACTTCACCTTCTCCTTCTCCTTCTTCTGTTTCTTCTGATTCACCCTCCAGACTTCACCTTCTCCTTCTCCTTCTTCTACTTCTTCTGATTCACCCTCCAGACTTCACCTTCTCCTTCTCCTTCTTCTACTTCTTCTGATTCACCCTCCAGACTTCACCTTCTCCTTCTCCTTCTTCTACTTCTTCTGCTTCTCCCTCCAGACTTCATCTTCTCCTTCTCCTTCTTCTGCTTCTTCTGATTCACCCTCCAGACTTCACCTTCTCCTTCTCCTTATTCTGCTTCTTCTGATTCACCCTCCAGACTTCACCTTCTCCTTCTCCTTATTCTGCTTCTTCTGATTCACCCTCCAGACTTCACCTTCTCCTTCTCCTTATTCTGCTTCTTCTGATTCACCCTCCAGACTTCACCTTCTCCTTCTCCTTATTCTGCTTCTTCTGATTCACCCTCCAGACTTCACCTTCTCCTTCTCCTTCCTCTGCTTCTTCTGATTCACCCTCCAGACTTCACCTTCTCCTTCTCCTTCTTCTGATTCTTCTGATTCACCCTCCAGACTTCACCTTCTCCTTCTCCTTCTTCTGCTTCTTCTGATTCACCCTCCTGACTTCACCTTCTCCTTCTCCTTCTTCTATTCTTCTGATTCACCCTCCTGACTTCACCTTCTCCTTCTCCTTCTTCTACTTCTTCTGCTTCACCCTCCAGACTTCACCATCTCCTTCTCCTTCTTCTACTTCTTCTGATTCACCCTCCAGACTTCACCTTCTCCTTCTCCTTATTCTACTTCTTCTGAATCACCCTCCAGACTTCACCTTCTCCTTCTCTTTCTTCTGCTTCTTCTGATTCACCCTCCAGACTTCACCTTCTCCTTCTCCTTCTTCTGATTCTTCTTATTCACCCTTCAGACTTCACCATCTCCTTCTCCTTCTTCTACTTCTTCTGATTCACCCTCCTGACTTCACCTTCTCCTTCTCCTTCTTCTACTACTTCTGCTTCACCCTCCAGACTTCACCTTCTCCTTCTCCTTATTCTACTTCTTCTGATTCACCCTCCAGACTTGACCTTCTCCTTCTCCTTCTTCTACTTCTTCTGATTCACCCTCCAGACTTCACCTTCTCCTTCTCCTTCTTCTACTTCTTCTGATTCACCCTCCAGACTTCACCTTCTCCTTCTCCTTCTTCTGCTTCTTCTGATTCACCCTCCAGACTTCACCTTCTCCTTCTCCTTCTTCTACTTCTTTTATTCACCCTCCAGACTTCACCTTCTCCTTCTCTTTCTTCTGCTTCTTCTGATTCACCCTCCAGACTTCACCTTCTCCTTCTCCTTCTTCTGATTCTTCTGATTCACCCTCCAGACTTCACCTTCTTCTTCTCCTTCTTCTGCTTCTTCTGATTCACCCTCCTGACTTCACCTTCTCCTTCTCCTTCTTCTACTTCTTCTGATTCACCCTCCTGACTTCACCTTCTCCTTCTCCTTCTTCTCCTTCTTCTGCTTCACCCTCCAGACTTCACCTTCTCCTTCTCCTTATTCTACTTCTTCTGATTCACCCTCCAGACTTGACCTTCTCCTTCTCCTACTTCTACTTCTTCTGATTCACCCTCCAGACTTCACCTTCTCCTTCTCCTTCTTCTGCTTCTTCTGCTTCACCGTCCTGACTTCACCTTCTCCTTCTCCTTCTTCTACTTCTTCTGCTTCATCCCCCTGACATCACCTGCTCCTTCTCCTTCTTCTGCTTCTTCTGATTCACCCTCCTAACTTCACCTTCTCCTTCTCCTTCTTCTGCTTCTTCTGATTCACCCTCCAGACTTCACCTTCTCCTTCTCCTTCTAATACTTCTTCTGATTCAACCTCCAGACTTCACCTTCTCCTTCTCCTTCTTCTGCTTCTTCGGGTTCACCCTCCAGACTTCACCTTCTCCTTCTCCTTCGTCTACTTCTTCTGATTCACCCTCCAGACTACACCTTCTCCTTCTCCTTCTTCTACTTCTTCTGATTCACCCTCCAGACTTCACCTTCTCCTTCTCCTTCTTCTGTTTCTTCTGATTCACCCTCCAGACTTCACCTTCTCCTTCTCCTTCTTCTACTTCTTCTGATTCACCCTCCAGACTTCACCTTCTCCTTCTCCTTCTTCTACTTCTTCTGATTCACCCTCCAGACTTCACCTTCTCCTTCTCCTTCTTCTACTTCTTCTGCTTCTCCCTCCAGACTTCATCTTCTCCTTCTCCTTCTTCTGCTTCTTCTGATTCACCCTCCAGACTTCACCTTCTCCTTCTCCTTATTCTGCTTCTTCTGATTCACCCTCCAGACTTCACCTTCTCCTTCTCCTTATTCTGCTTCTTCTGATTCACCCTCCAGACTTCACCTTCTCCTTCTCCTTCCTCTGCTTCTTCTGATTCACCCTCCAGACTTCACCTTCTCCTTCTCCTTCTTCTGATTCTTCTGATTCACCCTCCAGACTTCACCTTCTCCTTCTCCTTCTTCTGCTTCTTCTGATTCACCCTCCTGACTTCACCTTCTCCTTCTCCTTCTTCTATTCTTCTGATTCACCCTCCTGACTTCACCTTCTCCTTCTCCTTCTTCTACTTCTTCTGCTTCACCCTCCAGACTTCACCATCTCCTTCTCCTTCTTCTACTTCTTCTGATTCACCCTCCAGACTTCACCTTCTCCTTCTCCTTATTCTACTTCTTCTGAATCACCCTCCAGACTTCACCTTCTCCTTCTCTTTCTTCTGCTTCTTCTGATTCACTCTCCAGACTTCAGCTTCTCCTTCTCCTTCTTCTGATTCTTCTTATTCACCCTCCAGACTTCACCTTCTCCTTCTCCTTCTTCTGCTTCTTCTGATTCACCCTCCTGACTTCACCTTCTCCTTCTCCTTCTTCTACTTCTTCTGATTCACCCTCCTGACTTCACCTTCTCCTTCTCCTTCTTCTACTTCTTCTGCTTCACCCTCCAGACTTCACCTTCTCCTTCTCCTTATTCTACTTCTTCTGATTCACCCTCCAGACTTGACCTTCTCCTTCTCCTTCTTCTACTTCTTCTGATTCACCCTCCAGACTTCACCTTCTCCTTCTCCTTCTTCTACTTCTTCTGATTCACCCTCCAGACTTCACCTTCTCCTTCTCCTTCTTCTGCTTCTTCTGATTCACCCTCCAGACTTCACCTTCTCCTTCTCCTTCTTCTACTTCTTTTATTCACCCTCCAGACTTCACCTTCTCCTTCTCTTTCTTCTGCTTCTTCTGATTCACCCTCCAGACTTCACCTTCTCCTTCTCCTTCTTCTGATTCTTCTGATTCACCCTCCAGACTTCACCTTCTTCTTCTCCTTCTTCTGCTTCTTCTGATTCACCCTCCTGACTTCACCTTCTCCTTCTCCTTCTTCTACTTCTTCTGATTCACCCTCCTGACTTCACCTTCTCCTTCTCCTTCTTCTACTTCTTCTGCTTCACCCTCCAGACTTCACCTTCTCCTTCTCCTTATTCTACTTCTTCTGATTCACCCTCCAGACTTGACCTTCTCCTTCTCCTACTTCTACTTCTTCTGATTCACCCTCCAGACTTCACCTTCTCCTTCTCCTTCTTCTGCTTCTTCTGCTTCACCGTCCTGACTTCACCGTCTCCTTCTCCTTCTTCTACTTCTTCTGCTTCATCCCCCTGACATCACCTGCTCCTTCTCCTTCTTCTGCTTCTTCTGATTCACCCTCCTAACTTCACCTTCTCCTTCTCCTTCTTCTGCTTCTTCTGATTCACCCTCCTGACTTCACCTTCTCCTTCTCCTTCTTCTGCTTCTTCTGATTCACCCTCCAGACTTCACCTTCTCCTTCTCCTTCTTCTGCTTCTTCTGATTCACCCTCCAGACTTCACCTTCTCCTTCTCCTTCTTCTGCTTCTTCTGATTCACCCTCCAGACCTCACCTTCTCCTTCTCCTTCTTCTACTTCTTCTGATTCACCATCCAGACTTCATCTTCTCCTTCTCCTTCTTCTGCTTCTTCTGATTCACCCTCCAGACTTCACCTTCTCCTTCTCCTTCTTCTGCTTCTTCTGATTCACCCTCCAGACTTCACCTTCTCCTTCTCCTTCTTCTACTTCTTCTGATTCACCCTCCAGACTTCACCTTCTCCTTCTCCTTCTTCTACTTCTTCTCATTCACCCTCCAGTCTTCACCTTCTCCTTCTCCTTCTTCTGCTTCTTCTGATTCACCCTCCTGACTTCACCTTCTCCTTCTCCTTCTTCTACTTCTTCTGATTCACCCTCCTGACTTCACCTTCTCCTTCTCCTTCTTCTACTTCTTCTGCTTCACCCTCCAGACTTCACCTTCTCCTTCTCCTTCTTCTACTTCTTCTGATTCACCCTTCAGACTTCACCTTCTCCTTCTCCTTTTTCTGCTTCTTCTGATTCACCCTCCAGACTTCACCTTCTCCTTCTCCTTATTCTGCTTCTTCTGATTCACCCTCCAGACTTCACCTTCTCCTTCTCCTTCTTCTGCTTCTTCTGATTCTCCCTCCAGACTTCACCTTCTCCTTCTCCTTCTTCTGCTTCTTCTGATTCACCCTCCAGACTTCACCTTCTCCTTCTCCTTCTCCTGCTTTTTCTGATTCACCCTCCAGACTTCACCTTCTCCTTCTCCTTCTTCTACTTCTTCTGATTCACCCTCCAGACTTCACCTTCTCCTTCTCTTTCTTCTGCTTCTTCTGATTCACCCTCCAGACTTCACCTTCTCCTTCTCCTTCTTCTGATTCTTCTGATTCACCCTCCAGACTTCACCTTCTCCTTCTCCTTCTTCTGCTTCTTCTGATTCACCCTCCTGACTTCACCTTCTCCTTCTCCTTCTTCTACTTCTTCTGATTCACCCTCCTGACTTCACCTTCTCCTTCTCCTTCTTCTACTTCTTCTGCTTCACCCTCCAGACTTCACCTTCTCCTTCTCCTTCTTCTACTTCTTCTGATTCACCCTCCAGACTTCACCTTCTCCTTCTCCTTCTTTTGCTTCTTCTGCTTCACACTCCAGACTTCACATTCTCCTTCTCCTTCTTCTGCTTCTTCTGATTCACCCTCCTTACTTCACCTTCTCCTTCTCCTTCTTCTGCTTCTTCTGATTCACCCTCCTGACTTCACCTTCTCCTTCTCCTTATTTTGCTTCTTCTGTTTCACCCTCCAGACTTCACCTTCTCCTTCTCCTTCTTCTGCTTCTTCTGATTCACCCTCCAGACTTCACCTTCTCCTTCTCCTTCTTCTGCTTCTTCTGATTCACCCTCCAGACTTCACCTTCTCCTTCTCCTTCTAATACTTCTTCTGATTCAACCTCCAGACTTCACCTTCTCCTTCTCCTTCTTCTGCTTCTTCGGGTTCACCCTCCAGACTTCACCTTCTCCTTCTCCTTCGTCTACTTCTTCTGATTCACCCTCCAGACTACACCTTCTCCTTCTCCTTCTTCTACTTCTTCTGATTCACCCTCCAGACTTCACCTTCTCCTTCTCCTTCTTCTGTTTCTTCTGATTCACCCTCCAGACTTCACCTTCTCCTTCTCCTTCTTCTACTTCTTCTGATTCACCCTCCAGACTTCACCTTCTCCTTCTCCTTCTTCTACTTCTTTGATTCACCCTCCAGACTTCACCTTCTCCTTCTCCTTCTTCTACTTCTTCTGCTTCTCCCTCCAGACTTCACCTTCTCCTTCTCCTTCTTCTGCTTCTTCTGATTCACCCTCCAGACTTCACCTTCTCCTTCTCTTTCTTCTGCTTCTTCTGATTCACCCTCCAGACTTCACCTCCTCCTTCTCCTTCTTCTGATTCTTCTGATTCACCCTCCAGACTTCACCTTCTCCTTCTCCTTCTTCTGCTTCTTCTGATTCACCCTCCTGACTTCACCTTCTCCTTCTCCTTCTTCTACTTCTTCTGATTCACCCTCCTGACTTCACCTTCTCCTTCTCCTTCTTCTACTTTTCTGCTTCACCCTCCAGACTTCACCTTCTCCTTCTCCTTCTTCTACTTCTTCTGATTCACCCTCCAGACTTCACCTTCTCCTTCTCCTTCTTTTGCTTCTTCTGCTTCACACTCCAGACTTCACCTTCTCCTTCTCCTTCTTCTGCTTCTTCTGATTCACCCTCCTTACTTCACCTTCTCCTTCTCCTTCTTCTGCTTCTTCTGATTCACCCTCCTGACTTCACCTTCTCCTTCTCCTTCTTCTGCTTCTTCTGTTTCACCCTCCAGACTTCACCTTCTCCTTCTCCTTCTTCTGCTTCTTCTGATTCACCCTCCAGACTTCACCTTCTCCTTCTCCTTCTTCTGCTCCTTCTGATTCACCCTCCAGACTTCACCTTCTCCTTCTCCTTCTTCTACTTCTTCTGATTCACCCTCCAGACTTCACCTTCTCCTTCTCCTTCTTCTGCTTCTTCTGATTCACCCTCCTTACTTCACCTTCTCCTTCTCCTTCTTCTGCTTCTTCTGATTCACCCTCCTGACTTCACCTTCTCCTTCTCCTTCTTCTGCTTCTTCTGTTTCACCCTCCAGACTTCACCTTCTCCTTCTCCTTCTTCTGCTTCTTCTGATTCACCCTCCAGACTTCACCTTCTCCTTCTCCTTCTTCTGCTTCTTCTGATTCACCCTCCAGACTTCACCTTCTCCTTCTCCTTCTTCTACTTCTTCTGATTCACCCTCCAGACTTCACCTTCTCCTTCTCCTTCTTCTGCTTCTTCTGATTCACCCTCCAGACTTCACCTTCTCCTTCTCCTTCGTCTACTTCTTCTGATTCACCCTCCAGACTACACCTTCTCCTTCTCCTTCTTCTACTTCTTCTGATTCACCCTCCAGCCTTCACCTTCTCCTTCTCCTTCTTCTGCTTCTTCTGATTCACCCTCCAGACTTCACCTTCTCCTTCTCCTTCGTCTACTTCTTCTGATTCACCCTCCAGACTACACCTTCTCCTTTTCCTTCTTCTACTTCTTCTGATTCACCCTCCAGACTTCACCTTCTCCTTCTCCTTCTTCTGTTTCTTCTGATTCACCCTCCAGACTTCACCTTCTCCTTCTCCTTCTTCTACTTCTTCTGATTCACCCTCCAGACTTCACCTTCTCCTTCTCCTTCTTCTACTTCTTCTGATTCACCCTCCAGACTTTACCTTCTCCTTCTCCTTCTTCTACTTCTTCTGCTTCTCCCTCCAGACTTCACCTTCTCCTTCTCCTTCTTCTGCTTCTTCTGATTCACCCTCCAGACTTCACCTTCTCCTTCTCCTTCTTCTACTTCTTCTGATTCACCCTCCAGACTTCACCTTCTACTTCTCCTTCTTCTACTTCTTCTGATTCACCCTCCAGACTTCACCTTCTCCTTCTCCTTCTTCTACTTCTTCCGATTCACCCTCCTGACTTCACCTTCTCCTTCTCCTTCTTCTGCTTCCTCTGCTTCACCCTCCAGACTTCACCTTCTCCTTCTCCTTCTTCTGCTTCTTATGCTTCGCCCTCCAGACATCACCTTCTCCTTCTCCTTCTTCTGCTTCTTCTGCTTCACCCTCCAGACTTCACCTTCTCCTTCTTCTTCTGCTTCTTCTGCTTCACCCTCCAGACTTCACCTTCTCCTTCTCCTTCTTCTGCTTCTTCTGCTGCGCCCTCCAGACTTCACCTTCTCCTTCTCCTTCTTCTGCTTCTTCTGCTTCACCCTCCTGACTTCACCTTCTCCTTCTCCTTCTTCTACTTCTTCTGTTTCACCCCCCTGACTTCACCTGCTCCTTCTCCTTCTTCTGCTTCTTCTGATTCACCCTCCTAACTTTACCTTCTCCTTCTCCTTCTTCTGCTTCTTCTGATTCACCCTCCTGACTTCACCTTCTCCTTCTCCTTCTTCTGCTTCTTCTAATTCACCCTCCAGACTTCACCTTCTCCTTCTCCTTCTTCTGCTTCTTCTGATTCACCCTCCAGACTTCACCTTCTCCTTCTCCTTCTTCTGCTTCTTCTGATTGACCCTCCAGACCTCACCTTCTCCTTCTCCTTCTTCTACTTCTTCTGATTCACCCTCCAGACTTCATCTTCTCCTTCTCCTTCTTCTGCTTCTTCTGATTCACCCTCCAGACTTCACCTTCTCCTTCTCCTTCTTCTGCTCTTCTGATTCACCCTCCAGACTTCACCTTCACCTTCTCCTTCTTCTACTTCTTCTGATTCACCCTCCTGACTTCACCTTCTCCTTCTTCTGCTTCTTCTGCTTCACCCTCCAGACTTCACCTTCTCCTGCTCCTTCTTCTGCTTCTTCTGCTTCACCCTCCAGACTTCACCTTCTCCTTCTCCTTCTTCTGCTTCTTCTGCTTCACCCTCCTGACTTCACCTTCTCCTTCTCCTTCTTCTACTTCTTCTGATTCACCCTCCAGATTTCACCTTCTCCTTCTCCTTCTTCTGCTTCTTCTGCTTCACCCTCCAGACTTCACCTTCTCCTTCTCCTTCTTCTGCTTCTTCTGCTTCGCCCTCCAGACTTCACCTTCTCCTTCTCCATCTTTTGCTTCTTCTGCTTCACTCTCCTGACTTCACCTTCTCCTTCTCCTTCTTCTACTTCTTCTGATTCACCCTCCAGACTTCACCTTCTCCTTCTCCTTCTTCTGCTTCTTCTGCTTCACCCTCCAGACTTCAGCTTCTCCTTCTCCTTCTTCTGCTTCTTCTGCTGCGCCCTCCAGACTTCACCTTCTCCTTCTCCTTCTTCTGCTTCTTCTGCTTCACCGTCCTGACTTCACCTTCTCCTTCTCCTTCTTCTACTTCTTCTGCTTCACCCCCCTGACTTCACCTGCTCCTTCTCCTTCTTCTGCTTCTTCTGATTCACCCTCCTAACTTCACCTTCTCCTTCTCCTTCTTCTGCTTCTTCTGATTCACCCTCCTGACTTCACCTTCTCCTTCTCCTTCTTCTGCTTCTTCTGATTCACCCTCCAGACCTCACCTTCTCCTTCTCCTTCTTCTGCTTCTTCTGTTTCACTCTCCAGACTTCACCTTCTCCTTCTCCTTCTTCTGCTTCTTCTGATTCACCCTCCAGACTTCACCTTCTCCTTCTCCTTCTTCTGCTTCTTCTGATTCACCCTCCAGACTTCACCTTCTCCTTCTCCTTCTTCTACTTCTTCTGATTCACCCTCCAGACTTCACCTTCTCCTTCTCCTTCTTCTACTTCTTCAGATTCACCCTCCAGTCTTCACCTTCTCCTACTCCTTCTTCTGTTTCTTCTGCTTCACCCTCCAGACTTCACCTTCTCCTTCTCTTTCTTCTGCTTCTTCTGATTCACCCTCCAGACTTCACCCTCTCCTTCTCCTTCTTCTGATTCTTCTGATTCACCCTCCAGACTTAACCTTCTCCTTCTCCTTCTTCTGCTTCTTCTGATTCACCCTCCAGACTTCACCTTCTCCTTCTCCTTCTTCTGCTTCTTCTGATTCACCCTCCAGACTTCATCTTCTCCTTCTCCTTCTTCTGCTTCTTCTGATTCACCCTCCAGACTTCACCTTCTCCTTCTCCTTCTTCTGCTTCTTCTGATTCACCCTCCAGACTTCACCTTCTCCTTCTCCTTCTTCTACTTCTTCTGATTCACCCTCCAGACTTCACCTTCTCCTTCTCCTTCTTCTACTTCTTCAGATTCACCCTCCAGTCTTCACCTTCTCCTTCTCCTTCTTCTGTTTCTTCTGCTTCACCCTCCAGACTTCACCTTCTCCTTCTCTTTCTTCTGCATCTTCTGATTCACCCTCCAGACTTCACCTTCTCCTTCTCCTTCTTCTGATTCTTCTGATTCACCCTCCAGACTTCACCTTCTCCTTCTCCTTCTTCTGCTTCTTCTGATTCACCCTCCTGACTTCACCTTCTCCTTCTCCTTCTTCTACTTCTTCTGTTTCACCCTCCTGACTTCACCTTCTCCTTCTCCTTCTTCTACTTCTTCTGCTTCACCCTCCAGACTTCACCTTCTCCTTCTCCTTCTTCTACTTCTTCTGCTTCACACTCCAGACTTCACCTTCTCCTTCTCCTTCTTCTGCTTCTTCTGATTCACCCTCCTTACTTCACCTTCTCCTTCTCCTTCTTCTGCTTCTTCTGATTCACCCTCCTGACTTCACCTTCTCCTTCTCCTTATTCTGCTTCTTCTGTTTCACCCTCCAGACTTCACCTTCTCCTTCTCCTTCTTCTGCTTCTTCTGATTCATCCTCCAGACTTCACCTTCTCCTTCTCCTTCTTCTGCTTCTTCTGATTCACCCTCCAGACTTCACCTTCTCCTTCTCCTTCTTCTACTTCTTCTGATTCACCCTCCAGACTTCACCTTCTCCTTCTCCTTCTTCTGCTTCTTCTGATTCACCCTCCAGACTTCACCTTCTCCTTCTCCTTCGTCTACTTCTTCTGATTCACCCTCCAGACTACACCTTCTCCTTCTCCTTCTTCTACTTCTTCTGATTCACCCTCCAGACTTCACCTTCTCCTTCTCCTTCTTCTGTTTCTTCTGATTCCCCCTCCAGACTTCAGCTTCTCCTTCTCCTTCTTCTACTTCTTCTGATTCACCCTCCAGACTTCACCTTCTCCTTCTCCTTCTTCTACTTCTTCTGATTCACCCTCCAGACTTCACCTTCTCCTTCTCCTTCTTCTACTTCTTCTGCTTCTCCCTCCAGACTTCACCTTCTCCTTCTCCTTCTTCTGCTTCTTCTGATTCACCCTCCAGACTTCACCTTCTCCTTCTCCTTCTTCTACTTCTTCTGATTCACCCTCCAGACTTCACCTTCTCCTTCTCCTTCTTCTACTTCTTCTGATTCACCCTCCAGACTTCACCTTCTCCTTCTCCTTCTTCTACTTCTTCCGATTCACCCTCCTGCCTTCACCTTCTCCTTCTCCTTCTTCTGCTTCTTCTGCTTCACCCTCCTGACTTCACCTTCTCCTTCTCCTTCTTCTACTTCTTCTGATTCACACTCCAGACTTCACCTTCTCCTTCTCCTTCTTCTGCTTCTTCTGCTTCACCCTCCAGACTTCACCTTCTCCTTCTCCTTCTTCTGCTTCTTCTGATTCGCCCTCCAGACATCACCTTCTCCTTCTCCTTCTTCTGCTTCTGCTGCTTCACCCTCCAGACTTCACCTTCTCCTTCTCCTTCTTCTGCTTCTTCTGCTTCACTCTCCTGACTTCACCTTCTCCTTCTCCTTCTTCTACTTCTTCTGATTCACCCTCCAGACTTCACCTTCTCCTTCTCCTTCTTCTGCTTCTTCTGCTTCACGCTCCAGACTTCACCTTCTCCTTCTCCTTCTTCTGCTTCTTCTGCTGCGCCCTCCAGACTTCACCTTCTCCTTGTCCTTCTTCTGCTTCTTCTGCTTCACCCTCCTGACTTCACCTTCTCCTTCTCCTTCTTCTACTTCTTCTGTTTCACCCCCCTGACTTCACCTGCTCCTTCTCCTTCTTCTGCTTCTTCTGATTCACCCTCCTAACTTTACCTTCTCCTTCTCCTTCTTCTGCTTCTTCTGATTCACCATCCTGACTTCACCTTCTCCTTCTCCTTCTTCTGCTTCTTCTAATTCACCCTCCAGACTTCACCTTCTCCTTCTCCTTCTTCTGCTTCTTCTGATTCACCCTCCAGACTTCACCTTCTCCTTCTCCTTCTTCTGCTTCTTCTGATTGACCCTCCAGACCTCACCTTCTCCTTCTCCTTCTTCTACTTCTTCTGATTCACCCTCCAGACTTCATCTTCTCCTTCTCCTTCTTCTGCTTCTACTGATTCACGCTCCAGACATCACCTTCTCCTTCTCCTTCTTCTGCTTCTTCTGATTCACCCTCCAGAATTCACCTTCTCCTTCTCCTTCTTCTACTTCTTCTGATTCACCCTCCTGACTTCACCTTCTCCTTCTCCTTCTTCTGCTTCTTCTGCTTCACCCTCCAGACTTCACCTTCTCCTGCTCCTTCTTCTGCTTCTTCTGCTTCACCCTCCAGACTTCACCTTCTCCTTCTCCTTCTTCTGCTTCTTCTGCTTCACCCTCCTGACTTCACCTTCTCCTTCTCCTTCTTCTACTTCTTCTGATTCACCCTCCAGACTTCACCTTCTCCTTCTCCTTCTTCTGCTTCTTCTGCTTCACCCTCCAGACTTCACCTTCTCCTTCTCCTTCTTCTGCTTCTTCTGCTTCGCCCTCCAGACTTCACCTTCTCCTTCTCCATCTTCTGCTTCTTCTTTTTCACTCTCCTGACTTCACCTTCTCCTTCTCCTTCTTCTACTTCTTCTGATTCACCCTCCAGACTTCACCTTCTCCTTCTCCTTCTTCTGCTTCTTCTGCTTCACCCTCCAGACTTCAGCTTCTCCTTCTCCTTCTTCTGCTTCTTCTGCTGCGCCCTCCAGACTTCACCTTCTCCTTCTCCTTCTTCTGCTTCTTCTGCTTCACCGTCCTGACTTCACCTTCTCCTTCTCCTTCTTCTACTTCTTCTGCTTCACCCCCCTGACTTCACCTGCTCCTTCTCCTTTTTCTGCTTCTTCTGATTCACCCTCCTAACTTCACCTTCTCCTTCTCCTTCTTCTGCGTCTTCTGATTCACCCTCCTGACTTCACCTTCTCCTTCTCCTTCTTCTGCTTCTTCTGATTCACCCTCCAGACTTCACCTTCTCCTTCTCCTCCTTCTGCTTCTTCTGTTTCACCCTCCAGACTTCACCTTCTCCTTCTCCTTCTTCTGCTTCTTCTGATACACCCTCCAGACTTCATCTTCTCCTTCTCCTTCTTCTGCTTCTTCTGATTCACCCTCCAGACTTCACCTTCTCCTTCTCCTTCTTCTGCTTCTTCTGATTCACCCTCCAGACTTCACCTTCTCCTTCTCCTTCTTCTACTTCTTCTGATTCACCCTCCAGACTTCACCTTCTCCTTCTCCTTCTTCTACTTCTTCAGATTCACCCTCCAGTCTTCACCTTCTCCTTCTCCTTCTTCTGTTTCTTCTGCTTCACCCTCCAGACTTCACCTTCTCCTTCTCTTTCTTCTGCTTCTTCTGATTCACCCTCCAGACTTCACCTTCTCCTTCTCCTTCTTCTGATTCTTCTGATTCACCCTCCAGACTTCACCTTCTCCTTCTCCTTCTTCTGCTTCTTCTGATTCACCCTCCAGACTTCACCTTCTCCTTCTCCTTCTTCTTCTTCTTCTGATTCACCCTCCAGACTTCATCTTCTCCTTCTCCTTCTTCTGCTTCTTCTGATACACCCTCCAGACTTCACCTTCTCCTTCTCCTTCTTCTGCTTCTTCTGATTCACCCTCCAGACTTAACCTTCTCCTTCTCCTTCTTCTACTTCTTCTGATTCACCCTCCAGACTTCACCTTCTCCTTCTCCTTCTTCTACTTCTTCAGATTCACCCTCCAGTCTTCACCTTCTCCTTCTCCTTCTTCTGTTTCTTCTGCTTCACCCTCCAGACTTCACCTTCTCCTTCTCTTTCTTCTGCTTCTTCTGATTCACCCTCCAGACTTCACCTTCTCCTTCTCCTTCTTCTGATTCTTCTGATTCACCCTCCAGACTTCACCTTCTCCTTCTCCTTCTTCTGCTTCTTCTGATTCACCCTCCTGACTTCACCTTCTCCTTCTCCTTCTTCTACTTCTTCTGATTCACCCTCCTGACTTCACCTTCTCCTTCTCCTTCTTCTACTTCTTCTGCTTCACCCTCCAGACTTCACCTTCTCCTTCTCCTTCTTCTACTTCTTCTGATTCACCCTCCAGACTTCACCTTCTCCTTCTCCTTCTTTTGCTTCTTCTGCTTCACACTCCAGACTTCACCTTCTCCTTCTCCTTCTTCTGCTTCTTCTGATTCACCCTCCTTACTTCACCTTCTCCTTCTCCTTCTTCTGCTTCTTCTGATTCACCCTCCTGACTTCACCTTCTCCTTCTCCTTATTCTGCTTCTTCTGTTTCACCCTCCAGACTTCACCTTCACCTTCTCCTTCTTCTGCTTCTTCTGATTCACCCTCCAGACTTCACCTTCTCCTTCTCCTCTTTCTGCTTCTTCTGATTCACCCTCCAGACTTCACCTTCTCCTTCTCCTTCTTCTACTTCTTCTGATTCACCCTCCAGACTTCACCTTCTCCTTCTCCTTCTTCTGCTTCTTCTTATTCACCCTCCAGACTTCACCTTCTCCTTCTCCTTCGTCTACTTCTTCTGATTCACCCTCCAGACTACACCTTCTCCTTCTCCTTCTTCTACTTCTTCTGATTCACCCTCCAGATTTCACCTTCTCCTTCTCCTTCTTCTACTTCTTCTGATTCACCCTCCAGACTTCACCTTCTCCTTCTCCTTCTTCTACTTCTTCTGATTCACCCTCCAGACTTCACCTTCTCCTTCTCCTTCTTCTACTTCTTCTGCTTCTCCCTCCAGACTTCACCTTCTCCTTCTCCTTCTTCTGCTTCTTCTGATTCACCCTCCAGACTTCACCTTCTCATTCTCCTTCTTCTACTTCTTCTGATTCACCCTCCAGACTTCACCTTCTCCTTCTCCTTCTTCTACTTCTTCTGATTCACCCTCCAGACTTCACCTTCTCCTTCTCCTTCTTCTACTTCTTCCGATTCACCCTCCTGACTTCACCTTCTCCTTCTCCTTCTTCTGCTTCTTCTGCTTCACCCTCCTGACTTCACCTTCTCCTTCTCCTTCTTCTACTTCTTCTGATTCACCCTCCAGACTTCACCTTCTCCTTCTCCTTCTTCTGCTTCTTCTGCTTCACCCTCCAGACTTCACCTTCTCCTTCTCCTTCTTCTGCTTCTTCTGCTTCGCCCTCCAGACATCACCTTCTCCTTCTCCTTCTTCTGCTTCTTCTGCTTCACCCTCCAGACTTCACCATCTCCTTCTCCTTCTTCTGCTTCTTCTGCTTCACTCTCCTGACTTCACCTTCTCCTTCACCTTCTTCTACTTCTTCTGATTCACCCTCCAGACTTCGCCTTCTCCTTCTCCTTCTTCTGCTTCTTCTGCTTCACCCTCCAGACTTCACCTTCTCCTTCTCCTTCTTCTGCTTCTTCTGCTGCGCCCTCCAGACTTCACCTTCTCCTTCTCCTTCTTCTGCTTCTTCTGCTTCACCCTCCTGACTTCACCTTCTCCTTCTCCTTCTTCTACTTCTTCTGCTTCACCCCCCTGACTTCACCTGCTCCTTCTCCTTCTTCTGCTTCTTCTGATTCACCCTCCTAACTTTACCTTCTCCTTCTCCTTCTTCTGCTTCTTCTGATTCCCCCTCCTGACTTCACCTTCTCCTTCTGCTTCTTCTGCTTCTTCTGATTCACCCTCCAGACTTCACCTTCTCCTTCTCCTTATTCTGCTTCTTCTGATTGACCCTCCAGACCTCATCTTCTCCTTCTCCTTCTTCTACTTCTTCTGATTCACCCTCCAGACTT
The DNA here is from genome assembly GCF_052327205.1 of Somniosus microcephalus. Taxonomy (NCBI): domain Eukaryota; kingdom Metazoa; phylum Chordata; class Chondrichthyes; order Squaliformes; family Somniosidae; genus Somniosus; species Somniosus microcephalus. Next base: position 789,308 of record NW_028225257.1, read on the forward strand.
CATCTTCTCCTTCTCCTTCTTCTGCTTCTTCTGATTCACCCTCCAGACTTCACCTTCTCCTTCTCCTTCTTCTGCTTCTTCTGATTCACCCTCCAGACTTCACCTTCTCCTTCTCCTTCTTCTACTTCTTCTGATTCACCCTCCTGACTTCACCTTCTCCTTCTCCTTCTTCTGCTTCTTCTGCTTCACCCTCCAGACTTCACCTTCTCCTGCTCCTTCTTCTGCTTCTTCTGCTTCACCCTCCAGACTTCACCTTCTCCTTCTCCTTCTTCTGCTTCTTCTGCTTCACCCTCCTGACTTCACCTTCTCCTTCTCCTTCTTCTACTTCTTCTGATTCACCCTCCAGACTTCACCTTCTCCTTCTCCTTCTTCTGCTTCTTCTGCTTCACCCTCCAGACTTCACCTTCTCCTTCTCCTTCTTCTGCTTCTTCTGCTTCGCCCTCCAGACTTCACCTTCTCCTTCTCCATCTTCTGCTTCTTCTGCTTCACCCCCCTGACTTCACCTGCTCCTTCTCCTTCTTCTGCTTCTTCTGATTCACCCTCCTAACTACACCTTCTCCTTCTCCTTCTTCTACGTCTTCTGATTCACCCTCCTGACTTCACCTTCTCCTTCTCCTTCTTCTGCTTCTTCTGATTCACCCTCCAGACTTCACCTTCTCCTTCTCCTTCTTCTGTTTCTTCTGATTCACCCTCCAGACTTCACCTTCTCCTTCTCCTTCTTCTGCTTCTTCTGATTCACCCTCCAGACTTCATCTTCTCCTTCTCCTTCTTCTGCTTCTTCTGATTCACCCTCCAGACTTCACCTTCTCCTTCTCCTTCTTCTGCTTCTTCTGATTCACCCTCCAGACTTCACCTTCTCCTTCTCCTTCTTATACTTCTTCAGATTCACCCTCCAGTCTTCACCTTCTCCTTCTCCTTCTTCTGTTTCTTCTGCTTCACCCTCCAGACTTCACCTTCTTCTTCTCTTTCTTCTGCTTCTTCTGATTCACCCTCCAGACTTCACCTTCTCCTTCTCCTTCTTCTGATTCTTCTGATTCACCCTCCAGACTTCACCTTCTCATTCTCCTTCTTCTGCTTCTTCTGATTCACCCTCCTGACTTCACCTTCTCCTTCTCCTTCTTCTACTTCTTCTGCTTCACCATTCAGACTTCACCTTCTCCTTCTCCTTCTTCTACTTCTTCTGATTCACCCTCCAGACTTCACCTTCTCCTTCTCCTTCTTCTGCTTCTTCTGATTCACCCTCCAGACTTCACCTTCTCCTTCTCCTTATTCTGCTTCTTCTGATTCACCCTCCAGACTTCACCCTCTCCTTCTCCTTCTTCTGCTTCTTCTGATTCACCCTCCAGACTTCACCTTCTCCTTCTCCTTCTTCTGCTTCTTCTGATTCACCCTCCAGACTTCACCTTCTCCTTCTCCTTCTTCTGCTTCTTCTGATTCACCCTCCAGACTTCACCTTCTCCTTCTCCTTCTTCTACTCCTTCTGATTCACCCTTCAGACTTCACCTTCTCCTTCTCCTTCTTCTGCTTCTTCTGATTCACCCTCCAGACTTCACCTTCTCCTTCTCCTTATTCTGCTTCTTCTGATTCACCCTCCAGACTTCACCTTCTCCTTCTCCTTCTTCTGCTTCTTCTGATTCACCCTGCAGACTTCACCTTCTCCTTCTCCTTCTTCTGTTTCTTCTGTTTCACCCTCCAGACTTCACCTTCTCCTTCTCCTTCTTCTGCTTCTTCTGATTCACCCTCCAGACTTCACCTTCTCCTTCTCCTTCTTCTACTTCTTCTGCTTCACCCTCCAGACTACACCTTCTCCTTCTCCTTCTTCTACTTCTTCTGATTCACCCTCCAGACTTCACCTTCTCCTTCTCCTTCTTCTGCTTCTTCTGATTCACCCTCCAGACTTCACCTTCTCCTTCTCCTTATTCTGCTTCTTCTGATTCACCCTCCAGACTTCACCTTCTCCTTCTCCTTCTTCTGCTTCTTCTGATTCACCCTCCAGACTTCACCTTCTCCTTCTCCTTCTTCTGCTTCTTCTGATTCACCCTCCAGACTTCACCTTCTCCTTCTCCTTCTTCTACTTCTTCTGATTCACCATTCAGACTTCACCTTCTCCTTCTTCTTCTTCTGCTTCTTCTGATTCACCCTCCTGACTTCACCTTCTCCTTCTCCTTCTTCTACATCTTCTGATTCACCCTCCTGACTTCACCTTCTCCTTCTCCTTCTTCTACTTCTTCTGCTTCACCCTCCAGACTTCACCTTCTCCTTCTCCTTCTTCTACTTCTTCTGATTCACCCTCCAGACTTCACCTTCTCCTTCTCCTTCTTCTACTTCTTCTGATTCACCCTCCAGACTTCACCTTCTCCTTCTCCTTCTTCTGCTTCTTCTGATTGACCCTCCAGACCTCATCTTCTCCTTCTCCTTCTTCTACTTCTTCTGATTCACCCTCCAGACTTCATCTTCTCCTTCTCCTTCTTCTGCTTCTTCTGATTCACCCTCCAGACTTCACCTTCTCCTTCTCCTTCTTCTGCTTCTTCTGATTCACCCTCCAGACTTCACCTTCTCCTTCTCCTTCTTCTACTTCTTCTGATTCACCCTCCTGACTTCACCTTCTCCTTCTCCTTCTTCTGCTTCTTCTGCTTCACCCTCCAGACTTCACCTTCTCCTGCTCCTTCTTCTGCTTCTTCTGCTTCACCCTCCAGACTTCACCTTCTCCTTCTCCTTCTTCTGCTTCTTCTGCTTCACCCTCCTGACTTCACCTTCTCCTTCTCCTTCTTCTACTTCTTCTGATTCACCCTCCAGACTTCACCTTCTCCTTCTCCTTCTTCTGCTTCTTCTGCTTCACCCTCCAGACTTCACCTTCTCCTTCTCCTTCTTCTGCTTCTTCTGCTTCGCCCTCCAGACTTCACCTTCTCCTTCTCCATCTTCTGCTTCTTCTGCTTCACCCCCCTGACTTCACCTGCTCCTTCTCCTTCTTCTGCTTCTTCTGATTCACCCTCCTAACTACACCTTCTCCTTCTCCTTCTTCTACTTCTTCTGATTCACCCTCCTGACTTCACCTTCTCCTTCTCCTTCTTCTGCTTCTTCTGATTCACCCTCCAGACTTCACCATCTCCTTCTCCTTCTTCTGTTTCTTCTGATTCACCCTCCAGACTTCACCTTCTCCTTCTCCTTCTTCTGCTTCTTCTGATTCACCCTCCAGACTTCATCTTCTCCTTCTCCTTCTTCTGCTTCTTCTGATTCACCCTCCAGACTTCACCTTCTCCTTCTCCTTCTTCTGCTTCTTCTGATTCACCCTCCAGACTTCACCTTCTCCTTCTCCTTCTTCTACTTCTTCTGATTCACCCTCCAGACTTCACCTTCTCCTTCTCCTTCTTATACTTCTTCAGATTCACCCTCCAGTCTTCACCTTCTCCTTCTCCTTCTTCTGTTTCTTCTGCTTCACCCTCCAGACTTCACCTTCTTCTTCTCTTTCTTCTGCTTCTTCTGATTCACCCTCCAGACTTCACCTTCTCCTTCTCCTTCTTCTGATTCTTCTGATTCACCCTCCAGACTTCACCTTCTCATTCTCCTTCTTCTGCTTCTTCTGATTCACCCTCCTGACTTCACCTTCTCCTTCTCCTTCTTCTACTTCTTCTGATTCACCCTCCTGACTTCACCTTCTCCTTCTCCTTCTTCTACTTCTTCTGCTTCACCATCCAGACTTCACCTTCTCCTTCTCCTTCTTCTACTTCTTCTGATTCACCCTCCAGACTTCACCTTCTCCTTCTCCTTCTTCTGCTTCTTCTGATTCACCCTCCAGACTTCACCTTCTCCTTCTCCTTATTCTGCTTCTTCTGATTCACCCTCCAGACTTCACCTACTCCTTCTCCTTCTTCTGCTTCTTCTGATTCACCCTCCAGACTTCACCTTCTCCTTCTCCTTCTTCTGCTTCTTCTGATTCACCCTCCAGACTTCATCTTCTCCTTCTCCTTCTTCTGCTTCTTCTGATTCACCCTCCAGACTTCACCTTCTCCTTCTCCTTCTTCTACTCCTTCTGATTCACCCTCCAGACTTCACCTTCTCCTTCTCCTTCTTCTGCTTCTTCTGATTCACCCTCCAGACTTCACCTTCTCCTTCTCCTTATTCTGCTTCTTCTGATTCACCCTCCAGACTTCACCTTCTCCTTCTCCTTCTTCTGCTTCTTCTGATTCACCCTGCAGACTTCACCTTCTCCTTCTCCTTCTTCTGTTACTTCTGTTTCACCCTCCAGACTTCACCTTCTCCTTCTCCTTCTTCTGCTTCTTCTGATTCACCCTCCAGACTTCACCTTCTCCTTCTCCTTCTTCTACTTCTTCTGCTTCACCCTCCAGACTACACCTTCTCCTTCTCCTTCTTCTACTTCTTCTGATTCACCCTCCAGACTTCACCTTCTCCTTCTCCTTCTTCTGCTTCTTCTGATTCACCCTCCAGACTTCACCTTCTCCTTCTCCTTATTCTGCTTCTTCTGATTCACCCTCCAGACTTCACCTTCTCCTTCTCCTTCTTCTGCTTCTTCTGATTCACCCTCCAGACCTCACCTTCTCCTTCTCCTTCTTCTGCTTCTTCTGATTCACCCTCCAGACTTCACCTTCTCCTTCTCCTTCTTCTACTTCTTCTGATTCACCCTTCAGACTTCACCTTCTCCTTCTCCTTCTTCTGCTTCTTCTGATTCACCCTCCTGACTTCACCTTCTCCTTTTCCTTCTTCTACATCTTCTGATTCACCCTCCTGACTTCACCTTCTCCTTCTCCTTCTTCTACTTCTTCTGCTTCACCCTCCAGACTTCACCTTCTCCTTCTCCTTCTTCTACTTCTTCTGATTCACCCTCCAGACTTCACCTTCTCCTTCTCCTTCTTCTACTTCTTCTGATTCACCCTCCAGACTTCACCTTCTCCTTCTCCTTCTTCTACTTCTTCTGATTCACCCTCCAGACTTCACCTTCTCATTCTCCTTCTTCTGCTTCTTCTGTTTCACCCTCCAGACTTCACCTTCTCCTTCTCCTTATTCTGTTTCTTCTGAATCACCCTCCAGACTTCACCTTCTCCTTCTCCTTCTTCTGCTTCTTCTGATTCACCCTCCAGACTTCACCTTCTCCTTCTCCTTCTTCTGCTTCTTCTGATTCACCCTCCAGACTTCACCTTCTCCTTCTCCTTCTTCTACTTCTTCTGATTCACCCTCCAGACTTCACCTTCTCCATCTCCTTCTTCTGCTTCTTCTGATTCACCCTCCAGACTTCACCTTCTCCTTCTCCTTCGTCTACTTCTTCTGATTCACCCTCCAGACTTCACCTTCTCCTTCTCCTTCTTCTGCTTCTTCTGATTCACCCTCCAGACTTCACCTTCTCCTTCTCCTTCTTCTACTTCTTCTGATTCACCCTCCAGACTTCACCTTCTCCTTCTCTTTCTTCTGCTTCTTCTGATTCACCCTCCAGACTTCACCTTCTCCTTCTCCTTCTTCTGATTCTTCTGATTCACCCTCCAGACTTCACCTTCTCCTTCTCCTTCTTCTGCTTCTTCTGATTCACCCTCCTGACTTCACCTTCTCCTTCTCCTTCTTCTACATCTTCTGATTCACCCTCCTGACTTCACCTTCTCCTTCTCCTTCTTCTACTTCTTCTGCTTCACCCTCCAGACTTCAGCTTCTCCTTCTCCTTCTTCTACTTCTTCTGATTCACCCTCCAGACTTCACCTTCTCCTTCTCCTTCTTCTACTTCTTCAGATTCACCCTCCAGACTTCACCTTCTCCTTCTCCTTCTTCTACTTCTTCTGATTCACCCTCCAGACTTCACCTTCTCCTTCTCCTTCTTCTACTTCTTCTGATTCACCCTCCAGACTTCATCTTCTCCTTCTCCTTCTTCTGCTTCTTCTGATTCACCCTCCAGACTTCACCTTCTCCTTCTCCTTCTTCTGCTTCTTCTGATTCACCCTCCAGACTTCACCTTCTCCTTCTCCTTCTTCTACTTCTTCTGATTCACCCTCCTGACTTCACCTTCTCCTTCTCCTTCTTCTGCTTCTTCTGCTTCACCCTCCAGACTTCACCTTCTCCTGCTCCTTCTTCTGCTTCTTCTGCTTCACCCTCCAGACTTCACCTTCTCCTTCTCCTTCTTCTGCTTCTTCTGCTTCACCCTCCTGACTTCACCTTCTCCTTCTCCTTCTTCTACTTCTTCTGATTCACCCTCCAGACTTCACCTTCTCCTTCTCCTTCTTCTGCTTCTTCTGCTTCACCCTCCAGACTTCACCTTCTCCTTCTCCTTCTTCTGCTTCTTCTGCTTCACCCTCCAGACTTCACCTTCTCCTTCTCCATCTTCTGCTTCTTCTGCTTCACCCCCCTGACTTCACCTGCTCCTTCTCCTTCTTCTGCTTCTTCTGATTCACCCTCCTAACTACACCTTCTCCTTCTCCTTCTTCTACTTCTTCTGATTCACCCTCCTGACTTCACCTTCTCCTTCTCCTTCTTCTGCTTCTTCTGATTCACCCTCCAGACTTCACCTTCTCCTTCTCCTTCTTCTGTTTCTTCTGATTCACCCTCCAGACTTCACCTTCTCCTTCTCCTTCTTCTGCTTCTTCTGATTCACCCTCCAGACTTCATCTTCTCCTTCTCCTTCTTCTGCTTCTTCTGATTCACCCTCCAGACTTCACCTTCTCCTTCTCCTTCTTCTGCTTCTTCTGATTCACCCTCCAGACTTCACCTTCTCCTTCTCCTTCTTCTACTTCTTCTGATTCACCCTCCAGACTTCACCTTCTCCTTCTCCTTCTTATACTTCTTCAGATTCACCCTCCAGTCTTCACCTTCTCCTTCTCCTTCTTCTGTTTCTTCTGCTTCACCCTCCAGACTTCACCTTCTTCTTCTCTTTCTTCTGCTTCTTCTGATTCACCCTCCAGACTTCACCTTCTCCTTCTCCTTCTTCTGATTCTTCTGATTCACCCTCCAGACTTCACCTTCTCCTTCTCCTTATTCTGCTTCTTCTGATTCACCCTCCAGACTTCACCTTCTCCTTCTCCTTCTTCTGCTTCTTCTGATTCACCATCCAGACTTCACCTTCTCCTTCTCCTTCTTCTGCTTCTTCTGATTCACCCTCCAGACTTCACCTTCTCCTTCTCCTTCTTCTGCTTCTTCTGATTCACCCTCCAGACTTCACCTTCTCCTTCTCCTTCTTCTGCTTCTTCTGATTCACCCTCCAGACTTCACCTTCTCCTTCTCCTTCTTCTACTCCTTCTGATTCACCCTCCAGACTTCACCTTCTCCTTCTCCTTCTTCTGCTTCTTCTGATTCACCCTCCAGACTTCACCTTCTCCTTCTCCTTATTCTGCTTCTTCTGATTCACCCTCCAGACTTCACCTTCTCCTTCTCCTTCTTCTGCTTCTTCTGATTCACCCTGCAGACTTCACCTTCTCCTTCTCCTTCTTCTGTTACTTCTGTTTCACCCTCCAGACTTCACCTTCTCCTTCTCCTTCTTCTGCTTCTTCTGATTCACCCTCCAGACTTCACCTTCTCCTTCTCCTTCTTCTACTTCTTCTGCTTCACCCTCCAGACTACACCTTCTCCTTCTCCTTCTTCTACTTCTTCTGATTCACCCTCCAGACTTCACCTTCTCCTTCTCCTTCTTCTGCTTCTTCTGATTCACCCTCCAGACTTCACCTTCTCCTTCTCCTTATTCTGCTTCTTCTGATTCACCCTCCAGACTTCACCTTCTCCTTCTCCTTCTTCTGCTTCTTCTGATTCACCCTCCAGACTTCACCTTCTCCTTCTCCTTCTTCTGCTTCTTCTGATTCACCCTCCAGACTTCACCTTCTCCTTCTCCTTCTTCTACTTCTTCTGATTCACCCTTCAGACTTCACCTTCTCCTTCTCCTTCTTCTGCTTCTTCTGATTCACCCTCCTGACTTCACCTTCTCCTTTTCCTTCTTCTACATCTTCTGATTCACCCTCCTGACTTCACCTTCTCCTTCTCCTTCTTCTACTTCTTCTGCTTCACCCTCCAGACTTCACCTTCTCCTTCTCCTTCTTCTACTTCTTCTGATTCACCCTCCAGACTTCACCTTCTCCTTCTCCTTCTTCTACTTCTTCTGATTCACCCTCCAGACTTCACCTTCTCCTTCTCCTTCTTCTACTTCTTCTGATTCACCCTCCAGACTTCACCTTCTCATTCTCCTTCTTCTGCTTCTTCTGTTTCACCCTCCAGACTTCACCTTCTCCTTCTCCTTATTCTGCTTCTTCTGAATCACCCTCCAGACTTCACCTTCTCCTTCTCCTTCTTCTGCTTCTTCTGATTCACCCTCCAGACTTCACGTTCTCCTTCTCCTTCTTCTGCTTCTTCTGATTCACCCTCCAGACTTCACCTTCTCCTTCTCCTTCTTCTACTTCTTCTGATTCACCCTCCAGACTTCACCTTCTCCATCTCCTTCTTCTGCTTCTTCTGATTCACCCTCCAGACTTCACCTTCTCCTTCTCCTTCGTATACTTCTTCTGATTCTCCCTCCAGACTTCACCTTCTCCTTCTCCTTCTTCTGCTTCTTCTGATTCACCCTCCAGACTTCACCTTCTCCTTCTCCCTCTTCTACTTCTTCTGATTCACCCTCCAGACTTCACCTTCTCCTTCTCTTTCTTCTGCTTCTTCTGATTCACCCTCCAGACTTCACCTTCTCCTTCTCCTTCTTCTGATTCTTCTGATTCACCCTCCAGACTTCACCTTCTCCTTCTCCTTCTTCTGCTTCTTCTGATTCACCCTCCTGACTTCACCTTCTCCTTCTCCTTCTTCTACATCTTCTGATTCACCCTCCTGACTTCACCTTCTCCTTCTCCTTCTTCTACTTCTTCTGCTTCACCCTCCAGACTTCAGCTTCTCCTTCTCCTTCTTCTACTTCTTCTGATTCACCCTCCAGACTTCACCTTCTCCTTCTCCTTCTTCTACTTCTTCAGATTCACCCTCCAGACTTCACCTTCTCCTTCTCCTTCTTCTACTTCTTCTGATTCACCCTCCAGACTTCACCTTCTCCTTCTCCTTCTTCTACTTCTTCTGATTCACCCTCCAGACTTCATCTTCTCCTTCTCCTTCTTCTGCTTCTTCTGATTCACCCTCCAGACTTCACCTTCTCCTTCTCCTTCTTCTGCTTCTTCTGATTCACCCTCCAGACTTCACCTTCTCCTTCTCCTTCTTCTACTTCTTCTGATTCACCCTCCAGACTTCACCTTCTCCTTCTCCTTCTTCTACTTCTTCTGATTCACCCTCCAGACTTCATCTTCTCCTTCTCCTTCTTCTGCTTCTTCTGATTCACCCTCCAGACTTCACCTTCTCCTTCTCCTTCTTCTGCTTCTTCTGATTCACCCTCCTGACTTCACCTTCTCCTTCTCCTTCTTCTACTTCTTCTGCTTCACCCTCCAGACTTCAGCTTCTCCTTCTCCTTCTTCTACTTCTTCTGATTCACCCTCCAGACTTCACCTTCTCCTTCTCCTTCTTCTACTCCTTCTGATTCACCCTCCAGACTTCACCTTCTCCTTCTCCTTCTTCTGCTTCTTCTGATTCACCCTCCAGACTTCACCTTCTCCTTCTCCTTATTCTGCTTCTTCTGATTCACCCTCCAGACTTCACCTTCTCCTTCTCCTTCTTCTGCTTCTTCTGATTCACCCTCCAGACTTCACCTTCTCCTTCTCCTTCTTCTACTTCTTCTGCTTCACCCTCCAGACTACACCTTCTCCTTCTCCTTCTTCTACTTCTTCTGATTCACCCTCCAGACTTCACCTTCTCCTTCTCCTTCTTCTGCTTCTTCTGATTCACCCTCCAGACTTCACCTTCTCCTTCTCCTTATTCTGCTTCTTCTGATTCACCCTCCAGACTTCACCTTCTCCTTCTCCTTCTTCTGCTTCTTCTGATTCACCCTCCAGACTTCACCTTCTCCTTCTCCTTCTTCTGCTTCTTCTGATTCACCCTCCAGACTTCACCTTCTCCTTCTCCTTCTTCTGTTACTTCTGTTTCACCCTCCAGACTTCACCTTCTCCTTCTCCTTCTTCTGCTTCTTCTGATTCACCCTCCAGACTTCACCTTCTCCTTCTCCTTCTTCTACTTCTTCTGCTTCACCCTCCAGACTACACCTTCTCCTTCTCCTTCTTCTACTTCTTCTGATTCACCCTCCAGACTTCACCTTCTCCTTCTCCTTCTTCTGCTTCTTCTGATTCACCCTCCAGACTTCACCTTCTCCTTCTCCTTATTCTGCTTCTTCTGATTCACCCTCCAGACTTCACCTTCTCCTTCTCCTTCTTCTGCTTCTTCTGATTCACCCTCCAGACTTCACCTTCTCCTTCTCCTTCTTCTGCTTCTTCTGATTCACCCTCCAGACTTCACCTTCTCCTTCTCCTTCTTCTACTTCTTCTGATTCACCCTTCAGACTTCACCTTCTCCTTCTCCTTCTTCTGCTTCTTCTGATTCACCCTCCTGACTTCACCTTCTCCTTTTCCTTCTTCTACATCTTCTGATTCACCCTCCTGACTTCACCTTCTCCTTCTCCTTCTTCTACTTCTTCTGCTTCACCCTCCAGACTTCACCTTCTCCTTCTCCTTCTTCTACTTCTTCTGATTCACCCTCCAGACTTCACCTTCTCCTTCTCCTTCTTCTACTTCTTCTGATTCACCCTCCAGACTTCACCTTCTCCTTCTCCTTCTTCTACTTCTTCTGATTCACCCTCCAGACTTCACCTTCTCATTCTCCTTCTTCTGCTTCTTCTGTTTCACCCTCCAGACTTCACCTTCTCCTTCTCCTTATTCTGCTTCTTCTGAATCACCCTCCAGACTTCACCTTCTCCTTCTCCTTCTTCTGCTTCTTCTGATTCACCCTCCAGACTTCACGTTCTCCTTCTCCTTCTTCTGCTTCTTCTGATTCACCCTCCAGACTTCACCTTCTCCTTCTCCTTCTTCTACTTCTTCTGATTCACCCTCCAGACTTCACCTTCTCCATCTCCTTCTTCTGCTTCTTCTGATTCACCCTCCAGACTTCACCTTCTCCTTCTCCTTCGTATACTTCTTCTGATTCTCCCTCCAGACTTCACCTTCTCCTTCTCCTTCTTCTGCTTCTTCTGATTCACCCTCCAGACTTCACCTTCTCCTTCTCCTTCTTCTACTTCTTCTGATTCACCCTCCAGACTTCACCTTCTCCTTCTCTTTCTTCTGCTTCTTCTGATTCACCCTCCAGACTTCACCTTCTCCTTCTCCTTCTTCTGATTCTTCTGATTCACCCTCCAGACTTCACCTTCTCCTTCTCCTTCTTCTGCTTCTTCTGATTCACCCTCCTGACTTCACCTTCTCCTTCTCCTTCTTCTACATCTTCTGATTCACCCTCCTGACTTCACCTTCTCCTTCTCCTTCTTCTACTTCTTCTGCTTCACCCTCCAGACTTCAGCTTCTCCTTCTCCTTCTTCTACTTCTTCTGATTCACCCTCCAGACTTCACCTTCTCCTTCTCCTTCTTCTACTTCTTCAGATTCACCCTCCAGACTTCACCTTCTCCTTCTCCTTCTTCTACTTCTTCTGATTCACCCTCCAGACTTCACCTTCTCCTTCTCCTTCTTCTACTTCTTCTGATTCACCCTCCAGACTTCATCTTCTCCTTCTCCTTCTTCTGCTTCTTCTGATTCACCCTCCAGACTTCACCTTCTCCTTCTCCTTCTTCTGCTTCTTCTGATTCACCCTCCAGACTTCACCTTCTCCTTCTCCTTCTTCTACTTCTTCTGATTCACCCTCCTGACTTCACCTTCTCCTTCTCCTTCTTCTGCTTCTTCTGCTTCACCCTCCAGACTTCACCTTCTCCTGCTCCTTCTTCTGCTTCTTCTGCTTCACCCTCCAGACTTCACCTTCTCCTTCTCCTTCTTCTGCTTCTTCTGCTTCACCCTCCTGACTTCACCTTCTCCTTCTCCTTCTTCTACTTCTTCTGATTCACCCTCCAGACTTCACCTTCTCCTTCTCCTTCTTCTGCTTCATCTGCTTCACCCTCCAGACTTCACCTTCTCCTTCTCCTTCTTCTGCTTCTTCTGCTTCGCCCTCCAGACTTCACCTTCTCCTTCTCCATCTTCTGCTTCTTCTGCTTCACCCCCCTGACTTCACCTGCTCCTTCTCCTTCTTCTGCTTCTTCTGATTCACCCTCCTAACTACACCTTCTCCTTCTCCTTCTTCTACTTCTTCTGATTCACCCTCCTGACTTCACCTTCTCCTTCTCCTTCTTCTGCTTCTTCTGATTCACCCTCCAGACTTCACCTTCTCCTTCTCCTTCTTCTGTTTCTTCTGATTCACCCTCCAGACTTCACCTTCTCCTTCTCCTTCTTCTGCTTCTTCTGATTCACCCTCCAGACTTCATCTTCTCCTTCTCCTTCTTCTGCTTCTTCTGATTCACCCTCCAGACTTCACCTTCTCCTTCTCCTTCTTCTGCTTCTTCTGATTCACCCTCCAGACTTCACCTTCTCCTTCTCCTTCTTCTACTTCTTCTGATTCACCCTCCAGACTTCACCTTCTCCTTCTCCTTCTTATACTTCTTCAGATTCACCCTCCAGTCTTCACCTTCTCCTTCTCCTTCTTCTGTTTCTTCTGCTTCACCCTCCAGACTTCACCTTCTTCTTCTCTTTCTTCTGCTTCTTCTGATTCACCCTCCAGACTTCACCTTCTCCTTCTCCTTCTTCTGATTCTTCTGATTCACCCTCCAGACTTCACCTTCTCATTCTCCTTCTTCTGCTTCTTCTGATTCACCTTCCTGACTTCACCTTCTCCTTCTCCTTCTTCTACTTCTTCTGATTCACCCTCCTGACTTCACCTTCTCCTTCTCCTTCTTCTACTTCTTCTGCTTCACCATCCAGACTTCACCTTCTCCTTCTCCTTCTTCTACTTCTTCTGATTCACCCTCCAGACTTCACCTTCTCCTTCTCCTTCTTCTGCTTCTTCTGATTCACCCTCCAGACTTCACCTTCTCCTTCTCCTTATTCTGCTTCTTCTGATTCACCCTCCAGACTTCACCTTCTCCTTCTCCTTCTTCTGCTTCTTCTGATTCACCCTCCAGACTTCACCTTCTCCTTCTCCTTCTTCTGCTTCTTCTGATTCACCCTCCAGACTTCACCTTCTCCTTCTCCTTCTTCTGCTTCTTCTGATTCACCCTCCAGACTTCACCTTCTCCTTCTCCTTCTTCTACTCCTTCTGATTCACCCTCCAGACTTCACCTTCTCCTTCTCCTTCTTCTGCTTCTTCTGATTCACCCTCCAGACTTCACCTTCTCCTTCTCCTTATTCTGCTTCTTCTGATTCACCCTCCAGACTTCACCTTCTCCTTCTCCTTCTTCTGCTTCTTCTGATTCACCCTGCAGACTTCACCTTCTCCTTCTCCTTCTTCTGTTTCTTCTGTTTCACCCTCCAGACTTCACCTTCTCCTTCTCCTTCTTCTGCTTCTTCTGATTCACCCTCCAGACTTCACCTTCTCCTTCTCCTTCTTCTACTTCTTCTGCTTCACCCTCCAGACTACACCTTCTCCTTCTCCTTCTTCTACTTCTTCTGATTCACCCTCCAGACTTCACCTTCTCCTTCTCCTTCTTCTGCTTCTTCTGATTCACCCTCCAGACTTCACCTTCTCCTTCTCCTTATTCTGCTTCTTCTGATTCACCCTCCAGACTTCACCTTCTCCTTCTCCTTCTTCTGCTTCTTCTGATTCACCCTCCAGACTTCACCTTCTCCTTCTCCTTCTTCTGCTTCTTCTGATTCACCCTCCAGACTTCACCTTCTCCTTCTCCTTCTTCTACTTCTTCTGATTCACCCTTCAGACTTCACCTTCTCCTTCTGCTTCTTCTGCTTCTTCTGATTCACCCTCCTGACTTCACCTTCTCCTTTTCCTTCTTCTACATCTTCTGATTCACCCTCCTGATTTCACCTTCTCCTTCTCCTTCTTCTACTTCTTCTGCTTCACCCTCCAGACTTCATCTTCTCCTTCTCCTTCTTCTACTTCTTCTGATTCACCCTCCAGACTTCACCTTCTCCTTCTCCTTCTTCTACTTCTTCTGATTCACCCTCCAGACTTCACCTTCTCCTTCTCCTTCTTCTACTTCTTCTGATTCACCCTCCAGACTTCACCTTCTCATTCTCCTTCTTCTGCTTCTTCTGTTTCACCCTCCAGACTTCACCTTCTCCTTCTCCTTATTCTGCTTCTTCTGAATCACCCTCCAGACTTCACCTTCTCCTTCTCCTTCTTCTGCTTCTTCTGATTCACCCTCCAGACTTCACCTTCTCCTTCTCCTTCTTCTGCTTCTTCTGATTCACCCTCCAGACTTCACCTTCTCCTTCTCCTTCTTCTACTTCTTCTGATTCACCCTCCAGACTTCACCTTCTCCATCTCCTTCTTCTGCTTCTTCTGATTCACCCTCCAGACTTCACCTTCTCCTTCTCCTTCGTCTACTTCTTCTGATTCACCCTCCAGACTTCACCTTCTCCTTCTCCTTCTTCTGCTTCTTCTGATTCACCCTCCAGACTTCACCTTCTCCTTCTCCTTCTTCTACTTCTTCTGATTCACCCTCCAGACTTCACCTTCTCCTTCTCTTTCTTCTGCTTCTTCTGATTCACCCTCCAGACTTCACCTTATCCTTCTCCTTCTTCTGATTCTTCTGATTCACCCTCCAGACTTCACCTTCTCCTTCTCCTTCTTCTGCTTCTTCTGATTCACCCTCCTGACTTCACCTTCTCCTTCTCCTTCTTCTACATCTTCTGATTCACCTTCCTGACTTCACCTTCTCCTTCTCCTTCTTCTACTTCTTCTGCTTCACCCTCCACACTTCAGCTTCTCCTTCTCCTTCTTCTACTTCTTCTGATTCACCCTCCAGACTTCACCTTCTCCTTCTCCTTCTTCTACTTCTTCAGATTCACCCTCCAGACTTCACCTTCTCCTTCTCCTTCTTCTACTTCTTCTGATTCACCCTCCAGACTTCACCCTCTCCTTCTCCTTCTTCTGCTTCTTCTGATTCACCCTCCAGACTTCACCTTCTCCTTCTCCTTATTCTGCTTCTTCTGAATCACCCTCCAGACTTCACCTTCTCCTTCTCCTTCTTCTGCTTCTTCTGATTCACCCTCCAGACTTCACCTTCTCCTTCTCCTTCTTCTGCTTCTTCTGATTCACCCTCCAGACTTCACCTTCTCCTTCTCCTTCTTCTACTTCTTCTGATTCACCCTCCAGACTTCACCTTCTCCATCTCCTTCTTCTGCTTCTTCTGATTCACCCTCCAGACTTCACCTTCTCCTTCTCCTTCGTCTACTTCTTCTGATTCACCCTCCAGACTACACCTTCTCCTTCTCCTTCTTCTACTTCTTCTGATTCACCCTCCAGACTTCACCTTCTCCTTCTCCTTTTTCTGTTTCTTCTGATTCACCCTCCAGACTTCACCTTCTCCTTCTCCTTCTTCTACTACTTCTGATTCACCCTCCAGACTTCACCTTCTCCTTCTCCTTCTTCTCCTTCTTCTGATTCACCCTCCAGACTTCATCTTCTCCTTCTCCTTCTTCTGCTTCTTCTGATTCACCCTCCAGACTTCACCTTCTCCTTCTCCTTCTTCTGCTTCTTCTGATTCACCCTCCAGACTTCACCTTCTCCTTCTCCTTCTTCTACTTCTTCTGATTCACCCTCCAGACTTCACCTTCTCCATCTCCTTCTTCTGCTTCTTCTGATTCACCCTCCAGACTTCACCTTCTCCTTCTCCTTCGTCTACTTCTTCTGATTCACCCTCCAGACTACACCTTCTCCTTCTCCTTCTTCTACTTCTTCTGATTCACCCTCCAGACTTCACCTTCTCCTTCTCCTTTTTCTGTTTCTTCTGATTCACCCTCCAGACTTCACCTTCTCCTTCTCCTTCTTCTACTACTTCTGATTCACCCTCCAGACTTCACCTTCTCCTTCTCCTTCTTCTCCTTCTTCTGATTCACCCTCCAGACTTCATCTTCTCCTTCTCCTTCTTCTGCTTCTTCTGATTCACCCTCCAGACTTCACCTTCTCCTTCTCCTTCTTCTGCTTCTTCTGATTCACCCTCCAGACTTCACCTTCTCCTTCTCCTTCTTCTACTTCTTCTGATTCACCCTCCAGACTTCACCTTCTCCTTCTCCTTCTTCTACTTCTTCTGATTCACCCTCCAGTCTTCACCTTCTCCTTCTCCTTCTTCTGTTTCTTCTGCTTCACCCTCCAGACTTCACCTTCTCCTTCTCTTTCTTCTGCTTCTTCTGATTCACCCTCCAGACTTCACCTTCTCCTTCTCCTTCTTCTGATTCTTCTGATTCACCCTCCAGACTTCACCTTCTCCTTCTCCTTCTTCTGCTTCTTCTGATTCACCCTCCTGACTTCACCTTCTCCTTCTCCTTCTTCTACTTCTTCTGATTTACCCACCTGACTTCACCTTCTCCTTCTCCTTCTTCTACTTCTTCTGCTTCACCCTCCAGACTTCACCTTCTCCTTCTCCTTCTTCTGCTTCTTCTGATTCACCCTCCAGACTTCACCTTCTCCTTCTCCTTATTCTGCTTCTTCTGATTCACCCTCCAGACTTCACCTTCTCCTTCTCCTTATTCTGCTTCTTCTGATTCTCCCTCCAGACTTCACCTTCTCCTTCTCCTTCCTCTGCTTCTTCTGATTCATCCTCCAGACTTCACCTTCTCCTTCTCCTTCTTCTGATTCTTCTGATTCACCCTCCAGACTTCACCTTCTCCTTTTCCATCTTCTGCTTCTTCCGATTCACCCTCCTGACTTCACCTTCTCCTTCTCCTTCTTCTACTTCTTCTGATTCACCCTCCTGACTTCACCTTCTCCTTCTCCATCTTCTAATTCTTCTGCTTCACCCTCCAGACTTCAACTTCTCCTTCTCCTTCTTCTACTTCTTCTGATTCACCCTCCAGACTTCACCTTCTCCTTCTCCTTCTTCTGCTTCTTCTGATTCACCGTCCAGACTTCACCTTCTCCTTCTCCTTATTCTGCTTCTTCTGATTCACCCTCCAGACTTCACCTTCTCCTTCTCCTTCTTCTGCTTCTTCTGATTCACCCTGCAGACTTCACCTTCTCCTTCTCCTTCTTCTGCTTCTTCTGATTCACCCTCCAGACTTCACCTTCTCCTTCTGCTTCTTCTGCTTCTTCTGATTCACCCTCCAGACTTCACCTTCTCCTTCTCCTTCTTCTACTTCTTCTGATTCACCCTCCAGACTTCACCTTCTCCTTCTCTTTCTTCTGCTTCTTCTGATTCACCCTCCAGACTTCACCTTCTCCTTCTCCTTCTTCTGATTCTTCTGATTCACCCTCCAGACTTCACCTTCTCCTTCTCCTTCTTCTGCTTCTTCTGATTCACCCTCCTGACTTCACCTTCTCCTTCTCCTTCTTCTACTTCTTCTGATTCACCCTCCAGACTTCACCTTCTCCTTCTCCTTCTTCTACTTCTTCTGATTCACCCTCCAGACTTCACCTTCTCCTTCTCCTTCTTCTACTTCTTCTGATTCACCCTCCAGACTTGACCTTCTCCTTTTCCTTCTTCTACTTCTTCTGATTCACCCTCCAGACTTCACCTTCTCCTTCTCCTTCTTCTGCTTCTTCTGCTTCACCGTCCTGACTTCACCTTCTCCTTCTCCTTCTTCTACTTCTTCTGCTTCATCCCCCTGACATCACCTGCTCCTTCTCCTTCTTCTGCTTCTTCTGATTCACCCTCCTAACGTCACCTTCTCCTTCTCCTTCTTCTGCTTCTTCTGATTCACCCTCCTGACTTCACCTTCTCCTTCTCCTTCTTCTGCTTCTTCTGATTCACCCTCCAGACTTCACCTTCTCCTTCTCCTTCTTCTGCTTCTTCTGATTCACCCTCCAGACTTCACCTTCTCCTTCTCCTTCTTCTGCTTCTTCTGATACACCCTCCAGACCTCACCTTCTCCTTCTCCTTCTTCTACTTCTTCTGATTCACCCTCCAGACTTCATCTTCTCCTTCTCCTTCTTCTGCTTCTTTTGATTCACCCTCCAGACTTCACCTTCTTCTTCTCCTTCTTCTGCTTCTTCTGATTCACCCTCCAGACTTCACCTTCTCCTTCTCCTTCTTCTACTTCTTCTGATTCACCCTCCAGACTTCACCTTCTCCTTCTCCTTCTTCTACTTCTTCTGATTCACCCTCCAGTCTTCACCTTCTCCTTCTCCTTCTTCTGTTTCTTCTGCTTCACCCTCCAGACTTCACCTTCTCCTTCTCTTTCTTCTGCTTCTTCTGATTCACCCTCCAGACTTCACCTTCTCCTTCTCCTTCTTCTGATTCTTCTGATTCACCCTACAGACTTCACCTTCTCCTTCTCCTTCTTCTGCTTCTTCTGATTCACCCTCCTGATTTCACCTTCTCCTTCTCCTTCTTCTACTTCTTCTGATTCACCCTCCTGACTTCACCTTCTCCTTCTCCTTCTTCTGCTTCACCCTCCAGACTTCACCTTCTCCTTCTCCTTCTTCTACTTCTTCTGATTCACCTTCCAGACTTCACCTTCTCCTTCTCCTTCTTCTGCTTCTTCTGATTCACCCTCCAGACTTCACCTTCTCCTTCTCCTTATTCTGCTTCTTCTCATTCACCCTCCAGACTTCACCTTCTCCTTCTCCTTCTTCTGCTTCTTCTGATTCACCCTCCAGACTTCACCTTCTCCTTCTACTTCTTCTGCTTCTTCTGATTCACCCTCCAGACTTCACCTTCTTCTTCTCCTTCCTCTGCTTCTTCTGATTCACCCTCCAGACTTCACCTTCTCCTTCTCCTTCTTCTACTTCTTCTGATTCACCCTCCAGACTTCACCATCTCCTTCTCTTTCTTCTGCTTCTTCTGATTCACCCTCCAGACTTCACATTCTCCTTCTCCTTCTTCTGATTCTTCTGATTCACCCTCCAGACTTCACCTTCTCCTTCTCCTTCTTCTGCTTCTTCTGATTCACCCTCCTGACTTCACCTTCTCCTTCTCCTTCTTCTACTTCTTCTGATTCACCCTTCTGACTTCACCTTCTCCTTCTCCTTCTTCTACTTCTTCTGCTTCACCCTCCAGACTTCACCTTCTCCTTCTCCTTCTTCTACTTCTTCTGATTCAACCTCCAGACTTCACCTTCTCCTTCTCCTTCTTCCACTTCTTCTGATTCACCCTCCAGACTTCACCTTCTCCTTCTCCTTCTTCTACTTCTTCTGATTCACCCTCCAGACTTCACCTTCTCCTTCTCCTTCTTCTGCTTCTTCTGATTCACCCTCCAGACTTCACCTTCTCCTTCTCCTTATTCTGCTTCTTCTGATTCACCCTCCAGACTTCTCCTTCTCCTTCTCCTTCTTCTGCTTCTTCTGATTCACCCTCCAGACTTCACCTTCTACTTCTCCTTCTTCTGCTTCTTCTGATTCACCCTCCAGACTTCACCTTCTCCTTCAACTTCTTCTACTTCTTCTGATTCACCCTCCAGACTTCACCTTCTCCTTCTCCTTCTTCTACTTCTTCTGATTCACCCTCCAGACTTCATCTTCTCCTTCTCCTTCTTCTGCTTCTTCTGATTCACCCTCCAGACTTCACCTTCTCCTTCTCCTTCCTCTGCTTCTTCTGATTCACCCTCCAGACTTCACCTTCTCCTTCTCCTTATTCTACTTCTTCTGATTCACCCTCCAGACTTCATCTTCCCCTTCTCCTTCTTCTGCTTCTTCTGATTCACCCTCCAGACTTCACCTTCTCCTTCTCCTTCTTCTACTTCTTCTGATTCACCCTCCAGACTTCACCTTCTCCTTCTCTTTCTTCTGCTTCTTCTGAATCACCCTCCAGACTTCACCTTCTCCTTCTCCTTCTTCTGATTCTTCTGATTCACCCTCCAGACTTCACCTTCTCCTTCTCCTTCTTCTGCTTCTTCTGATTCACCCTCCTGACTTCACCTTCTCCTTCTCCTTCTTCTACTTCTTCTGATTCACCCTCCTGACTTCACCTTCTCCTTCTCCTTCTTCTACTTCTTCTGCTTCACCCTCCAGACTTCACCATCTCCTTCTCCTTCTTCCACTTCTTCTGATTCACCCTCCAGACTTGACCTTCTCCTTTTCCTTCTTCTACTTCTTCTGATTCACCCTCCAGACTTCACCTTCTCCTTCTCCTTCTTCTGCTTCTTCTGCTTCACCGTCCTGACTTCACCTTCTCCTTCTCCTTCTTCTACTTCTTCTGCTTCATCCCCCTGACATCACCTGCTCCTTCTCCTTCTTCTGCTTCTTCTGATTCACCCTCCTAACTTCACCTTCTCCTTCTCCTTCTTCTGCTTCTTCTGATTCACCCTCCTGACTTCACCTTCTCCTTCTCCTTCTTCTGCTTCTTCTGATTCACCCTCCAGACTTCACCCTCTCCTTCTCCTTCTTCTGCTTCTTCTGATTCACCCTCCAGACTTCTCCTTCTCCTTCTCCTTCTTCTACTTCTTCTGATTCACCCTCCAGACTTCACCTTCTCCTTCTCCTTCTTCTACTTCTTCTGATTCACCCTCCAGTCTTCACCTTCTCCTTCTCCTTCTTCTGTTTCTTCTGCTTCACCCTCCAGACTTCACCTTCTCCTTCTCTTTCTTCTGCTTCTTCTGATTCACCCTCCAGACTTCACCTTCTCCTTCTCCTTCTTCTGATTCTTCTGATTCACCCTACAGACTTCACCTTCTCCTTCTCCTTCTTCTGCTTCTTCTGATTCACCCTCCTGACTTCACCTTCTCCTTCTCCTTCTTCTGCTTCACCCTCCAGACTTCACCTTCTCCTTCTCCTTCTTCTACTTCTTCTGATTCACCCTCCAGACTTCACCTTCTCCTTCTTCTGCTTCTTCTGATTCACCCTCCAGACTTCACCTTCTCCTTCTCCTTATTCTGCTTCTTCTCATTCACCCTCCAGACTTCACCTTCTCCTTCTCCTTCTTCTGCTTCTTCTGATTCACCCTCCAGACTTCACCTTCTCCTTCTACTTCTTCTGCTTCTTCTGATTCACCCTCCAGACTTCACCTTCTCCTTCTCCTTCCTCTGCTTCTTCTGATTCACCCTCCAGACTTCACCTTCTCCTTCTCCTTCTTCTACTTCTTCTGATTCACCCTCCAGACTTCACCATCTCATTCTCTTTCTTCTGCTTCTTCTGATTCACCCTCCAGACTTCACATTCTCCTTCTCCTTCTTCTGATTCTTCTGATTCACCCTCCAGACTTCACCTTCTCCTTCTCCTTCTTCTGCTTCTTCTGATTCACCCTCCTGACTTCACCTTCTCCTTCTCCTTCTTCTACTTCTTCTGATTCACCCTCCAGACTTCACCTTCTCCATCTCCTTCTTCTGCTTCTTCTGATTCACCCTCCAGACTTCACCTTCTCCTTCTCCTTCGTCTACTTCTTCTGATTCACCCTCCAGACTACACCTTCTCCTTCTCCTTCTTCTACTTCTTCTGATTCACCCTCCAGACTTCACCTTCTCCTTCTCCTTCTTCTGTTTCTTCTGATTCACCGTCCAGACTTCACCTTCTCCTTCTCCTTCTTTTACTACTTCTGATTCATCCTCCAGACTTCACCTTCTCCTTCTCCTTCTTCTACTTCTTCTGATTCACCCTCCAGACTTCATCTTCTCCTTCTCCTTCTTCTGCTTCTTCTGATTCACCCTCCAGACTTCACCTTCTCCTTCTCCTTCTTCTGCTTCTTCTGATTCACCCTCCAGACTTCACCTTCTCCTTCTCCTTCTTCTACTTCTTCTGATTCACCCTCCAGACTTCACCTTCTCCTTCTCCTTCTTCCACTTCTTCTGATTCACCCTCCAGTCTTCACCTTCTCCTTCTCCTTCTTCTGTTTCTTCTGCTTCACCCTCCAGACTTCACCTTCTCCTTCTCTTTCTTCTGCTTCTTCTGATTCACCCTGCAGACTTCACCTTCTCCTTCTCCTTCTTCTGATTCTTCTGATTCACCCTCCAGACTTTACCTTCTCCTTCTCCTTCTTCTGCTTCTTCTGATTCACCCTCCTGACTTCACCTTCTCCTTCTCCTTCTTCTACTTCTTCTGATTCACCCTCCTGACTTCACCTTCTCCTTCTACTTCTTCTACTTCTTCTGCTTCACCCTCCAGACTTCACCTTCTCCTTCTCCTTCTTCTACTTCTTCTGATTCACCCTCCAGACTTCTTCTTCTCCTTCTCCTTCTTCTGTTTCTTCTGATTCACCCTCCAGACTTCACCTTCTCCTTCTCCTTATTCTGCTTCTTCTGATTCACCCTCCAGACTTCACCTTCTCCTTCTCCTGATTCTGCTTCTTCTGATTCACCCTCCAGACTTCACCTTCTCCTTCTCCTTCTTCTGCTTCTTCTGATTCACCCTCCTGACTTCACCTTCTCCTTCTCCTTCTTCTACTTCTTCTGATTCACCCTCCTGACTTCACCTTCTCCTTCTCCTTCTTCTACTTCTTCTGCTTCACCCTCCAGACTTCACCTTCTCCTTCTCCTTCTTCTACTTCTTCTGATTCACCCTCCAGACTTCACCTTCTCCTTCTCCTTCTTCTGCTTCTTCTGATTCACCCTCCATACTTCACCTTCACTTCTCCTTATTCTGCTTCTTCTGATTCACCCTCCAGACTTCAACTTCTCCTTCTTCTGCTTCTTCTGATTCACCCACCAGACTTCACCTTCTCCTTCTCCTTCTTCTGCTTCTTCTGATTCACCCTCCAGACTTCCCCTTCTCCTTCTCCTTCTTCTGCTTCTTCTGATTCACCCTCCAGACTTCACCTTCTCCTTCTCCTTCTTCTACTTCTTCTGATTCACCCTCCAGACTTCACCTTCTCCTTCTCTTTCTTCTGCTTCTTATGATTCACCCTCCAGATTTCATCCTCTCCTTCTCCTTCTTCTGCTTCGTCTGATTCACCCTCCAGACTTCACCTTCTCCTTCTCCTTCTTCTGCTTCTTCTGATTCACCCTCCAGACTTCACCTTCTCCTTCTCCTTCTTCTGCTTCTTCTGATTCACCCTCCAGACTTCACCTTCTCCTTCTCCTTCTTCTACTTCTTCTGATTCACCCTCCAGACCTCACCTTCTCCTTCTCCTTCTTCTACTTCTTCTGATTCACCCTCCAGATTTCATCTTCTCCTTCTCCTTCTTCTGCTTCTTCTGATTCACCCTCCAGACTTCACCTTCTCCTTCTCCTTCTTCTGCTTCTTCTGATTCACCCTCCTGACTTCACCTTCTCCTTCTCCTTCTTCTACTTCTTCTGATTCACCCTCCTGACTTCACCTTCTCCTTCTCCTTCTTCTACTTCTTCTGCTTCACCCTCCAGACTTCACCTTCTCCTTCTCCTTCTTCTACTTATTCTGATTCACCCTCCAGACTTGACCTTCTCCTTCTCCTTCTTCTACTTCTTCTGATTCACCCTCCAGACTTCACCTTCTCCTTCTCCTTCTTCTGCTTCTTCTGCTTCACCGTCCTGACTTCACCTTCTCCTTCTCCTTCTTCTACTTCTTCTGCTTCATCCCCCTGACATCACCTGCTCCTTCTCCTTCTTCTGCTTCTTCTGATTCACCCTCCTAACTTCACCTTCTCCTTCTCCTTCTTCTACTTCTTCTGCTTCACCCTCCAGACTTCACCTTCTCCTTCTCCTTCTTCTACTTCTTCTGATTCACCCTCCAGACTTGACCTTCTCCTTCTCCTTCTTCTACTTATTCTGATTCACCCTCCAGACTTCACCTTCTCCTTCTCCTTCTTCTGCTTCTTCTGCTTCACCGTCCTGACTTCACCTTCTCCTTCTCCTTCTTCTACTTCTTCTGCTTCATCCCGCTGACATCAACTGCTCCTTCTCCTTCTTCTGCTTCTTCTGATTCACCCTCCTAACTTCACCTTCTCCTTCTCCTTCTTCTGCTTCTTCTGATTCACCCTCCTGACTTCACCTTCTCCTTCTCCTTCTTCTGCTTCTTCTGATTCACCCTCCAGACTTCACCTTCTCCTTCTCCTTCTTCTGCTTCTTCTGATTCACCCTCCAGACTTCACCTTCTCCTTCTCCTTCTTCTGATTCTTCTGATTCACCCTCCAGACTTCACCTTCTCCTTCTCCTTCTTCTGCTTCTTCTGATTCACCCTCCTGACCTCACGTTCTCCTTCTCCTTCTTCTACTTCTTCTGATTCACCCTCCTGACTTCACCTTCTCCTTCTCCTTCTTCTACTTCTTCTGCTTCACCCTCCAGACTTCACCTTCTCCTTCTCCTGCTTCTGCTTCTTCTGATTCACCCTCCAGACTTCTCCTTCTCCTTCTCCTTCTTCTGCTTCTTCTGATTCACCCTCCAGACTTCACCTTCTCCTTCTCCTTCTTCTGCTTCTTCTGATTCACCCTCCAGACTTCACCTTCTCCTTCTCCTTCGTCTACTTCTTCTGATTGACCCTCCAGACTACACCTTCTCCTTCTCCTTCTTCTACTTCTTCTGATTCACCCTCCTGACTTCACCTTCTCCTTCTCCTTCTTCTACTTCTTCTGCTTCACCCTCCAGACTTCACCTTCTCCTTCTCCTTCTTCTACTTCTTCTGATTCACCCTCCAGACTTCACCTTCTCCTTCTCCTTCTTCTGCTTCTTCTGATTCACCCTCCAGACTTCACCTTCTCCTTCTCCTTCTTCTACTTCTTCTGATTCACCCTCCAGACTTCACCTTCTCCTTCTCCTTCTTCCACTTCTTCTGATTCACCCTCCAGTCTTCACCTTCTCCTTCTCCTTCTTCTGTTTCTTCTGCTTCACCCTCCAGACTTCACCTTCTCCTTCTCTTTCTTCTGCTTCTTCTGATTCACCCTGCAGACTTCACCTTCTCCTTCTCCTTCTTCTGATTCTTCTGATTCACCCTCCAGACTTCACCTTCTCCTTCTCCTTCTTCTACTTCTTCTGATTCACCCTCCTGACTTCACCTTCTCCTTCTCCTTCTTCTACTTCTTCTGCTTCACCCTCCAGACTTCACCTTCTCCTTCTCCTGCTTCTGCTTCTTCTGATTCACCCTCCAGACTTCTCCTTCTCCTTCTCCTTCTTCTGCTTCTTCTGATTCACCCTCCAGACTTCACCTTCTCCTTCTCCTTCTTCTGCTTCTTCTGATTCACCCTCCAGACTTCACCTTCTCCTTCTCCTTCGTCTACTTCTTCTGATTGACCCTCCAGACTACACCTTCTCCTTCTCCTTCTTCTACTTCTTCTGATTCACCCTCCTGACTTCACCTTCTCCTTCTCCTTCTTCTACTTCTTCTGCTTCACCCTCCAGACTTCACCTTCTCCTTCTCCTTCTTCTACTTCTTCTGATTCACCCTCCAGACTTCATCTTCTCCTTCTCCTTCTTCTGCTTCTTCTGATTCACCCTCCAGACTTCACCTTCTCCTTCTCCTTATTCTGCTTCTTCTGATTCACCCTCCAGACTTCACCTTCTACTTTTCCTGATTCTGCTTCTTCTGATTCACCCTCCAGACTTCACCTTCTCCTTCTCCTTCTTCTGCTTCTTCTGATTCACCCTCCTGACTTCACCTTCTTCTTCTCCTTCTTCTACTTCTTCTGATTCACCCTCCTGACTTCACCTTCTCCTTCTCCTTCTTCTACTTCTTCTGCTTCACCCTCCAGACTTCACCTTCTCCTTCTCCTTCTTCTACTTCTTCTGATTCACCCTCCAGACTTCACCTTCTCCTTCTCCTTCTTCTGCTTCTTCTGATTCACCCTCCATACTTCACCTTCACTTCTCCTTATTCTGCTTCTTCTGATTCACCCTCCAGACTTCAACTTCTCCTTCTCCTTCTTCTGCTTCTTCTGATTCACCCTCCAGACTTCATCTTCTCCTTCTCCTTCTTCTGCTTCTTCTGATTCACCCTCCAGACTTCACCTTCTCCTTCTCCTTCTTCTGCTTCTTCTGATTCACCCTCCAGACTTCACCTTCTCCTTCTCCTTCTTCTACTTCTTCTGATTCACCCTCCAGACTTCACCTTCTCCTTCTCTTTCTTCTGCTTCTTCTGATTCACCCTCCAGATTTCATCTTCTCCTTCTCCTTCTTCTGCTTCTTCTGATTCACCCTCCAGACTTCACCTTCTCCTTCTCCTTCTTCTGCTTCTTCTGATTCACCCTCCAGACTTCACCTTCTCCTTCTCCTTCTTCTGCTTCTTCTGATTCACCCTCCAGACTTCACCTTCTCCTTCTCCTTCTTCTACTTCTTCTGATTCACCCTCAAGACCTCACCTTCTCCTTCTCCTTCTTCTACTTCTTCTGATTCACCCTCCAGATTTCATCTTCTCCTTCTCCTTCTTCTGCTTCTTCTGATTCACCCTCCAGACTTCACCTTCTCCTTCTCCTTCTTCTGCTTCTTCTGATTCACCCTCCTGACTTCACCTTCTCCTTCTCCTTCTTCTACTTCTTCTGATTCACCCTCCAGACTTGACCTTCTCCTTCTCCTTCTTCTACTTCTGCTGATTCACCCTCCAGACTTCACCTTCTCCTTCTCCTTCTTCTGCTTCTTCTGCTTCACCGTCCTGACTTCACCTTCTCCTTCTCCTTCTTCTACTTCTTCTGCTTCATCCCCCTGACATCACCTGCTCCTTCTCCTTCTTCTGCTTCTTCTGATTCACCCTCCTAACTTCACCTTCTCCTTCTCCTTCTTCTGCTTCTTCTGATTCACCCTCCAGACTTCACCTTCTCCTTCTCTTTCTTCTGCTTCTTCTGATTCACCCTCCAGACTTCACCTTCTCCTTCTCCTTCTTCTGATTCTTCTGATTCACCCTCCAGACTTCACCTTCTCCTTCTCCTTCTTCTGCTTCTTC
The DNA here is from genome assembly GCF_052327205.1 of Somniosus microcephalus. Classification (NCBI taxonomy): domain Eukaryota; kingdom Metazoa; phylum Chordata; class Chondrichthyes; order Squaliformes; family Somniosidae; genus Somniosus; species Somniosus microcephalus. Next base: position 816,057 of record NW_028225257.1, read on the forward strand.
TGATTCACCCTCCTGACTTCACCTTCTCCTTCTCCTTCTTCTACTTCTTCTGATTCACCCTCCTGACTTCACCTTCTCCTTCTCCTTCTTCTACTTCTTCTGCTTTACCCTCCAGACTTCACCTTCTCCTTCTCCTTATTCTACTTCTTCTGATTCACCCTCCAGACTTGACCTTCTCCTTCTCCTTCTTCTACTTATTCTGATTCACCCTCCAGACTTCACCTTCTCCTTCTCCTTCTTCTGCTTCTTCTGCTTCACCGTCCTGACTTCACCTTCTCCTTCTCCTTCTTCTACTTCTTCTGCTTCATCCCGCTGACATCACCTGCTCCTTCTCCTTCTTCTGCTTCTTCTGATTCACCCTCCTAACTTCACCTTCTCCTTCTCCTTCTTCTGCTTCTTCTGATTCACCCTCCTGACTTCACCTTCTCCTTCTCCTTCTTCTGCTTCTTCTGATTCACCCTCCAGACTTCACCTTCTCCTTCTCCTTCTTCTGCTTCTTCTGATTCACCCTCCAGACTTCACCTTCTCCTTCTCCTTCTTCTGATTCTTCTGATTCACCCTCCAGACTTCACCTTCTCCTTCTACTTCTTCTGCTTCATCTGATTCACCCTCCAGACTTCACCTGCTCCTTCTCCTTCTTCTGCTTCTTCTGATTCACCCTCCAGACTTCACCTTCTCCTTCTCCTTCTTCTGCTTCTTCTGATTCACCCTCCAGACTTCACCTTCTCCTTCTCCTTCTTCTGCTTTTTCTGCTTCACCCTCCAGACTTCACCTTCTCCTTCTCCTTCTTCTGCTTCTTCTGCTTCACCCTCCTGACTTCACCTTCTCCTTCTCCTTCTTCTACTTCTTCTGATTCACCCTCCAGACTTCACCTTCTCTTTCTCCTTCTTCTGCTTCTTCTGCTTCACCCTCCAGACTTCACCTTCTCCTTCTCCTTCTCCTGCTTCTTCTGCTGCGCCCTCCAGACTTCACCTTCTCCTTCTCCTTCTTCTGCTTCTTCTGCTTCACCCTCCTGACTTCACCTTCTCCTTCTCCTTCTTCTACTTCTTCTGCTTCACCCCCCTGACTTCACCTTCTCCTTCTCCTTCTTCTGCTTCTTCTGATTCACCCTCCTAACTTCACCTTCTCCTTCTCCTCCTTCTGCTTCTTCTGATTCAACCTCCTGACTTCACCTTCTCCTTCTCCTTCTTCTGCTTCTTCTGATTCACCCTCCAGACTTCACCTTCTCCTTCTCCTTCTTCTGCTTCTTCTGATTCACGCTCCAGACTTCACCTTCTCCTTCTCCTTCTTCTGCTTCTTCTGATTCATCCTCCAGACCTCACCTTCTCCTTCTCCTTCTTCTACTTCTTCTGATTCACCCTCCAGACTTCATCTTCTCCTTCTCCTTCTTCTGCTTCTTCTGATTCACCCTCCAGACTTCACCTTCTCCTTCTCCTTCTTCTGCTTCTTCTGATTCACCCTCCAGACTTCACCTTCTCCTTCTCCTTCTTCTACTTCTTCTGACTCACCCTCCAGACCTCACCTTCTCCTTCTCCTTCTTCTACTTCTTCTGATTCACCCTCCAGTCTTCACCTTCTCCTTCTCCTTCTTCTGCTTCTTCTGCTTCAACCTCCAGACTTCACCTTCTCCTTCTCTTTCATCTGCTTCTTCTGATTCACCCTCCAGACTTCACCTTCTCCTTCTCTATCTTCTGATTCTTCTGATTCACCCTCCAGACTTCACATTCTCCTTCTCCTTCTCAAGCTTCTTCTGATTCACCCTCCTGACTTCACCTTCTCCTTCTCCTTCTTCTACTTCTTCTGATTCACCCTCCTGACTTCACCTTCTCCTTCTCCTTCTTCTACTTCTTCTGCTTCACCCTCCAGACTTCATCTTCTCCTTCTCCTTCTTCTACTTCTTCTGATTCACCCTCCAGACTTCACCTTCTCCTTCTCCTTCTTCTGCTTCTTCTGATTCACCCTCCAGACTTCACCTTCTCTTTCTCCTTATTCTGCTTCTTCTGATTCACACTCCAGACTTCACCTTCTCCTTCTCCTTCTTCTGCTTCTTCTGGTTCACCCTCCAGACTTCACCTTCTCCTTCTCCTTCTTCTGCTTCTTCTGATTCACCCTCCAGACTTCACCTTCTCCTTCTCCTTCTTCTACGTCTTCTGATTCACCCTCCAGACTTCATCTTCTCCTTCTCCTTCTTCTGCTTCTTCTGATTCACCCTCCAGACTTCACCTTCTCCTTCTCCTTCTTCTGCTTCTTCTGATTCACCCTCCAGACTTCACCTTCTCCTTCTCCTTCTTCTACTTCTTCTGATTCACACACCAGACTTCAACTTCTCCTTCTCCTTCTTCTACTTCTTCTGATTCACCTTCCAGACTTCACCTTCTACTTCTCCTTCTTCTGCTTCTTCTGATTCACCCTCCAGACTTCACCTTCTCCTTCTCCTTCTTCGGCTTCTTCTGATTCACCCTCCAGAGTTCATCTTCTCCTTCTCCTTCTTCTGCTTCTTCTGATTCACCCTCCAGACTTCACCTTCTCCTTCTCCTTCTTCTGCTTCTTCTGATTCACCCTCCTGACTTCACCTTCTCCTTCTCCTTCTTCTGCTTCTTCTGATTCACCCTCCAGACTTCACCTTCTCCTTCTCCTTCTTCTGCTTCTTCTGATTCACCCTCCAGACTTCACCTTCTCCTTCTCCTTCTTCTGATTCTTCTGATTCACCCTCCAGACTTCACCTTCTCCTTCTACTTCTTCTGCTTCATCTGATTCACCCTCCAGACTTCACCTGCTCCTTCTCCTTCTTCTGCTTCTTCTGATTCACCCTCCAGACTTCACCTTCTCCTTCTCCTTCTTCTGCTTCTTCTGATTCACCCTCCAGACTTCACCTTCTCCTTCTCCTTCTTCTGCTTCTTCTGCTTCACCCTCCAGACTTCACCTTCTCCTTCTCCTTCTTCTGCTTCTTCTGCTTCACCCTCCTGACTTCACCTTCTCCTTCTCCTTCTTCTACTTCTTCTGATTCACCCTCCAGACTTCACCTTCTCTTTCTCCTTCTTCTGCTTCTTCTGCTTCACCCTCCAGACTTCACCTTCTCCTTCTCCTTCTCCTGCTTCTTCTGCTGCGCCCTCCAGACTTCACCTTCTCCTTCTCCTTCTTCTGCTTCTTCTGCTTCACCCTCCTGACTTCACCTTCTCCTTCTCCTTCTTCTACTTCTTCTGCTTCACCCCCCTGACTTCACCTTCTCCTTCTCCTTCTTCTGCTTCTTCTGATTCACCCTCCTAACTTCACCTTCTCCTTCTCCTCCTTCTGCTTCTTCTGATTCACCCTCCTGACTTCACCTTCTCCTTCTCCTTCTTCTGCTTCTTCTGATTCACCCTCCAGACTTCACCTTCTCCTTCTCCTTCTTCTGCTTCTTCTGATTCACGCTCCAGACTTCACCTTCTCCTTCTCCTTCTTCTGCTTCTTCTGATTCATCCTCCAGACCTCACCTTCTCCTTCTCCTTCTTCTACTTCTTCTGATTCACCCTCCAGACTTCATCTTCTCCTTCTCCTTCTTCTGCTTCTTCTGATTCACCCTCCAGACTTCACCTTCTCCTTCTCCTTCTTCTGCTTCTTCTGATTCACCCTCCAGACTTCACCTTCTCCTTCTCCTTCTTCTACTTCTTCTGATTCACCCTCCAGACCTCACCTTCTCCTTCTCCTTCTTCTACTTCTTCTGATTCACCCTCCAGTCTTCACCTTCTCCTTCTCCTTCTTCTGCTTCTTCTGCTTCAACCTCCAGACTTCACCTTCTCCTTCTCTTTCATCTGCTTCTTCTGATTCACCCTCCAGACTTCACCTTCTCCTTCTCCTTCTTCTGATTCTTCTGATTCACCCTCCAGACTTCACATTCTCCTTCTCCTTCTCAAGCTTCTTCTGATTCACCCTCCTGACTTCACCTTCTCCTTCTCCTTCTTCTACTTCTTCTGATTCACCCTCCTGACTTCACCTTCTCCTTCTCCTTCTTCTACTTCTTCTGCTTCACCCTCCAGACTTCATCTTCTCCTTCTCCTTCTTCTACTTCTTCTGATTCACCCTCCAGACTTCACCTTCTCCTTCTCCTTCTTCTGCTTCTTCTGATTCACCCTCCAGACTTCACCTTCTCTTTCTCCTTATTCTGCTTCTTCTGATTCACACTCCAGACTTCACCTTCTCCTTCTCCTTCTTCTGCTTCTTCTGGTTCACCCTCCAGACTTCACCTTCTCCTTCTCCTTCTTCTGCTTCTTCTGATTCACCCTCCAGACTTCACCTTCTCCTTCTCCTTCTTCTACTTCTTCTGATTCACCCTCCAGACTTCATCTTCTCCTTCTCCTTCTTCTGCTTCTTCTGATTCACCCTCCAGACTTCACCTTCTCCTTCTCCTTCTTCTGCTTCTTCTGATTCACCCTCCAGACTTCACCTTCTCCTTCTCCTTCTTCTACTTCTTCTGATTCACACACCAGACTTCAACTTCTCCTTCTCCTTCTTCTACTTCTTCTGATTCACCTTCCAGACTTCACCTTCTACTTCTCCTTCTTCTGGTTCTTCTGATTCACCCTCCAGACTTCACCTTCTCCTTCTCCTTCTTCGGCTTCTTCTGATTCACCCTCCAGAGTTCATCTTCTCCTTCTCCTTCTTCTGCTTCTTCTGATTCACCCTCCAGACTTCACCTTCTCCTTCTCCTTCTTCTGCTTCTTCTGATTCACCCTCCAGACTTCGCCTTCTCCTTCTTCTACTTCTTCTGATTCACCCTCCAGACTTCACCTTCTCCTTCTCCTTCTTCTACTTCTTCTGATTCACCCTCCAGCCTTCACCTTCTCCTTCTCCTTCTTCTGCTTCTTCTGATTCACCCTCCAGACTTCACCTTCTCCTTCTCCTTCTTCTACTTCTTCTGATTCACCCTCCAGACTTGACCTTCTCCTTCTCCTTTTTCTACTTCTGCTGATTCACCCTCCAGACTTCACCTTCTCCTTCTCCTTCTTCTGCTTCTTCTGCTTCATCCCCCTGACATCACCTGCTCCTTCTCCTTCTTCTGCTTCTTCTGATTCACCCTCCTAACTTCACCTTCTCCTTCTCCTTCTTCTGCTTCTTCTGATTCACCCTCCAGACTTCACCTTCTCCTTCTCTTTCTTCTGCTTCTTCTGATTCACCCTCCAGACTTCACCTTCTCCTTCTCCTTCTTCTGCTTCTTCTGATTCACCCTCCTGACTTCACCTTCTCCTTCTCCTTCTTCTACTTCTTCTGATTCACCCTCCTGACTTCACCTTCTCCTTCTCCTTCTTCTACTTCTTCTGATTCACCCTCCTGACTTCACCTTCTCCTTCTCCTTCTTCTACTTCTTCTGCTTCACCCTCCAGACTTCACCTTCTCCTTCTCCTTATTCTACTTCTTCTGATTCACCCTCCAGACTTGACCTTCTCCTTCTCCTTCTTCTGCTTCTTCTGATTCACCCTCCTGACTTCACCTTCTCCTTCTCCTTCTTCTACTTCTTCTGATTCACCCTCCTGACTTCACCTTCTCCTTCTCCTTCTTCTACTTCTTCTGCTTCACCCTCCAGACTTCACCTTCTCCTTCTCCTTATTCTACTTCTTCTGATTCACCCTCCAGACTTGACCTTCTCCTTCTCCTTCTTCTACTTATTCTGATTCACCCTCCAGACTTCACCTTCTCCTTCTCCTTCTTCTGCTTCTTCTGCTTCACCGTCCTGACTTCACCTTCTCCTTCTCCTTCTTCTACTTCTTCTGCTTCATCCCGCTGACATCACCTGCTCCTTTTCCTTCTTCTGCTTCTTCTGATTCACCCTCCTAACTTCACCTTCTCCTTCTCCTTCTTCTGCTTCTTCTGATTCACCCTCCTGACTTCGCCTTCTCCTTCTCCTTCTTCTGCTTCTTCTGATTCACCCTCCAGACTTCACCTTCTCCTTCTCCTTCTTCTGCTTCTTCTGATTCACCCTCCAGACTTCACCTTCTCCTTCTCCTTCTTCTGATTCTTCTGATTCACCCTCCAGACTTCACCTTCTCCTTCTACTTCTTCTGCTTCATCTGATTCACCCTCCAGACTTCACCTGCTCCTTCTCCTTCTTCTGCTTCTTCTGATTCACCCTCCAGACTTCACCTTCTCCTTCTCCTTCTTCTGCTTCTTCTGATTCACCCTCCAGACTTCACTTCTCCTTCTCCTTCTTCTGCTTCTTCTGCTTCACCCTCCAGACTACACCTTCTCCTTCTCCTTCTTCTGCTTCTTCTGCTTCACCCTCCTGACTTCACCTTCTCCTTCTCCTTCTTCTACTTCTTCTGATTCACCCTCCAGACTTCACCTTCTCTTTCTCCTTCTTCTGCTTCTTCTGCTTCACCCTCCAGACTTCACCTTCTCCTTCTCCTGCTTCTTCTGATTCACCCTCCAGACTTCACCTTCTCCTTCTCCTTCTTCTGCTTCTTCTGATTCACCCTCCAGACTTCACCTTCTCCTTCTCCTTCTTCTGCTTCTTCTGCTTCACCCTCCAGACTTCACCTTCTCCTTCTCCTTCTTCTGCTTCTTCTGCTTCACCCTCCTGACTTAACCTTCTCCTTCTCCTTCTTCTACTTCTTCTGATTCACCCTCCAGACTTCACCTTCTCTTTCTCCTTCTTCTGCTTCTTCTGCTTCACCCTCCAGACTTCACCTTCTCCTTCTCCTTATTCTACTTCTTCTGATTCACCCTCCAGACTTGACCTACTCCTTCTCCTTCTTCTACTTATTCTGATTCACCCTCCAGACTTCACCTTCTCCTTCTCCTTCTTCTGCTTCTTCTGCTTCACCGTCCTGACTTCACCTTCTCCTTCTCCTTCTTCTACTTCTTCTGCTTCATCCCGCTGACATCACCTGCTCCTTCTCCTTCTTCTGCTTCTTCTGATTCACCCTCCTAACTTCACCTTCTCCTTCTCCTTCTTCTGCTTCTTCTGATTCACCCTCCTGACTTCGCCTTCTCCTTCTTCTGCTTCTTCTGATTCACCCTCCAGACTTCACCTTCTCCTTCTCCTTCTTCTGCTTCTTCTGATTCACCCTCCAGACTTCACCTTCTCCTTCTCCTTCTTCTGATTCTTCTGATTCACCCTCCAGACTTCACCTTCTCCTTCTACTTCTTCTGCTTCATCTGATTCACCCTCCAGACTTCACCTGCTCCTTCTCCTTCTTCTGCTTCTTCTGATTCACCCTCCAGACTTCACCTTCTCCTTCTCCTTCTTCTGCTTCTTCTGATTCACCCTCCAGACTTCACCTTCTCCTTCTCCTTCTTCTGCTTCTTCTGCTTCACCCTCCAGACTTCACCTTCTCCTTCTCCTTCTTCTGCTTCTTCTGCTTCACCCTCCTGACTTCACCTTCTCCTTCTCCTTCTTCTACTTCTTCTGATACACCCTCCAGACTTCACCTTCTCTTTCTCCTTCTTCTGCTTCTTCTGCTTCACCATCCAGACTTCACCTTCTCCTTCTCCTTCTCCTGCTTCTTCTGCTGCGCCCTCCAGACTTCACCTTCTCCTTCTCCTTCTTCTGCTTCTTCTGCTTCACCCTCCTGACTTCACCTTCTCCTTCTCCTTCTTCTACTTCTTCTGCTTCACCCCCCTGACTTCACCTTCTCCTTCTCCTTCTTCTGCTTCTTCTGATTCACCCTCCTAACTTCACCTTCTCCTTCTCCTCCTTCTGCTTCTTCTGATTCACCCTCCTGACTTCACCTTCTCCTTCTCCTTCTTCTGCTTCTTCTGATTCACCCTCCAGACTTCACCTTCTCCTTCTCCTTCTTCTGCTTCTTCTGATTCACGCTCCAGACTTCACCTTCTCCTTCTCCTTCTTCTGCTTCTTCTGATTCATCCTCCAGACCTCACCTTCTCCTTCTCCTTCTTCTACTTCTTCTGATTCACCCTCCAGACTTCATCTTCTCCTTCTCCTTCTTCTGCTTCTTCTGATTCACCCTCCAGACTTCACCTTCTCCTTCTCCTTCTTCTGCTTCTTCTGATTCACCCTCCAGACTTCACCTTCTCCTTCTCCTTCTTCTACTTCTTCTGATTCACCCTCCAGACCTCACCTTCTCCTTCTCCTTCTTCTACTTCTTCTGATTCACCCTCCAGTCTTCACCTTCTCCTTCTCCTTCTTCTGCTTCTTCTGCTTCACCCTCCAGACTTCACCTTCTCCTTCTCTTTCTTCTGCTTCTTCTGATTCACCCTCCAGACTTCACCTTCTCCTTCTCCTTCTTCTGATTCTTCTGATTCACCCTCCAGACTTCACATTCTCCTTCTCCTTCTCAAGCTTCTTCTGATTCACCCTCCTGACTTCACCTTCTGCATCTCCTTCTTCTACTTCTTCTGATTCACCCTCCTGACTTCACCTTCTCCTTCTCCTTCTTCTACTTCTTCTGCTTCACCCTCCAGACTTCACCTTCTCCTTCTCCTTCTTCTACTTCTCCTGATTCACCCTCCAGACTTCACCTTCTCCTTCTCCTTCTTCTGCTTCTTCTGATTCACCCTCCAGACTTCACCTTCTCTTTCTCCTTATTCTGCTTCTTCTGATTCACACTCCAGACTTCACCTTCTCCTTCTCCTTCTTCTGCTTCTTCTGGTTCACCCTCCAGACTTCACCTTCTCCTTCTCCTTTTTCTGCTTCTTCTGATTCACCCTCCAGACTTCACCTTCTCCTTCTCCTTCTTCTACTTCTTCTGATTCACCCTCCAGACTTCATCTTCTCCTTCTCCTTCTTCTGCTTCTTCTGATTCACCCTCCAGACTTCACCTTCTCCTTCTCCTTCTTCTGCTTCTTCTGATTCACCCTCCAGACTTCACCTTCTCCTTCTCCTTCTTCTACTTCTTCTGATTCACACACCAGACTTCAACTTCTCCTTCTCCTTCTTCTACTTCTTCTGATTCACCTTCCAGACTTCACCTTCTACTTCTCCTTCTTCTGCTTCTTCTGATTCACCCTCCAGACTTCAACTTCTCCTTCTCCTTCTTCGGCTTCTTCTGATTCACCCTCCAGAGTTCATCTTCTCCTTCTCCTTCTTCTGCTTCTTCTGATTCACCCTCCAGACTTCACCTTCTCCTTCTCCTTCTTCTGCTTCTTCTGATTCACCCTCCAGACTTCACCTTCTCCTTCTCCTTCTTCTGCTTCTTCTGATTCACCCTCCTGACTTCACCTTCTCCTTCTCCTTCTTCTGCTTCTTCTGATTCACCCTCCAGACTTCACCTTCTCCTTCTCCTTCTTCTGCTTCTTCTGATTCACCCTCCTGACTTCACCTTCTTCTTCTCCTTCTTCTGCTTCTTCTGATTCACCCTCCAGACTTCACCTTCTCCTTCTCCTTCTTCTACTTCTTCTGATTCACCCTCCAGACTTCACCTTCTCCTTCTCCTTCTTCTGCTTCTTCTGCTTCACCCTCCAGACTTCACCTTCTCCTTCTCCTTCTTCTGCTTCATCTGATTCACCCTCCAGACTTCACCTTCTCCTTCTCCTTCTTCTGCTTCTTCTGATTCACCCTCCCGACTTCATCTTCTCCTTCTCCTTCTTCTGCTTCTTCTGATTCACCCTCCAGACTTCACCTTCTCCTTCTCCTTCTTCTGCTTCTTCTGATTCACCCTCCAGACTTCGCCTTCTCCTTCTCCTTCTTCTACTTGTTCTGATTCACCCTCCAGACTTCACCTTCTCCTTCTCCTTCTTCTACTTCTTCTGATTCACCCTCCAGTCTTCACCTTCTCCTTCTCCTTCTTCTGCTTCTTCTGATTCACCCTCCAGACTTCACCTTCTCCTTCTTCTTCTTCTGCTTCTTCTGATTCACCCTCCTGACTTCACCTTCTCCTTCTCCTTCTTCTGCTTCTTCTGATTCACCCTCCAGACATCACCTTCTCCTTCTCCTTCTTTTACTTCTTCTGATTCACCCTCCAGACTTCACCTTCTCCTTCTACTTCTTCTGCTTCTTCTGATTCACCCTCCAGACTTCACCTTCTCCTTCTCCTTCTTCTGCTTCTTCTGATTCACCCTCCAGACTTCCACTTCTCCTTCTCCTTCTTCTGCTTCTTCTGATTCACCCTCCAGACTTCACCTTCTCCTTCTCCTTCTTCTGCTTCTTCTGATTCACCCTCCAGACTTCACCTTCTCCTTCTCCTTCTTCTACTTCTTCTGATTCACCCTCCAGACTTCACCTTCTCCTTCTCCTTCTTCTGCTTCTTCTGATTCACCCTCCAGACTTCACCTTCTCCTTCTCCTTCGTCTACTTCTTCGGATTCACCCTCCAGACTACACCTTCTCCTTCTCCTTCTTCTACTTCTTCTGATTCACCCTCCAGACTTCACCTTCTCCTTCTCCTTCTTCTGCTTCTTCTGATTCACCCTCCAGACTTCACCTTCTCCTTCTCCTTCTTCTACTTCTTCTGATTCACCCTCCAGACTTCACCTTCTCCTTCTCCTTCTTCTACTTCTTCTGATTCACACTCCAGACTTCACCTTCTCCTTCTCCTTCTTCTCCTTCTTCTGCTTCTCCCTCCAGACTTCACCTTCTCCTTCTCCTTCTTCTGCTTCTTCTGATTCACCCTCCAGACTTCACCTTCTCCTTCTCCTTCTTCTACTTCTTCTGATTCACCCTCCAGACTTCAGCTTCTCCTTCTCCTTCTTCTACTTCTTCTGATTCACCCTCCAGACTTCACCTTCTACTTCTCCTTCTTCTACTTCTTCTGATTCACACACCAGACTTCAACTTCTCATTCTCCTTTTTCTACTTCTTCTGATTCACCCTCCAGACTTCACCTTCTACTTCTCCTTCTTCTGCTGCTTCTGATTCACCCTCCAGACTTCACCTTCTCCTTCTCCTTCTTCTGCTTCTTCTGATTCATCCTCCAGACTTCGCCTTCTCCTTCTCCTTCTTCTACTTCTTCTGATTCACCCTCCAGACTTCACCTTCTCCTTCTCCTTCTTCTACTTCTTCTGATTCACCCTCCAGTCATCACCTTCTCCTTCTCCTTCTTCTGCTTCTTCTGATTCACCCTTCAGACTTCACCTTCTCCTTCTCCTTCTTTTACTTCTTCTGATTCACCCTCCAGACTTCACCTTCTCCTTCTACTTCTTCTGCTTCTTCAGATTCACCCTCCAGACTTCACCTTCTCCTTCTCCTTCTTCTACTTCTTCTGATTCACCCTCCAGACTTCACCTTCTCCTTATCCTTCTTCTGCTTCTTCTGCTTCACCCTCCAGACTTCACCTTCTCCTTCTCCTTCTTCTGCTTCATCTGATTCACCCTCCAGACTTCACCTTCTCCTTCTCCTTCTTCTGCTTCTTCTGATTCACCCTCCAGACTTCACCTTCTCCTTCTCTTTCTTCTGCTTCTTCTGATTCACCCTCCAGACTTCACCTTCTCCTTCTCCTTCTTCTGATTCTTCTGATTCACCCTCCAGACTTCACCTTCTCCTTCTCCTTCTTCTGCTTCTTCTGATTCACCCTCCTGACTTCACCTTTTCCTTCTCCATCTTCTACTTCTTCTGATTCACCCTCCTGACTTCACCTTCTCCTTCTCCTTCTTCTGCTTCTTCTGATTCACCCTCCTAACTTCACCTTCTCCTTCTCCTTCTTCTGCTTCTTCTGATTCACCCTCCTGACTTCACCTTCTCCTTCTCCTTTTCTGCTTCTTCCGATTCACCCTCCAGACTTCACCTTCTCCTTCCCCTTCTTCTGCTTCTTCTGATTCACCCTCCAGACTTCACCTTCTCCTTCTCCTTCTTCTGCTTCTTCTGATTCACCCTCCAGACCTCACCTTCTACTTCTCCTTCTTCTACTTCTTCTGATTCATCCTCCAGACTTCATCTTCTCCTTCTCCTTCTTCTGCTTCTTCTGATTCACCCTCTAGACTTCAGCTTCTCTTTCTCCTTCTTCTGCTTCTTCTGATTCACCCTCCAGACTTCACCTTCTCCTTCTCCTTCTTCTACTTCTTCTGATTCACCCTCCTGACTTCACCTTCTCCTTCTCCTTCTTCTACGTCTTCTGCTTCACCCTCCAGACTTCACCTTCTCCTTGTCCTTCGTCTTCTTCTTCTGATTCACCCTCCAGACTTCACCTTCTCCTTCTCCTTCTTCTGCTTCTTCTGATTCACCCTCCAGACTTCACCTTCTCCTTCTCCTTATTCTGCATCTTCTGATTCACCCTCCAGACTTCACCTTCTCCTTCTCCTTCTTCTGCTTCTTCTGATTCACCCTCCAGACTTCCCCTTCTCCTTCTCCTACTTCTGCTTCTTCTGATTCACCCTCCAGACTTCACCTTCTCCTTCTCCTTCTTCTACTTCTTCTGATTCACCCTCCAGACTTCATCTTCTCCTTCTCCTTCTTCTGCTTCTTCTGATTCACCCTCCAGACTTCACCTTCTCCTTCTCCTTCTTCTGCTTCTTCTGATTCACCCTCCAGACTTCACCTTCTCCTTCTCCTTCTTCTACTTCTTCTGATTCACCCTCCAGACTACACCATCTCCTTCTCCTTCTTCTACTTCTTCTGATTCACCCTCCAGACTTCACCTTCTCCTTCTCCTTCTTCTCCTTCTTCTGATTCAGCCTCCAGACTTCACCTTCTCCTTCTCCTTCTTCTGCTTCTTCTGATTCACCCTTCAGACTTCACCTTCTCCTTCTCCTTCTTCTGCTTCTTCTGATTCATCCTTCAGACTTCACCTTCTCCTTCTTCTGCTTCTTCTGATTCACCCTCCAGACCTCACCTTCTCCTTCTTCTACTTCTTCTGATTCACCCTCCAGACTTCATCTTCTCCTTCTCCTTCTTCTGCTTCTTCTGATTCACCCTCCAGACTTCACCTTCTCCTTCTCCTTCTTCTGCTTCTTCTGATGCACCCTCCAGACTTCGCCTTCTCCTTCTCCTTCTTCTACTTCTTCTGATTCACCCTCCAGACTTCACCTTCTCCTTCTCCTTCTTCTACTTCTTCTGATATACCCTCCAGTCTTCACCTTCTCCTTCTCCTTCTTCTGCTTCTTCTGATTCACCCTCCAGACTTCACCTTCTCCTTCTCCTTCTTCTCCTTCTTCTGATTCACCCTCCTGACTTCACCTTCTCCTTCTCCTTCTTCTACTTCTTCTGATTCACCCTCCAGACTTCACCTTCTCCTTCTAATTCTTCTGCTTCTTCTGATTCACCCTCCAGACTTCACCTGCTCCTTCTCCTTCTTCTGCTTCTTCTGATTCACCCTCCAGACTTCACCTTCTCCTTCTCCTTCTTCTGCTTTTTCTGATTCACCCTCCAGACTTCACCTTCTCCTTCTCCTTCTTCTGCTTCTTCTGCTTCACCCTCCAGACTTCACCTTCTCCTTCTCCTTCTTCTGCTTCTTCTGCTTCACCCTCCTGAATTCAGCTTCTCCTTCTCCTTCTTCTACTTCTTCTGATTCACCCTCCAGACTTCACCTTCTCCTTCTCCTTCTTCTGCTTCTTCTGCTTCACCCTCCAGACTTCACCTTCTCCTTCTCCTTCTTCTGCTTCTTCTGAATCACCCTCCAGACTTCACCTTCTCCTTCTCCTTATTCTGCATCTTCTGATTCACCCTCCAGACTTCACCTTCTCCTTCTCCTTCTTCTGCTTCTTCTGATTCACCCTCCAGACTTCACCTTCTCCTTCTCCTTCTTCTGCTTCTTCTGATTCACCCTCCAGACTTCACCTTCTCCTTCTCCTTCTTCTACTTCTTCTGATTCACCCTCCAGACTTCATCTTCTCCTTCTCCTTCTTCTGCTTCTTCTGATTCACCCTCCAGACTTCACCTTCTCCTTCTCCTTCTTCTGCTTCTTCTGATTCACCCTCCAGACTTCACCTTCTCCTTCTCCTTCTTCTACTTCTTCTGATTCACCCTCCAGACTTCACCATCTCCTTCTCCTTCTTCTACTTCTTCTGATTCACCCTCCAGACTTCACCTTCTCCTTCTCCTTCTTCTCCTTCTTCTGATTCAGCCTCCAGACTTCACCTTCTCCTTCTCCTTCTTCTGCTTCTTCTGATTCACCCTTCAGACTTCACCTTCTCCTTCTCCTTCTTCTGCTTCTACTGATTCATCCTTCAGACTTCACCTTCTCCTTCTCCTTCTTCTGCTTCTTCTGATTCACCCTCCAGACCTCACCTTCTCCTTCTTCTACTTCTTCTGATTCACCCTCCAGACTTCATCTTCTCCTTTTCCTTCTTCTGCTTCTTCTGATTCACCCTCCAGACTTCACCTTCTCCTTCTCCTTCTTCTGCTTCTTCTGATTCACCCTCCAGACTTCGCCTTCTCCTTCTCCTTCTTCTACTTCTTCTGATTCACCCTCCAGACTTCACCTTCTCCTTCTCCTTCTTCTACTTCTTCTGATAAACCCTCCAGTCTTCACCTTCTCCTTCTCCTTCTTCTGCTTCTTCTGATTCACCATCCAGACTTCACCTTCTCCTTCTCCTTCTTCTCCTTCTTCTGATTCACCCTCCTGACTTCACCTTCTCCTTCTCCTTCTTCTGCTTCTGCTGATTCACCCTCCAGACTTCACCTTCTCCTTCTCCTTCTTCTACTTCTTCTGATTCACCCTCCAGACTTCACCTTCTCCTTCTAATTCCTCTGCTTCTTCTGATTCACCCTCCAGACTTCACCTGCTCCTTCTCCTTCTTCTGCTTCTTCTGATTCACACTCCAGACTTCACCTTCTCCTTCTCCTTCTTCTGCTTCTTCTGATTCACCCTCCAGACTTCACCTTCTCCTTCTCCTTCTTCTGCTTCTTCTGCTTCACCCTCCTGAATTCAGCTTCTCCTTCTCCTTCTTCTACTTCTTCTGATTCACCCTCCAGACTTCACCTTCTCCTTCTCCTTCTTCTGCTTCTTCTGCTTCACCCTCCAGACTTCACCTTCTCCTTCTCCTTCTTCTGCTTCTTCTGATTCACCCTCCAGACTTCACCTTCTCCTTCTCCTTATTCTGCATCTTCTGATTCACCCTCCAGACTTCACCTTCTCCTTCTCCTTCTTCTGCTTCTTCTGATTCACCCTCCAGACTTCACCTTCTCCTTCTCCTTCTTCTGCTTCTTCTGATTCACCCTCCAGACTTCACCTTCTCCTTCTCCTTCTTCTACTTCTTCTGATTCACCCTCCAGACTTCATCTTCTCCTTCTCCTTCTTCTGCTTCTTCTGATTCACCCTCCAGACTTCACCTTCTCCTTCTCCTTCTTCTGCTTCTTCTGATTCACCCTCCAGACTTCACCTTCTCCTTCTCCTTCTTCTACTTCTTCTGATTCACCCTCCAGACTTCACCATCTCCTTCTCCTTCTTCTACTTCTTCTGATTCACCCTCCAGACTTCACCTTCTCCTTCTCCTTCTTCTCCTTCTTCTGATTCAGCCTCCAGACTTCACCTTCTCCTTCTCCTTCTTCTGCTTCTTCTGATTCACCCTTCAGACTTCACCTTCTCCTTCTCCGTCTTCTGCTTCTTCTGATTCATCCTTCAGACTTCACCTTCTCCTTCTCCTTCTTCTGCATCTTCTGATTCACCCTCCAGACCTCACCTTCTCCTTCTTCTACTTCTTCTGATTCACCCTCCAGACTTCATCTTCTCCTTTTCCTTCTTCTGCTTCTTCTGATTCACCCTCCAGACTTCACCTTCTCCTTCTCCTTCTTCTGCTTCTTCTGATTCACCCTCCAGACTTCGCCTTCTCCTTCTCCTTCTTCTGATTCTTCTGATTCACCCTCCAGACTTCACCTTCTCCTTCTCCTTCTTCTGCTTCTTCTGATTCACCCTCCTGACTTCACCTTCTCCTTCTCCTTCTTCTACTTCTTCTGATTCACCCTCCAGACTTCACCTTCTCCATCTCCTTCTTCTGCTTCTTCTGATTCACCCTCCAGACTTCACCTTCTCCTTCTCCTTCGTCTACTTCTTCTGATTCACCCTCCAGACTACACCTTCTCCTTCTCCTTCTTCTACTTCTTCTGATTCACCCTCCAGACTTCACCTTCTCCTTCTCCTTCTTCTACTACTTCTGATTCACCCTCCAGACTTCACCTTCTCCTTCTCCTTCTTCTACTTCTTCTGATTCACCCTCCAGACTTCAGCTTCTCCTTCTCCTCCTTCTGCTTCTTCTGATTCACCCTCCAGACTTCACCTTCTCCTTCTCCTTCTTCTGCTTCTTCTGATTCACCCTCCAGACTTCACATTCTCCTTCTCCTTCTTCTACTTCTTCTGATTCACCCTCCAGACTTCACCTTCTCCTTCTCCTTCTTCCACTTCTTCTGATTCACCCTCCAGTCTTCACCTTCTCCTTCTCCTTCTTCTGTTTCTTCTGCTTCACCCTCCAGACTTCACCTTCTCCTTCTCTTTCTTCTGCTTCTTCTGATTCACCCTGCAGACTTCACCTTCTCCTTCTCCTTCTTCTGATTCTTCTGATTCACCCTCCAGACTTCACCTTCTCCTTCTCCTTCTTCTGCTTCTTCTGATTCACCCTCCTGACTTCACCTTCTCCTTCTCCTTCTTCTACTTCTTCTGATTCACCCTCCTGACTTCACCTTCTCCTTCTACTTCTTCTACTTCTTCTGCTTCACCCTCCAGACTTCACCTTCTCCTTCTCCTTCTTCTACTTCTTCTGATTCACCCTCCAGACTTCATCTTCTCCTTCTCCTTCTTCTGCTTCTTCTGATTCACCCTCCAGACTTCACCTTCTCCTTCTCCTTATTCTGCTTCTTCTGATTCACCCTCCAGACTTCACCTTCTCCTTCTCCTGATTCTGCTTCTTCTGATTCACCCTCCAGACTTCACCTTCTCCTTCTCCTTCTTCTGCTTCTTCTGATTCACCCTCCTGACTTCACCTTCTCCTTCTCCTTCTTCTACTTCTTCTGATTCACCCTCCTGACTTCACCTTCTCCTTCTCCTTCTTCTACTTCTTCTGCTTCACCCTCCAGACTTCACCTTCTCCTTCTCCTTCTTCTACTTCTTCTGATTCACCCTCCAGACTTCACCTTCTCCTTCTCCTTCTTCTGCTTCTTCTGATTCACCCTCCATACTTCACCTTCACTTCTCCTTATTCTGCTTCTTCTGGTTCACCCTCCAGACTTCAACTTCTCCTTCTCCTTCTGCTTCTTCTGATTCACCCACCAGACTTCACCTTCTCCTTCTCCTTCTTCTGCTTCTTCTGATTCACCCTCCAGACTTCACCTTCTCCTTCTCCTTCTTCTACTTCTTCTGATTCACCCTCCAGACTTCACCTTCTCCTTCTCTTTCTTCTGCTTCTTCTGATTCACCCTCCAGATTTCATCCTCTCCTTCTCCTTGTTCTGCTTCGTCTGATTCACCCTCCAGACTTCACCTTCTCCTTCTCCTTCTTCTGCTTCTTCTGATTCACCCTCCAGACTTCACCTTCTCCTTCTCCTTCTTCTGCTTCTTCTGATTCACCCTCCAGACTTCACCTTCTCCTTCTCCTTCTTCTACTTCTTCTGATTCACCCTCCAGACCTCACCTTCTCCTTCTCCTTCTTCTACTCTTCTGATTCACCCTCCAGATTTCATCTTCTCCTTCTCCTTCTTCTGCTTCTTCTGATTTACCCTCCAGACTTCACCTTCTCCTTCTCCTTCTTCTGCTTCTTCTGATTCACCCTCCTGACTTCACCTTCTCCTTCTCCTTCTTCTACTTCTTCTGATTCACCCTCCTGACTTCACCTTCTCCTTCTCCTTCTTCTACTTCTTCTGCTTCACCCTCCAGACTTCACCTTCTCCTTCTCCTTCTTCTACTTCTTCTGATTCACCCTCCAGACTTGACCTTCTCCTTCTCCTTCTTCTACTTCTTCTGATTCACCCTCCAGACTTCACCTTCTCCTTCTCCTTCTTCTGCTTCTTCTGCTTCACCGTCCTGACTTCACCTTCTCCTTCTCCTTCTTCTACTTCTTCTGCTTCATCCCCCTGACATCACCTGCTCCTTCTCCTTCTTCTGCTTCTTCTGATTCACCCTCCTAACTTCACCTTCTCCTTCTCCTTCTTCTGCTTCTTCTGATTCACCCTCCTGACTTCACCATCTCCTTCTCCTTCTTCTGCTTCTTCTGATTCACCCTCCAGACTTCACCTTCTCCTTCTATTTCTTCTGCTTCTTCTGATTCACCCTCCAGACTTCACCTTCTCCTTCTCCTTCTTCTGATTCTTCTGATTCACCCTCCAGACTTCACCTTCTCCTTCTCCTTCTTCTGCTTCTTCTGATTCACCCTCCTGACTTCACCTTCTCCTTCTCCTTCTTCTACTTCTTCTGATTCACCCTCCTGACTTCACCTTCTCCTTCTCCTTCTTCTACTTCTTCTGCTTCACCCTCCAGACTTCACCTTCTCCTTCTCCTTCTTCTACTTCTTCTGATTCACCCTCCAGACTTGACCTTCTCCTTCTCCTTCTTCTACTTATTCTGATTCACCCTCCAGACTTCACCTTCTCCTTCTCCTTCTTCTGCTTCTTCTGCTTCACCGTCCTGACTTCACCTTCTCCTTCTCCTTCTTCTACTTCTTCTGCTTCATCCCGCTGACATCACCTGCTCCTTCTCCTTCTTCTGCTTCTTCTGATTCACCCTCCTGACTTCACCTTCTCCTTCTCCTTCTTCTACTTCTTCTGCTTCACCCTCCAGACTTCACCTTCTCCTTCTCCTGCTTCTGCTTCTTCTGATTCACCCTCCAGACTTCTCCTTCTCCTTCTCCTTCTTCTGCTTCTTCTGATTCACCCTCCAGACTTCACCTTCTCCTTCTCCTTCTTCTGCTTCTTCTGATTCACCCTCCAGACTTCACCTTCTCCTTCTTCTACTTCTTCTGATTCACCCTCCAGACTTCACCTTCTCCATTTCCTTCTTCTGCTTCTCCTGATTCACCCTCCAGACTTCACCTTCTCCTTCTCCTTCGTCTACTTCTTCTGATTGACCCTCCAGACTACACCTTCTCCTTCTCCTTCTTCTACTTCTTCTGATTCACCCTCCATACTTCATCTTCTCCTTCTCCTTCTTCTGCTTCTTCTGATTCACCCTCCAGACTTCACCTTCTCCTTCTCCTTCTTCTGCTTCTTCTGCTTCACCGTCCTGACTTCACCTTCTCCTTCTCCTTCTTCTACTTCTTCTGCTTCATCCCGCTGACATCACCTGCTCCTTCTCCTTCTTCTGCTTCTTCTGATTCACCCTCCTGACTTCACCTTCTCCTTCTCCTTCTTCTACTTCTTCTGCTTCACCCTCCAGACTTCACCTTCTCCTTCTCCTGCTTCTGCTTCTTCTGATTCACCCTCCAGACTTCTCCTTCTCCTTCTCCTTCTTCTGCTTCTTCTGATTCACCCTCCAGACTTCACCTTCTCCTTCTCCTTCTTCTGCTTCTTCTGATTCACCCTCCAGACTTCACCTTCTCCTTCTCCTTCTTCTACTTCTTCTGATTCACCCTCCAGACTTCACCTTCTCCATTTCCTTCTTCTGCTTCTCCTGATTCACCCTCCAGACTTCACCTTCTCCTTCTCCTTCGTCTACTTCTTCTGATTGACCCTCCAGACTACACCTTCTCCTTCTCCTTCTTCTACTTCTTCTGATTCACCCTCCATACTTCATCTTCTCCTTCTCCTTCTTCTGCTTCTTCTGATTCACCCTCCAGACTTCACCTTCTCCTTCTCCTTATTCTGCTTCTTCTGATTCACCCTCCAGACTTCACCTTCTACTTCTCCTGATTCTGCTTCTTCTGATTCACCCTCCAGACTTCACCTTCTCCTTCTCCTTCTTCTGCTTCTTCTGATTCACCCTCCTGACTTCACCTTCTCCTTCTCCTTCTTCTACTTCTTCTGATTCACCCTCCTGACTTCACCTTCTCCTTCTCCTTCTTCTACTTCTTCTGCTTCACCCTCCAGACTTCACCTTCTCCTTCTCCTTCTTCTACTTCTTCTGATTCACCCTCCAGACTTCACCTTCTCCTTCTCCTTCTTCTGCTTCTTCTGATTCACCCTCCATACTTCACCTTCACTTCTCCTTATTCTGCTTCTTCTGATTCACCCTCCAGACTTCAACTTCTCCTTCTCCTTCTTCTGCTTCTTCTGATTCACCCTCCAGACTTCATCTTCTCCTTCTCCTTCTTCTGCTTCTTCTGATTCACCCTCCAGACTTCACCTTCTCCTTCTCCTTCTTCTGCTTCTTCTGATTCACCCTCCAGACTTCACCTTCTCCTTCTCCTTCTTCTACTTCTTCTGATTCACCCTCCAGACTTCACCTTCTCCTTCTCTTTCTTCTGCTTCTTCTGATTCACCCTCCAGATTTCATCTTCTCCTTCTCCTTCTTCTGCTTCTTCTGATTCACCCTCCAGACTTCACCTTCTCCTTCTCCTTCTTCTGCTTCTTCTGATTCACCCTCCAGACTTCACCTTCTCCTTCTCCTTCTTCTGCTTCTTCTGATTCACCCTCCAGACTTCACCTTCTCCTTCTCCTTCTTCTACTTCTTCTGATTCACCCTCAAGACCTCACCTTCTCCTTCACCTTCTTCTACTTCTTCTGATTCACCCTCCAGATTTCATCTTCTCCTTCTCCTTCTTCTACTTCTTCTGATTCACCCTCCAGACTTGACCTTCTCCTTCTCCTTCTTCTACTTCTGCTGATTCACCCTCCAGACTTCACCTTCTCCTTCTCCTTCTTCTGCTTCTTCTGCTTCACCGTCCTGACTTCACCTTCTCCTTCTCCTTCTTCTACTTCTTCTGCTTCATCCCGCTGACATCACCTGCTCCTTCTCCTTCTTCTGCTTCTTCTGATTCACCCTCCTAACTTCACCTTCTCCTTCTCCTTCTTCTGCTTCTTCTGATTCACCGTCCTGACTTCACCTTCTCCTTCTCCTTCTTCTGCTTCTTCTGATTCACCCTCCAGACTTCACCTTCTCCTTCTCCTTCTTCTGCTTCTTCTGATTCACCCTCCAGACTTCACCTTCTCCTTCTCCTTCTTCTGATTCTTCTGATTCACCCTCCAGACTTCACCTTCTCCTTCTACTTCTTCTGCTTCATCTGATTCACCCTCCAGACTTCACCTGCTCCTTCTCCTTCTTCTGCTTCTTCTGATTCACCCTCCAGACTTCACCTTCTCCTTCTCCTTCTTCTGCTTCTTCTGATTCACCCTCCAGACTTCACCTTCTCCTTCTCCTTCTTCTGCTTCTTCTGCTTCACCCTCCAGACTTCACCTTCTCCTTCTCCTTCTTCTGCTTCTTCTGCTTCACCCTCCTGACTTCACCTTCTCCTTCTCCTTCTTCTACTTCTTCTGATTCACCCTCCAGACTTCACCTTCTCTTTCTCCTTCTTCTGCTTCTTCTGCTTCATCCTCCAGACTTCACCTTCTCCTTCTCCTTCTCCTGCTTCTTCTGCTGCGCCCTCCAGACTTCACCTTCTCCTTCTCCTTCTTCTGCTTCTTCTGCTTCACCCTCCTGACTTCACCTTCTCCTTCTCCTTCTTCTACTTCTTCTGCTTCACCCCCCTGACTTCACCTTCTCCTTCTCCTTCTTCTGCTTCTTCTGATTCACCCTCCTAACTTCACCTTCTCCTTCTCCTCCTTCTGCTTCTTCTGATTCACCCTCCTGACTTCACCTTCTCCTTCTCCTTCTTCTGCTTCTTCTGATTCACCCTCCAGACTTCACCTTCTTCTTCTCCTTCTTCTGCTTCTTCTGATTCACGCTCCAGACTTCACCTTCTCCTTCTCCTTCTTCTGCTTCTTCTGATTCATCCTCCAGACCTCACCTTCTCCTTCTCCTTCTTCTACTTCTTCTGATTCACCCTCCAGACTTCATCTTCTCCTTCTCCTTCTTCTGCTTCTTCTGATTCACCCTCCAGACTTCACCTTCTCCTTCTCCTTCTTCTGCTTCTTCTGATTCACCCTCCAGACTTCACCTTCTCCTTCTCCTTCTTCTACTTCTTCTGATTCACCCTCCAGACCTCACCTTCTCCTTCTCCTTCTTCTACTTCTTCTGATTCACCCTCCAGTCTTCACCTTCTCCTTCTCCTTCTTCTGCTTCTTCTGCTTCACCCTCCAGACTTCACCTTCTCCTTCTCTTTCTTCTGCTTCTTCTGATTCACCCTCCAGACTTCACCTTCTCCTTCTCCTTCTTCTGATTCTTCTGATTCACCCTCCAGACTTCACATTCTCCTTCTCCTTCTCAAGCTTCTTCTGATTCACCCTCCTGACTTCACCTTCTCCTTCTCCTTCTTCTACTTCTTCTGATTCACCCTCCTGACTTCACCTTCTCCTTCTCCTTCTTCTACTTCTTCTGCTTCACCCTCCAGACTTCATCTTCTCCTTCTCCTTCTTCTACTTCTTCTGATTCACCCTCCAGACTTCACCTTCTCCTTCTCCTTCTTCTCCTTCTTCTGATTCACCCTCCAGACTTCACCTTCTCTTTCTCCTTATTCTGCTTCTTCTGATTCACACTCCAGACTTCACCTTCTCCTTCTCCTTCTTCTGCTTCTTCTGGTTCACCCTCCAGACTTCACCTTCTCCTTCTCCTTCTTCTGCTTCTTCTGATTCACCCTCCAGACTTCACCTTCTCCTTCTCCTTCTTCTACTTCTTCTGATTCACCCTCCAGACTTCATCTTCTCCTTCTCCTTCTTCTGCTTCTTCTGATTCACCCTCCAGACTTTACCTTCTCCTTCTCCTTCTTCTGCTTCTTCTGATTCACCCTCCAGACTTCACCTTCTCCTTCTCCTTCTTCGGCTTCTTCTGATTCACCCTCCAGAGTTCATCTTCTCCTTCTCCTTCTTCTGCTTCTTCTGATTCACCCTCCAGACTTCACCTTCTCCTTCTCCTTCTTCTGCTTCTTCTGATTCACCCTCCAGACTTCGCCTTCTCCTTCTTCTACTTCTTCTGATTCACCCTCCAGACTTCACCTTCTCCTTCTCCTTCTTCTACTTCTTCTGATTCACCCTCCAGCCTTCACCTTCTCCTTCTCCTTCTTCTGCTTCTTCTGATTCACCCTCCAGACTTCACCTTCTCCTTCTCCTTCTTCTACTTCTTCTGATTCACCCTCCAGACTTGACCTTCTCCTTCTCCTTCTTCTACTTCTGCTGATTCACCCTCCAGACTTCACCTTCTCCTTCTCCTTCTTCTGCTTCTTCTGCTTCACCGTCCTGACTTCACCTTCTCCTTCTCCTTCTTCTACTTCTTCTGCTTCATCCCCCTGACATCACCTGCTCCTTCTCCTTCTTCTGCTTCTTCTGATTCACCCTCCTAACTTCACCTTCTCCTTCTCCTTCTTCTGCTTCTTCTGATTCACCCTCCAGACTTCACCTTCTCCTTCTCTTTCTTCTGCTTCTTCTGATTCACCCTCCAGACTTCACCTTCTCCTTCTCCTTCTTCTGATTCTTCTGATTCACCCTCCAGACTTCACCTTCTCCTTCTCCTTCTTCTGCTTCTTCTGATTCACCCTCCTGACTTCACCTTCTCCTTCTCCTTCTTCTACTTCTTCTGATTCACCCTCCTGACTTCACCTTCTCCTTCTCCTTCTTCTACTTCTTCTGCTTCACCCTCCAGACTTCACCTTCTCCTTCTCCTTATTCTACTTCTTCTGATTCACCCTCCAGACTTGACCTTCTCCTTCTCCTTCTTCTACTTATTCTGATTCACCCTCCAGACTTCACCTTCTCCTTCTCCTTCTTCTGCTTCTTCTGCTTCACCGTCCTGACTTCACCTTCTCCTTCTCCTTCTTCTACTTCTTCTGCTTCATCCCGCTGACATCACCTGCTCCTTCTCCTTCTTCTGCTTCTTCTGATTCACCCTCCTAACTTCACCTTCTCCTTCTCCTTCTTCTGCTTCTTCTGATTCACCCTCCTGACTTCGCCTTCTCCTTCTCCTTCTTCTGCTTCTTCTGATTCACCCTCCAGACTTCACCTTCTCCTTCTCCTTCTTCTGCTTCTTCTGATTCACCCTCCAGACTTCACCTTCTCCTTCTCCTTCTTCTGATTCTTCTGATTCACCCTCCAGACTTCACCTTCTCCTTCTACTTCTTCTGCTTCATCTGATTCACCCTCCAGACTTCACCTGCTCCTTCTCCTTCTTCTGCTTCTTCTGATTCACCCTCCAGACTTCACCTTCTCCTTCTCCTTCTTCTGCTTCTTCTGATTCACCCTCCAGACTTCACCTTCTCCTTCTCCTTCTTCTGCTTCTTCTGCTTCACCCTCCAGACTTCACCTTCTCCTTCTCCTTCTTCTGCTTCTTCTGCTTCACTCTCCTGACTTCACCTTCTCCTTCTCCTTCTTCTACTTCTTCTGATTCACCCTCCAGACTTCACCTTCTCTTTCTCCTTCTTCTGCTTCTTCTGCTTCACCCTCCAGACTTCACCTTCTCCTTCTCCTTCTCCTGCTTCTTCTGCTGCGCCCTTCAGACTTCACCTTCTCCTTCTCCTTCTTCTGCTTCTTCTGCTTCACCCTCCTGACTTCACCTTCTCCTTCTCCTTCTTCTACTTCTTCTGCTTCACCCCCCTGACTTCACCTTCTCCTTCTCCTTCTTCTGCTTCTTCTGATTCACCCTCCTAACTTCACCTTCTCCTTCTCCTCCTTCTGCTTCTTCTGATTCACCCTCCTGACTTCACCTTCTCCTTCTCCTTCTTCTGCTTCTTCTGATTCACCCTCCAGACTTCACCTTCTCCTTCTCCTTCTTCTGCTTCTTCTGATTCACGCTCCAGACTTCACCTTCTCCTTCTCCTTCTTCTGCTTCTTCTGATTCATCCTCCAGACCTCACCTTCTCCTTCTCCTTCTTCTACTTCTTCTGATTCACCCTCCAGACTTCATCTTCTCCTTCTCCTTCTTCTGCTTCTTCTGATTCACCCTCCAGACTTCACCTTCTCCTTCTCCTTCTTCTGCTTCTTCTGATTCACCCTCCAGACTTCACCTTCTCCTTCTCCTTCTTCTACTTCTTCTGATTCACCCTCCAGATCTCACCTTCTCCTTCTCCTTCTTCTACTTCTTCTCATTCACCCTCCAGTCTTCACCTTCTCCTTCTCCTTCTTCTGCTTCTTCTGCTTCACCCTCCAGACTTCACCTTCTCCTTCTCTTTCTTCTGCTTCTTCTGATTCACCCTCCAGACTTCACCTTCTCCTTCTCCTTCTTCTGATTCTTCTGATTCACCCTCCAGACTTCACATTCTCCTTCTCCTTCTCAAGCTTCTTCTGATTCACCCTCCTGACTTCACCTTCTCCTTCTCCTTCTTCTACTTCTTCTGATTCACCCTCCTGACTTCACCTTCTCCTTCTCCTTCTTCTACTTCTTCTGCTTCACCCTCCAGACTTCACCTTCTCCTTCTCCTTCTTCTACTTCTTCTGATTCACCCTCCAGACTTCACCTTCTCCTTCTCCTTCTTCTGCTTCTTCTGATTCACCCTCCAGACTTCACCTTCTCTTTCTCCTTATTCTGCTTCTTCTGATTCACACTCCAGACTTCACCTTCTCCTTCTCCTTCTTCTGCTTCTTCTGGTTCACCCTCCAGACTTCACCTTCTCCTTCTCCTTCTTCTGCTTCTTCTGATTCACCCTCCAGACTTCACCTTCTCCTTCTCCTTCTTCTACTTCTTCTGATTCACCCTCCAGACTTCATCTTCTCCTTCTCCTTCTTCTGCTTCTTCTGATTCACCCTCCAGACTTCACCTTCTCCTTCTCCTTCTTCTGCTTCTTCTGATTCACCCTCCAGACTTCACCTTCTCCTTCTCCTTCTTCTACTTCTTCTGATTCACACACCAGACTTCAACTTCTCCTTCTCCTTCTTCTACTTCTTCTGATTCACCTTCCAGACTTCACCTTCTACTTCTCCTTCTTCTGCTTCTTCTGATTCACCCTCCAGACTTCACCTTCTCCTTCTCCTTCTTCGGCTTCTTCTGATTCACCCTCCAGAGTTCATCTTCTCCTTCTCCTTCTTCTGCTTCTTCTGATTCACCCTCCAGACTTCACCTTCTCCTTCTCCTTCTTCTTCTTCTTCTGATTCACCCTCCAGACTTCGCCTTCTCCTTCTCCTTCTTCTACTTCTTCTGATTCACCCTCCAGACTTCACCTTCTCCTTTTCCTTCTTCTACTTCTTCTGATTCACCCTCCAGCCTTCACCTTCTCCTTCTCCTTCTTCTGCTTCTTCTGATTCACCCTCCAGACTTCACCTTCTCCTTCTCCTTCTTCTGCTTCTTCTGATTCACCCTCCTGACTTCACCTTCTCCTTCTCCTTCTTCTGCTTCTTCTGATTCACCCTCCAGACTTCACCTTCTCCTTCTCCTTCTTCTACTTCTTCTGATTCACCCTCCAGACTTCATCTTCTCCTTCTACTTCTTCTGCTTCTTCTGATTCACCCTCCAGACTTCACCTTCTCCTTCTCCTTCTTGTACTTCTTCTGATTCACCCTCCAGACTTCACCTTCTCCTTCTCCTTCTTCTGCTTCTTCTGCTTCACCCTCCAGACTTCACCTTCTCCTTCTCCTTCTTCTGCTTCATCTGATTCACCCTCCAGACTTCACCTTCTCCTTCTCCTTCTTCTGCTTCTTCTGATTCACCCTCCCGACTTCATCTTCTCCTTCTCCTTCTTCTGATTCTTCTGATTCACCCTCCAGACTTCACCTTCTCCTTCTCCTTCTTCTGCTTCTTCTGATTCACCCTCCAGACTCCGCCTTCTCCTTCTCCTTCTTCTACTTCTTCTGATTCACCCTCCAGACTTCACCTTCTCCTTCTCCTTCTTCTACTTCTTCTGATTCACCCTCCAGTCTTCACCTTCTCCTTCTCCTTCTTCTGCTTCTTCTGATTCACCCTCCAGACTTCACCTTCTCCTTCTTCTTCTTCTGCTTCTTCTGATTCACCCTCCTGACTTCACCTTCTCCTTCTCCTTCTTCTGCTTCTTCTGATTCACCCTCCAGACTTCACCTTCTCCTTCTCCTTCTTCTGCTTCTTCTGATTCACCCTCCAGACTTCACCTTCTCCTTCTCCTTCGTCTACTTCTTCGGATTCACCCTCCAGACTACACCTTCTCCTTCTCCTTCTTCTACTTCTTCTGATTCACCCTCCAGACTTCACCTTCTCCTTCTCCTTCTTCTGCTTCTTCTGATTCACCCTCCATACTTCACCTTCACTTCTCCTTATTCTGCTTCTTCTGATTCACCCTCCAGACTTCAACTTCTCCTTCTCCTTCTTCTACTTCTTCTGATTCACCCTCCAGACTTCACCTTCTACTTCTCCTTCTTCTGCTTCTTCTGATTCACCCTCCAGACTTCACCTTCTCCTTCTCCTTCGTCTACTTCTTCGGATTCACCCTCCAGACTACACCTTCTCCTTCTCCTTCTTCTACTTCTTCTGATTCACCCTCCAGACTTCACCTTCTCCTTCTCCTTCTTCTGCTTCTTCTGATTCACCCTCCATACTTCACCTTCACTTCTCCTTATTCTGCTTCTTCTGATTCACCCTCCAGACTTCAACTTCTCCTTCTCCTTCTTCTGCTTCTTCTGATTCACCCTCCAGACTTCATCTTCTCCTTCTCCTTCTTCTGCTTCTTCTGATTCACCCTCCAGACTTCACCTTCTCCTTCTCCTTCTTCTGCTTCTTCTGATTCACCCTCCAGACTTCACCTTCTCCTTCTCCTTCTTCTACTTCTTCTGATTCACCCTCCAGACTTCACCTTCTCCTTCTCTTTCTTCTGCTTCTTCTGATTCACCCTCCAGATTTCATCTTCTCCTTCTCCTTCTTCTGCTTCTTCTGATTCACCCTCCAGACTTCACCTTCTCCTTCTCCTTCTTCTGCTTCTTCTGATTCACCCTCCAGACTTCACCTTCTCCTTCTCCTTCTTCTGCTTCTTCTGATTCACCCTCCAGACTTCACCTTCTCCTTCTCCTTCTTCTACTTCTTCTGATTCACCCTCAAGACCTCACCTTCTCCTTCACCTTCTTCTACTTCTTCTGATTCACCCTCCAGATTTCATCTTCTCCTTCTCCTTCTTCTACTTCTTCTGATTCACCCTCCAGACTTGACCTTCTCCTTCTCCTTCTTCTACTTCTGCTGATTCACCCTCCAGACTTCACCTTCTCCTTCTCCTTCTTCTGCTTCTTCTGCTTCACCGTCCTGACTTCACCTTCTCCTTCTCCTTCTTCTACTTCTTCTGCTTCATCCCGCTGACATCACCTGCTCCTTCTCCTTCTTCTGCTTCTTCTGATTCACCCTCCTAACTTCACCTTCTCCTTCTCCTTCTTCTGCTTCTTCTGATTCACCGTCCTGACTTCACCTTCTCCTTCTCCTTCTTCTGCTTCTTCTGATTCACCCTCCAGACTTCACCTTCTCCTTCTCCTTCTTCTGCTTCTTCTGATTCACCCTCCAGACTTCACCTTCTCCTTCTCCTTCTTCTGATTCTTCTGATTCACCCTCCAGACTTCACCTTCTCCTTCTACTTCTTCTGCTTCATCTGATTCACCCTCCAGACTTCACCTGCTCCTTCTCCTTCTTCTGCTTCTTCTGATTCACCCTCCAGACTTCACCTTCTCCTTCTCCTTCTTCTGCTTCTTCTGATTCACCCTCCAGACTTCACCTTCTCCTTCTCCTTCTTCTGCTTCTTCTGCTTCACCCTCCAGACTTCACCTTCTCCTTCTCCTTCTTCTGCTTCTTCTGCTTCACCCTCCTGACTTCACCTTCTCCTTCTCCTTCTTCTACTTCTTCTGATTCACCCTCCAGACTTCACCTTCTCTTTCTCCTTCTTCTGCTTCTTCTGCTTCATCCTCCAGACTTCACCTTCTCCTTCTCCTTCTCCTGCTTCTTCTGCTGCGCCCTCCAGACTTCACCTTCTCCTTCTCCTTCTTCTGCTTCTTCTGCTTCACCCTCCTGACTTCACCTTCTCCTTCTTCTACTTCTTCTGCTTCACCCCCCTGACTTCACCTTCTCCTTCTCCTTCTTCTGCTTCTTCTGATTCACCCTCCTAACTTCACCTTCTCCTTCTCCTCCTTCTGCTTCTTCTGATTCACCCTCCTGACTTCACCTTCTCCTTCTCCTTCTTCTGCTTCTTCTGATTCACCCTCCAGACTTCATCTTCTTCTTCTCCTTCTTCTGCTTCTTCTGATTCACGCTCCAGACTTCACCTTCTCCTTCTCCTTCTTCTGCTTCTTCTGATTCATCCTCCAGACCTCACCTTCTCCTTCTCCTTCTTCTACTTCTTCTGATTCACCCTCCAGACTTCATCTTCTCCTTCTCCTTCTTCTGCTTCTTCTGATTCACCCTCCAGACTTCACCTTCTCCTTCTCCTTCTTCTGCTTCTTCTGATTCACCCTCCAGACTTCACCTTCTCCTTCTCCTTCTTCTACTTCTTCTGATTCACCCTCCAGACCTCACCTTCTCCTTCTCCTTCTTCTACTTCTTCTGATTCACCCTCCAGTCTTCACCTTCTCCTTCTCCTTCTTCTGCTTCTTCTGCTTCACCCTCCAGACTTCACCTTCTCCTTCTCTTTCTTCTGCTTCTTCTGATTCACCCTCCAGACTTCACCTTCTCCTTCTCCTTCTTCTGATTCTTCTGATTCACCCTCCAGACTTCACATTCTCCTTCTCCTTCTCAAGCTTCTTCTGATTCACCCTCCTGACTTCACCTTCTCCTTCTCCTTCTTCTACTTCTTCTGATTCACCCTCCTGACTTCACCTTCTCCTTCTCCTTCTTCTACTTCTTCTGCTTCACCCTCCAGACTTCATCTTCTCCTTCTCCTTCTTCTACTTCTTCTGATTCACCCTCCAGACTTCACCTTCTCCTTCTCCTTCTTCTCCTTCTTCTGATTCACCCTCCAGACTTCACCTTCTCTTTCTCCTTATTCTGCTTCTTCTGATTCACACTCCAGACTTCACCTTCTCCTTCTCCTTCTTCTGCTTCTTCTGGTTCACCCTCCAGACTTCACCTTCTCCTTCTCCTTCTTCTGCTTCTTCTGATTCACCCTCCAGACTTCACCTTCTCCTTCTCCTTCTTCTACTTCTTCTGATTCACCCTCCAGACTTCATCTTCTCCTTCTCCTTCTTCTGCTTCTTCTGATTCACCCTCCAGACTTTACCTTCTCCTTCTCCTTCTTCTGCTTCTTCTGATTCACCCTCCAGACTTCACCTTCTCCTTCTCCTTCTTCGGCTTCTTCTGATTCACCCTCCAGAGTTCATCTTCTCCTTCTCCTTCTTCTGCTTCTTCTGATTCACCCTCCAGACTTCACCTTCTCCTTCTCCTTCTTCTGCTTCTTCTGATTCACCCTCCAGACTTCGCCTTCTCCTTCTTCTACTTCTTCTGATTCACCCTCCAGACTTCACCTTCTCCTTCTCCTTCTTCTACTTCTTCTGATTCACCCTCCAGCCTTCACCTTCTCCTTCTCCTTCTTCTGCTTCTTCTGATTCACCCTCCAGACTTCACCTTCTCCTTCTCCTTCTTCTACTTCTTCTGATTCACCCTCCAGACTTGACCTTCTCCTTCTCCTTCTTCTACTTCTGCTGATTCACCCTCCAGACTTCACCTTCTCCTTCTCCTTCTTCTGCTTCTTCTGCTTCACCGTCCTGACTTCACCTTCTCCTTCTCCTTCTTCTACTTCTTCTGCTTCATCCCCCTGACATCACCTGCTCCTTCTCCTTCTTCTGCTTCTTCTGATTCACCCTCCTAACTTCACCTTCTCCTTCTCCTTCTTCTGCTTCTTCTGATTCACCCTCCAGACTTCACCTTCTCCTTCTCTTTCTTCTGCTTCTTCTGATTCACCCTCCAGACTTCACCTTCTCCTTCTCCTTCTTCTGATTCTTCTGATTCACCCTCCAGACTTCACCTTCTCCTTCTCCTTCTTCTGCTTCTTCTGATTCACCCTCCTGACTTCACCTTCTCCTTCTCCTTCTTCTACTTCTTCTGATTCACCCTCCTGACTTCACCTTCTCCTTCTCCTTCTTCTACTTCTTCTGCTTCACCCTCCAGACTTCACCTTCTCCTTCTCCTTATTCTACTTCTTCTGATTCACCCTCCAGACTTGACCTTCTCCTTCTCCTTCTTCTACTTATTCTGATTCACCCTCCAGACTTCACCTTCTCCTTCTCCTTCTTCTGCTTCTTCTGCTTCACCGTCCTGACTTCACCTTCTCCTTCTCCTTCTTCTACTTCTTCTGCTTCATCCCGCTGACATCACCTGCTCCTTCTCCTTCTTCTGCTTCTTCTGATTCACCCTCCTAACTTCACCTTCTCCTTCTCCTTCTTCTGCTTCTTCTGATTCACCCTCCTGACTTCGCCTTCTCCTTCTCCTTCTTCTGCTTCTTCTGATTCACCCTCCAGACTTCACCTTCTCCTTCTCCTTCTTCTGCTTCTTCTGATTCACCCTCCAGACTTCACCTTCTCCTTCTCCTTCTTCTGATTCTTCTGATTCACCCTCCAGACTTCACCTTCTCCTTCTACTTCTTCTGCTTCATCTGATTCACCCTCCAGACTTCACCTGCTCCTTCTCCTTCTTCTGCTTCTTCTGATTCACCCTCCAGACTTCACCTTCTCCTTCTCCTTCTTCTGCTTCTTCTGATTCACCCTCCAGACTTCACCTTCTCCTTCTCCTTCTTCTGCTTCTTCTGCTTCACCCTCCAGACTTCACCTTCTCCTTCTCCTTCTTCTGCTTCTTCTGCTTCACCCTCCTGACTTCACCTTCTCCTTCTCCTTCTTCTACTTCTTCTGATTCACCCTCCAGACTTCACCTTCTCTTTCTCCTTCTTCTGCTTCTTCTGCTTCACCCTCCAGACTTCACCTTCTCCTTCTCCTTCTCCTGCTTCTTCTGCTGCGCCCTTCAGACTTCACCTTCTCCTTCTCCTTCTTCTGCTTCTTCTGCTTCACCCTCCTGACTTCACCTTCTCCTTCTCCTTCTTCTACTTCTTCTGCTTCACCCCCCTGACTTCACCTTCTCCTTCTCCTTCTTCTGCTTCTTCTGCTTCACCCTCCAGACTTCACCTTCTCCTTCTCCTTCTTCTGCTTCTTCTGCTTCACCCTCCTAACTTCACCTTCTCCTTCTCCTCCTTCTGCTTCTTCTGATTCACCCTCCTGACTTCACCTTCTCCTTCTCCTTCTTCTGCTTCTTCTGATTCACCCTCCAGACTTCATCTTCTTCTTCTCCTTCTTCTGCTTCTTCTGATTCACGCTCCAGACTTCACCTTCTCCTTCTCCTTCTTCTGCTTCTTCTGATTCATCCTCCAGACCTCACCTTCTCCTTCTCCTTCTTCTGCTTCTTCTGATTCACCCTCCAGACTTCACCTTCTCCTTCTCCTTCTTCTACTTCTTCTGATTCACCCTCCAGACCTCACCTTCTCCTTCTCCTTCTTCTACTTCTTCTGATTCACCCTCCAGTCTTCACCTTCTCCTTCTCCTTCTTCTGCTTCTTCTGCTTCACCCTCCAGACTTCACCTTCTCCTTCTCTTTCTTCTGCTTCTTCTGATTCACCCTCCAGACTTCACCTTCTCCTTCTCCTTCTTCTGATTCTTCTGATTCACCCTCCAGACTTCACATTCTCCTTCTCCTTCTCAAGCTTCTTCTGATTCACCCTCCTGACTTCACCTTCTCCTTCTCCTTCTTCTACTTCTTCTGATTCACCCTCCTGACTTCACCTTCTCCTTCTCCTTCTTCTACTTCTTCTGCTTCACCCTCCAGACTTCATCTTCTCCTTCTCCTTCTTCTACTTCTTCTGATTCACCCTCCAGACTTCACCTTCTCCTTCTCCTTCTTCTCCTTCTTCTGATTCACCCTCCAGACTTCACCTTCTCTTTCTCCTTATTCTGCTTCTTCTGATTCACACTCCAGACTTCACCTTCTCCTTCTCCTTCTTCTGCTTCTTCTGGTTCACCCTCCAGACTTCACCTTCTCCTTCTCCTTCTTCTGCTTCTTCTGATTCACCCTCCAGACTTCACCTTCTCCTTCTCCTTCTTCTACTTCTTCTGATTCACCCTCCAGACTTCATCTTCTCCTTCTCCTTCTTCTGCTTCTTCTGATTCACCCTCCAGACTTTACCTTCTCCTTCTCCTTCTTCTGCTTCTTCTGATTCACCCTCCAGACTTCACCTTCTCCTTCTCCTTCTTCGGCTTCTTCTGATTCACCCTCCAGAGTTCATCTTCTCCTTCTCCTTCTTCTGCTTCTTCTGATTCACCCTCCAGACTTCACCTTCTCCTTCTCCTTCTTCTGCTTCTTCTGATTCACCCTCCAGACTTCGCCTTCTCCTTCTTCTACTTCTTCTGATTCACCCTCCAGACTTCACCTTCTCCTTCTCCTTCTTCTACTTCTTCTGATTCACCCTCCAGCCTTCACCTTCTCCTTCTCCTTCTTCTGCTTCTTCTGATTCACCCTCCAGACTTCACCTTCTCCTTCTCCTTCTTCTACTTCTTCTGATTCACCCTCCAGACTTGACCTTCTCCTTCTCCTTCTTCTACTTCTGCTGATTCACCCTCCAGACTTCACCTTCTCCTTCTCCTTCTTCTGCTTCTTCTGCTTCACCGTCCTGACTTCACCTTCTCCTTCTCCTTCTTCTACTTCTTCTGCTTCATCCCCCTGACATCACCTGCTCCTTCTCCTTCTTCTGCTTCTTCTGATTCACCCTCCTAACTTCACCTTCTCCTTCTCCTTCTTCTGCTTCTTCTGATTCACCCTCCAGACTTCACCTTCTCCTTCTCTTTCTTCTGCTTCTTCTGATTCACCCTCCAGACTTCACCTTCTCCTTCTCCTTCTTCTGATTCTTCTGATTCACCCTCCAGACTTCACCTTCTCCTTCTCCTTCTTCTGCTTCTTCTGATTCACCCTCCTGACTTCACCTTCTCCTTCTCCTTCTTCTACTTCTTCTGATTCACCCTCCTGACTTCACCTTCTCCTTCTCCTTCTTCTACTTCTTCTGCTTCACCCTCCAGACTTCACCTTCTCCTTCTCCTTATTCTACTTCTTCTGATTCACCCTCCAGACTTGACCTTCTCCTTCTCCTTCTTCTACTTATTCTGATTCACCCTCCAGACTTCACCTTCTCCTTCTCCTTCTTCTGCTTCTTCTGCTTCACCGTCCTGACTTCACCTTCTCCTTCTCCTTCTTCTACTTCTTCTGCTTCATCCCGCTGACATCACCTGCTCCTTCTCCTTCTTCTGCTTCTTCTGATTCACCCTCCTAACTTCACCTTCTCCTTCTCCTTCTTCTGCTTCTTCTGATTCACCCTCCTGACTTCGCCTTCTCCTTCTCCTTCTTCTGCTTCTTCTGATTCACCCTCCAGACTTCACCTTCTCCTTCTCCTTCTTCTGCTTCTTCTGATTCACCCTCCAGACTTCACCTTCTCCTTCTCCTTCTTCTGATTCTTCTGATTCACCCTCCAGACTTCACCTTCTCCTTCTACTTCTTCTGCTTCATCTGATTCACCCTCCAGACTTCACCTGCTCCTTCTCCTTCTTCTGCTTCTTCTGATTCACCCTCCAGACTTCACCTTCTCCTTCTCCTTCTTCTGCTTCTTCTGATTCACCCTCCAGACTTCACCTTCTCCTTCTCCTTCTTCTGCTTCTTCTGCTTCACCCTCCAGACTTCACCTTCTCCTTCTCCTTCTTCTGCTTCTTCTGCTTCACCCTCCTGACTTCACCTTCTCCTTCTCCTTCTTCTACTTCTTCTGATTCACCCTCCAGACTTCACCTTCTCTTTCTCCTTCTTCTGCTTCTTCTGCTTCACCCTCCAGACTTCACCTTCTCCTTCTCCTTCTCCTGCTTCTTCTGCTGCGCCCTTCAGACTTCACCTTCTCCTTCTCCTTCTTCTGCTTCTTCTGCTTCACCCTCCTGACTTCACCTTCTCCTTCTCCTTCTTCTACTTCTTCTGCTTCACCCCCCTGACTTCACCTTCTCCTTCTCCTTCTTCTGCTTCTTCTGATTCACCCTCCTGACTTCGCCTTCTCCTTCTCCTTCTTCTGCTTCTTCTGATTCACCCTCCAGACTTCACCTTCTCCTTCTCCTTCTTCTGCTTCTTCTGATTCACACTCCAGACTTCACCTTCTCCTTCTCCTTCTTCTGCTTCTTCTGGTTCACCCTCCAGACTTCACCTTCTCCTTCTCCTTCTTCTGCTTCTTCTGATTCACCCTCCAGACTTCACCTTCTCCTTCTCCTTCTTCTACTTCTTCTGATTCACCCTCCAGACTTCATCTTCTCCTTCTCCTTCTTCTGCTTCTTCTGATTCACCCTCCAGACTTTACCTTCTCCTTCTCCTTCTTCTGCTTCTTCTGATTCACCCTCCAGACTTCACCTTCTCCTTCTCCTTCTTCGGCTTCTTCTGATTCACCCTCCAGAGTTCATCTTCTCCTTCTCCTTCTTCTGCTTCTTCTGATTCACCCTCCAGACTTCACCTTCTCCTTCTCCTTCTTCTGCTTCTTCTGATTCACCCTCCAGACTTCGCCTTCTCCTTCTTCTACTTCTTCTGATTCACCCTCCAGACTTCACCTTCTCCTTCTCCTTCTTCTACTTCTTCTGATTCACCCTCCAGCCTTCACCTTCTCCTTCTCCTTCTTCTGCTTCTTCTGATTCACCCTCCAGACTTCACCTTCTCCTTCTCCTTCTTCTACTTCTTCTGATTCACCCTCCAGACTTGACCTTCTCCTTCTCCTTCTTCTACTTCTGCTGATTCACCCTCCAGACTTCACCTTCTCCTTCTCCTTCTTCTGCTTCTTCTGCTTCACCGTCCTGACTTCACCTTCTCCTTCTCCTTCTTCTACTTCTTCTGCTTCATCCCCCTGACATCACCTGCTCCTTCTCCTTCTTCTGCTTCTTCTGATTCACCCTCCTAACTTCACCTTCTCCTTCTCCTTCTTCTGCTTCTTCTGATTCACCCTCCAGACTTCACCTTCTCCTTCTCTTTCTTCTGCTTCTTCTGATTCACCCTCCAGACTTCACCTTCTCCTTCTCCTTCTTCTGATTCTTCTGATTCACCCTCCAGACTTCACCTTCTCCTTCTCCTTCTTCTGCTTCTTCTGATTCACCCTCCTGACTTCACCTTCTCCTTCTCCTTCTTCTACTTCTTCTGATTCACCCTCCTGACTTCACCTTCTCCTTCTCCTTCTTCTACTTCTTCTGCTTCACCCTCCAGACTTCACCTTCTCCTTCTCCTTATTCTACTTCTTCTGATTCACCCTCCAGACTTGACCTTCTCCTTCTCCTTCTTCTACTTATTCTGATTCACCCTCCAGACTTCACCTTCTCCTTCTCCTTCTTCTGCTTCTTCTGCTTCACCGTCCTGACTTCACCTTCTCCTTCTCCTTCTTCTACTTCTTCTGCTTCATCCCGCTGACATCACCTGCTCCTTCTCCTTCTTCTGCTTCTTCTGATTCACCCTCCTAACTTCACCTTCTCCTTCTCCTTCTTCTGCTTCTTCTGATTCACCCTCCTGACTTCGCCTTCTCCTTCTCCTTCTTCTGCTTCTTCTGATTCACCCTCCAGACTTCACCTTCTCCTTCTCCTTCTTCTGCTTCTTCTGATTCACCCTCCAGACTTCACCTTCTCCTTCTCCTTCTTCTGATTCTTCTGATTCACCCTCCAGACTTCACCTTCTCCTTCTACTTCTTCTGCTTCATCTGATTCACCCTCCAGACTTCACCTGCTCCTTCTCCTTCTTCTGCTTCTTCTGATTCACCCTCCAGACTTCACCTTCTCCTTCTCCTTCTTCTGCTTCTTCTGATTCACCCTCCAGACTTCACCTTCTCCTTCTCCTTCTTCTGCTTCTTCTGCTTCACCCTCCAGACTTCACCTTCTCCTTCTCCTTCTTCTGCTTCTTCTGCTTCACCCTCCTGACTTCACCTTCTCCTTCTCCTTCTTCTACTTCTTCTGATTCACCCTCCAGACTTCACCTTCTCTTTCTCCTTCTTCTGCTTCTTCTGCTTCACCCTCCAGACTTCACCTTCTCCTTCTCCTTCTCCTGCTTCTTCTGCTGCGCCCTTCAGACTTCACCTTCTCCTTCTCCTTCTTCTGCTTCTTCTGCTTCACCCTCCTGACTTCACCTTCTCCTTCTCCTTCTTCTACTTCTTCTGCTTCACCCCCCTGACTTCACCTTCTCCTTCTCCTTCTTCTGCTTCTTCTGATTCACCCTCCTAACTTCACCTTCTCCTTCTCCTCCTTCTGCTTCTTCTGATTCACCCTCCTGACTTCACCTTCTCCTTCTCCTTCTTCTGCTTCTTCTGATTCACCCTCCAGACTTCACCTTCTCCTTCTCCTTCTTCTGCTTCTTCTGATTCACGCTCCAGACTTCACCTTCTCCTTCTCCTTCTTCTGCTTCTTCTGATTCATCCTCCAGACCTCACCTTCTCCTTCTCCTTCTTCTACTTCTTCTGATTCACCCTCCAGACTTCATCTTCTCCTTCTCCTTCTTCTGCTTCTTCTGATTCACCCTCCAGACTTCACCTTCTCCTTCTCCTTCTTCTGCTTCTTCTGATTCACCCTCCAGACTTCACCTTCTCCTTCTCCTTCTTCTACTTCTTCTGTTTCACCCTCCAGATCTCACCTTCTCCTTCTCCTTCTTCTACTTCTTCTGATTCACCCTCCAGTCTTCACCTTCTCCTTCTCCTTCTTCTGCTTCTTCTGCTTCACCCTCCAGACTTCACCTTCTCCTTCTCTTTCTTCTGCTTCTTCTGATTCACCCTCCAGACTTCACCTTCTCCTTCTCCTTCTTCTGATTCTTCTGATTCACCCTCCAGACTTCACATTCTCCTTCTCCTTCTCAAGCTTCTTCTGATTCACCCTCCTGACTTCACCTTCTCCTTCTCCTTCTTCTACTTCTTCTGATTCACCCTCCTGACTTCACCTTCTCCTTCTCCTTCTTCTACTTCTTCTGCTTCACCCTCCAGACTTCACCTTCTCCTTCTCCTTCTTCTACTTCTTCTGATTCACCCTCCAGACTTCACCTTCTCCTTCTCCTTCTTCTGCTTCTTCTGATTCACCCTCCAGACTTCACCTTCTCTTTCTCCTTATTCTGCTTCTTCTGATTCACACTCCAGACTTCACCTTCTCCTTCTCCTTCTTCTGCTTCTTCTGGTTCACCCTCCAGACTTCACCTTCTCCTTCTCCTTCTTCTGCTTCTTCTGATTCACCCTCCAGACTTCACCTTCTCCTTCTCCTTCTTCTACTTCTTCTGATTCACGCTCCAGACTTCATCTTCTCCTTCTCCTTCTTCTGCTTCTTCTGATTCACCCTCCAGACTTCACCTTCTCCTTCTCCTTCTTCTGCTTCTTCTGATTCACCCTCCAGACTTCACCTTCTCCTTCTCCTTCTTCTACTTCTTCTGATTCACACACCAGACTTCAACTTCTCCTTCTCCTTCTTCTACTTCTTCTGATTCACCTTCCAGACTTCACCTTCTACTTCTCCTTCTTCTGCTTCTTCTGATTCACCCTCCAGACTTCACCTTCTCCTTCTCCTTCTTCGGCTTCTTCTGATTCACCCTCCAGAGTTCATCTTCTCCTTCTCCTTCTTCTGCTTCTTCTGATTCACCCTCCAGACTTCACCTTCTCCTTCTCCTTCTTCTTCTTCTTCTGATTCACCCTCCAGACTTCGCCTTCTCCTTCTCCTTCTTCTACTTCTTCTGATTCACCCTCCAGACTTCACCTTCTCCTTTTCCTTCTTCTACTTCTTCTGATTCACCCTCCAGCCTTCACCTTCTCCTTCTCCTTCTTCTGCTTCTTCTGATTCACCCTCCAGACTTCACCTTCTCCTTCTCCTTCTTCTGCTTCTTCTGATTCACCCTCCTGACTTCACCTTCTCCTTCTCCTTCTTCTGCTTCTTCTGATTCACCCTCCAGACTTCAGCTTCTCCTTCTCCTTCTTCTACTTCTTCTGATTCACCCTCCAGACTTCACCTTCTCCTTTTACTTCTTCTGCTTCTTCTGATTCACCCTCCAGACTTCACCTTCTCCTTCTCCTTCTTGTACTTCTTCTGATTCACCCTCCAGACTTCACCTTCTCCTTCTCCTTCTTCTGCTTCTTCTGCTTCACCCTCCAGACTTCACCTTCTCCTTCTCCTTCTTCTGCTTCATCTGATTCACCCTCCAGACTTCACCTTCTCCTTCTCCTTCTTCTGCTTCTTCTGATTCACCCTCCCGACTTCATCTTCTCCTTCTCCTTCTTCTGATTCTTCTGATTCACCCTCCAGACTTCACCTTCTCCTTCTCCTTCTTCTGCTTCTTCTGATTCACCCTCCAGACTCCGCCTTCTCCTTCTCCTTCTTCTACTTCTTCTGATTCACCCTCCAGACTTCACCTTCTCCTTCTCCTTCTTCTACTTCTTCTGATTCACCCTCCAGTCTTCACCTTCTCCTTCTCCTTCTTCTGCTTCTTCTGATTCACCCTCCAGACTTCACCTTCTCCTTCTTCTTCTTCTGCTTCTTCTGATTCACCCTCCTGACTTCACCTTCTCCTTCTCCTTCTTCTGCTTCTTCTGATTCACCCTCCAGACTTCACCTTCTCCTTCTCCTTCTTTTACTTCTTCTGATTCACCCTCCAGACTTCACCTTCTCCTTCTACTTCTTCTGCTTCTTCTGATTCACCCTCCAGACTTCACCTTCTCCTTCTCCTTCTTCTGCTTCTTCTGATTCACCCTCCAGACTTCACCTTCTCCTTCTCCTTTTTCTGCTTCTTCTGATTCACCCTCCAGACTTCACCTTCTCCTTCTCCTTCTTCTGCTTCTTCTGCTTCACCGTCCTGACTTCACCTTCTCCTTCTCCTTCTTCTACTTCTTCTGATTCACCCTCCAGACTTCACCTTCTCCTTCTCCTTCTTCTGCTTCTTCTGATTCACCCTCCAGACTTCACCTTCTCCTTCTCCTTCGTCTACTTCTTCGGATTCACCCTCCAGACTACACCTTCTCCTTCTCCTTCTTCTACTTCTTCTGATTCACCCTCCAGACTTCACCTTCTCCTTCTCCTTCTTCTGCTTCTTCTGATTCACCCTCCATACTTCACCTTCACTTCTCCTTATTCTGCTTCTTCTGATTCACCCTCCAGACTTCAACTTCTCCTTCTCCTTCTTCTGCTTCTTCTGATTCACCCTCCAGACTTCATCTTCTCCTTCTCCTTCTTCTGCTTCTTCTGATTCACCCTCCAGACTTCACCTTCTCCTTCTCCTTCTTCTGCTTCTTCTGATTCACCCTCCAGACTTCACCTTCTCCTTCTCCTTCTTCTACTTCTTCTGATTCACCCTCCAGACTTCACCTTCTCCTTCTCTTTCTTCTGCTTCTTCTGATTCACCCTCCAGATTTCATCTTCTCCTTCTCCTTCTTCTGCTTCTTCTGATTCACCCTCCAGACTTCACCTTCTCCTTCTCCTTCTTCTGCTTCTTCTGATTCACCCTCCAGACTTCACCTTCTCCTTCTCCTTCTTCTGCTTCTTCTGATTCACCCTCCAGACTTCACCTTCTCCTTCTCCTTCTTCTACTTCTTCTGATTCACCCTCAAGACCTCACCTTCTCCTTCACCTTCTTCTACTTCTTCTGATTCACCCTCCAGATTTCATCTTCTCCTTCTCCTTCTTCTACTTCTTCTGATTCACCCTCCAGACTTGACCTTCTCCTTCTCCTTCTTCTACTTCTGCTGATTCACCCTCCAGACTTCACCTTCTCCTTCTCCTTCTTCTGCTTCTTCTCCTTCACCGTCCTGACTTCACCTTCTCCTTCTCCTTCTTCTACTTCTTCTGCTTCATCCCGCTGACATCACCTGCTCCTTCTCCTTCTTCTGCTTCTTCTGATTCACCCTCCTAACTTCACCTTCTCCTTCTCCTTCTTCTGCTTCTTCTGATTCACCGTCCTGACTTCACCTTCTCCTTCTCCTTCTTCTGCTTCTTCTGATTCACCCTCCAGACTTCACCTTCTCCGTCTCCTTCTTCTGCTTCTTCTGATTCACCCTCCAGACTTCACCTTCTCCTTCTCCTTCTTCTGATTCTTCTGATTCACCCTCCAGACTTCACCTTCTCCTTCTACTTCTTCTGCTTCATCTGATTCACCCTCCAGACTTCACCTGCTCCTTCTCCTTCTTCTGCTTCTTCTGATTCACCCTCCAGACTTCACCTTCTCCTTCTCCTTCTTCTGCTTCTTCTGATTCACCCTCCAGACTTCACCTTCTCCTTCTCCTTCTTCTGCTTCTTCTGCTTCACCCTCCAGACTTCACCTTCTCCTTCTCCTTCTTCTGCTTCTTCTGATTCACCCTCCAGACTTCACCTTCTCCTTCTCCTTCGTCTACTTCTTCGGATTCACCCTCCAGACTACACCTTCTCCTTCTCCTTCTTCTACTTCTTCTGATTCACCCTCCAGACTTCACCTTCTCCTTCTCCTTCTTCTGCTTCTTCTGATTCACCCTCCATACTTCACCTTCACTTCTCCTTATTCTGCTTCTTCTGATTCACCCTCCAGACTTCAACTTCTCCTTCTCCTTCTTCTGCTTCTTCTGATTCACCCTCCAGACTTCATCTTCTCCTTCTCCTTCTTCTGCTTCTTCTGATTCACCCTCCAGACTTCACCTTCTCCTTCTCCTTCTTCTGCTTCTTCTGATTCACCCTCCAGACTTCACCTTCTCCTTCTCCTTCTTCTACTTCTTCTGATTCACCCTCCAGACTTCACCTTCTCCTTCTCTTTCTTCTGCTTCTTCTGATTCACCCTCCAGATTTCATCTTCTCCTTCTCCTTCTTCTGCTTCTTCTGATTCACCCTCCAGACTTCACCTTCTCCTTCTCCTTCTTCTGCTTCTTCTGATTCACCCTCCAGACTTCACCTTCTCCTTCTCCTTCTTCTGCTTCTTCTGATTCACCCTCCAGACTTCACCTTCTCCTTCTCCTTCTTCTACTTCTTCTGATTCACCCTCAAGACCTCACCTTCTCCTTCACCTTCTTCTACTTCTTCTGATTCACCCTCCAGATTTCATCTTCTCCTTCTCCTTCTTCTACTTCTTCTGATTCACCCTCCAGACTTGACCTTCTCCTTCTCCTTCTTCTACTTCTGCTGATTCACCCTCCAGACTTCACCTTCTCCTTCTCCTTCTTCTGCTTCTTCTGCTTCACCGTCCTGACTTCACCTTCTCCTTCTCCTTCTTCTACTTCTTCTGCTTCATCCCGCTGACATCACCTGCTCCTTCTCCTTCTTCTACTTCTTCTGATTCACCCTCCAGACTTCACCTTCTCCTTCTCCTTCTTCTGCTTCTTCTGATTCACCCTCCAGACTTCACCTTCTCCTTCTCCTTCGTCTACTTCTTCGGATTCACCCTCCAGACTACACCTTCTCCTTCTCCTTCTTCTACTTCTTCTGATTCACCCTCCAGACTTCACCTTCTCCTTCTCCTTCTTCTGCTTCTTCTGATTCACCCTCCATACTTCACCTTCACTTCTCCTTATTCTGCTTCTTCTGATTCACCCTCCAGACTTCAACTTCTCCTTCTCCTTCTTCTACTTCTTCTGATTCACCCTCCAGACTTCACCTTCTCCTTCTCCTTCTTCTGCTTCTTCTGATTCACCCTCCAGACTTCACCTTCTCCTTCTCCTTCGTCTACTTCTTCGGATTCACCCTCCAGACTACACCTTCTCCTTCTCCTTCTTCTACTTCTTCTGATTCACCCTCCAGACTTCACCTTCTCCTTCTCCTTCTTCTGCTTCTTCTGATTCACCCTCCATACTTCACCTTCACTTCTCCTTATTCTGCTTCTTCTGATTCACCCTCCAGACTTCAACTTCTCCTTCTCCTTCTTCTGCTTCTTCTGATTCACCCTCCAGACTTCATCTTCTCCTTCTCCTTCTTCTGCTTCTTCTGATTCACCCTCCAGACTTCACCTTCTCCTTCTCCTTCTTCTGCTTCTTCTGATTCACCCTCCAGACTTCACCTTCTCCTTCTCCTTCTTCTACTTCTTCTGATTCACCCTCCAGACTTCACCTTCTCCTTCTCTTTCTTCTGCTTCTTCTGATTCACCCTCCAGATTTCATCTTCTCCTTCTCCTTCTTCTGCTTCTTCTGATTCACCCTCCAGACTTCACCTTCTCCTTCTCCTTCTTCTGCTTCTTCTGATTCACCCTCCAGACTTCACCTTCTCCTTCTCCTTCTTCTGCTTCTTCTGATTCACCCTCCAGACTTCACCTTCTACTTCTCCTTCTTCTGCTTCTTCTGATTCACCCTCCAGACTTCACCTTCTCCTTCTCCTTCTTCTGCTTCTT
This sequence comes from Somniosus microcephalus, assembly GCF_052327205.1. Classification (NCBI taxonomy): domain Eukaryota; kingdom Metazoa; phylum Chordata; class Chondrichthyes; order Squaliformes; family Somniosidae; genus Somniosus; species Somniosus microcephalus. The sequence continues at coordinate 859,114 of NW_028225257.1, forward strand.
CTGATTCACCCTCCAGATTTCATCTTCTCCTTCTCCTTCTTCTGCTTCTTCTGATTCACCCTCCAGACTTCACCTTCTCCTTCTCCTTCTTCTGCTTCTTCTGATTCATCCTCCAGACTTCGCCTTCTCCTTCTCCTTCTTCTACTTCTTCTGATTCACCCTCCAGACTTTACCTTCTCCTTCTCCTTCTTCTACTTCTTCTGATTCACCCTCCAGTCATCACGTTCTCCTTCTCCTTCTTCTGCTTCTTCTGATTCACCCTCCAGACTTCACCTTCTCCTTCTCCTTCTTTTACTTCTTCTGATTCACCCTCCAGACTTCACCTTCTCCTTCTACTTCTTCTGCTTCTTCAGATTCACCCTCCAGACTTCACCTTCTCCTTCTCCTTCTTCTACTTCTTCTGATTCACCCTCCAGACTTCACCTTCTCCTTATCCTTCTTCTGCTTCATCTGCTTCACCCTCCAGACTTCACCTTCTCCTTCTCCTTCTTCTGCTTCATCTGATTCACCCTCCAGACTTCACCTTCTCCTTCTCCTTCTTCTGCTTCTTCTGATTCACCCTCCAGACTTCACCTTCTCCTTCTCTTTCTTCTGCTTCTTCTGATTCACCCTCCAGACTTCACCTTCTCCTTCTCCTTCTTCTGATTCTTCTGATTCACCCTCCAGACTTCACCTTCTCCTTCTCCTTCTTCTGCTTCTTCTGATTCACCCTCCTGACTTCACCTTTTCCTTCTCCATCTTCTACTTCTTCTGATTCACCCTCCTGACTTCACCTTCTCCTTCTCCTTCTTCTGCTTCTTCTGATTCACCCTCCTAACTTCACCTTCTCCTTCTCCTTCTTCTGCTTCTTCTGATTCACCCTCCTGACTTCACCTTCTCCTTCTCCTTTTCTGCATCTTCCGATTCACCCTCCAGACTTCACCTTCTCCTTCCCCTTCTTCTGCTTCTTCTGATTCACCCTCCAGACTTCACCTTCTCCTTCTCCTTCTTCTGCTTCTTCTGATTCACCCTCCAGACCTCACCTTCTACTTCTCCTTCTTCTACTTCTTCTGATTCACCCTCCAGACTTCACCTTCTCCTTCTACTTCTTCTGCTTCTTCTGATTCACCCTCCAGACTTCACCTTCTCTTTCTCCTTCTTCTGCTTCTTCTGATTCACCCCCCAGACTTCACCTTCTCCTTCTCCTTCTTCTACTTCTTCTGCTTCACCCTCCTGACTTCACCTTCTCCTTCTCCTTCTTCTACGTCTTCTGCTTCACCCTCCAGACTTCACCTTCTCCTTGTCCTTCGTCTTCTTCTTCTGATTCACCCTCCAGACTTCACCTTCTCCTTCTCCTTCTTCTGCTTCTTCTGATTCACCCTCCAGACTTCACCTTCTCCTTCTCCTTATTCTGCATCTTCTGATTCACCCTCCAGACTTCACCTTCTCCTTCTCCTTCTTCTGCTTCTTCTGATTCACCCTCCAGACTTCACCTTCTCATTCTCCTACTTCTGCCTCTTCTGATTCACCCTCCAGACTTCACCTTCTCCTTCTCCTTCTTCTACTTCTTCTGATTCACCCTCCAGACTTCATCTTCTCCTTCTCCTTCTTCTGCTTCTTCTGATTCACCCTCCAGACTTCACCTTCTCCTTCTCCTTCTTCTGCTTCTTCTGATTCACCCTCCGGACTTCACCTTCTCCTTCTCCTTCTTCTACTTCTTCTGATTCACCCTCCAGACTTCACCATCTCCTTCTCCTTCTTCTACTTCTTCTGATTCACCCTCCAGACTTCACCTTCTCCTTCTCCTTCTTCTCCTTCTTCTGATTCAGCCTCCAGACTTCACCTTCTCCTTCTCCTTCTTCTGCTTCTTCTGATTCACCCTTCAGACTTCACCTTCTCCTTCTCCTTCTTCTGCTTCCTCTGATTCATCCTTCAGACTTCACCTTCTCCTTGTTCTGCTTCTTCTGATTCACCCTCCAGACCTCACCTTCTCCTTCTTCTACTTCTTCTGATTCACCCTCCAGACTTCATCTTCTCCTTCTCCTTCTTCTGCTTCTTCTGATTCACCCTCCAGACTTCACCTTCTCCTTCTCCTTCTTCTGCTTCTTCTGATGCACCCTCCAGACTTCGCCTTCTCCTTCTCCTTCTTCTACTTCTTCTGATTCACCCTCCAGACTTCACCTTCTCCTTCTCCTTCTTCTACTTCTTCTGATATACCCTCCAGTCTTCACCTTCTCCTTCTCCTTCTTCTGCTTCTTCTGATTCACCCTCCAGACTTCACCTTCTCCTTCTCCTTCTTCTCCTTCTTCTGATTCACCCTCCTGACTTCACCTTCTCCTTCTCCTTCTTCTGCTATTGCTGATTCACCCTCCAGACTTCACCTTCTCCTTCTCCTTCTTCTGCTTCTTCTGCTTCACCCTCCAGACTTCACCTTCTCCTTCTCCTTCTTCTGCTTCTTCTGCTTCACCCTCCTGAATTCAGCTTCTCCTTCTCCTTCTTCTACTTCTTCTGATTCACCCTCCAGACTTCACCTTCTCCTTCTCCTTCTTCTGCTTCTTCTGCTTCACCCTCCAGACTTCACCTTCTCCTTCTCCTTCTTCTGCTTCTTCTGATTCACCCTCCAGACTTCACCTTCTCCTTCTCCTTATTCTGCATCTTCTGATTCACCCTCCAGACTTCACCTTCTCCTTCTCCTTCTTCTGCTTCTTCTGATTCACCCTCCAGACTTCACCTTCTCCTTCTCCTTCTTCTGCTTCTTCTGATTCACCCTCCAGACTTCACCTTCTCCTTCTCCTTCTTCTACTTCTTCTGATTCACCCTCCAGACTTCATCTTCTCCTTCTCCTTCTTCTGCTTCTTCTGATTCACCCTCCAGACTTCACCTTCTCCTTCTCCTTCTTCTGCTTCTTCTGATTCACCCTCCAGACTTCACCTTCTCCTTCTCCTTCTTCTACTTCTTCTGATTCACCCTCCAGACTTCACCATCTACTTCTCCTTCTTCTACTTCTTCTGATTCACCCTCCAGACTTCACCTTCTCCTTCTCCTTCTTCTGCTTCTTCTGATTCACCCTCCAGAGTTCATCTTCTCCTTCTCCTTCTTCTGCTTCTTCTGATTCACCCTCCAGACTTCACCTTCTCCTTCTCCTTCTTCTACTTCTTCTGATTCACCCTCCAGACTTTACCTTCTCCTTCTCCTTCTTCTACTTCTTCTGATTCACCCTCCAGTCATCACCTTCTCCTTCTCCTTCTTCTGCTTCTTCTGATTCACCCTCCAGACTTCACCTTCTCCTTCTCCTTCTTTTACTTCTTCTGATTCACCCTCCAGACTTCACCTTCTCCTTCTACTTCTTCTGCTTCTTCAGATTCACCCTCCAGACTTCACCTTCTCCTTCTCCTTCTTCTACTTCTTCTGATTCACCCTCCAGACTTCACCTTCTCCTTATCCTTCTTCTGCTTCTTCTGCTTCACCCTCCAGACTTCACCTTCTCCTTCTCCTTCTTCTGCTTCATCTGATTCACCCTCCAGACTTCACCTTCTCCTTCTCCTTCTTCTGCTTCTTCTGATTCACCCTCCAGACTTCACCTTCTCCTTCTCTTTCTTCTGCTTCTTCTGATTCACCCTCCAGACTTCACCTTCTCCTTCTCCTTCTTCTGATTCTTCTGATTCACCCTCCAGACTTCACCTTCTCCTTCTCCTTCTTCTGCTTCTTCTGATTCACCCTCCTGACTTCACCTTTTCCTTCTCCATCTTCTACTTCTTCTGATTCACCCTCCTGACTTCACCTTCTCCTTCTCCTTCTTCTGCTTCTTCTGATTCACCCTCCTAACTTCACCTTCTCCTTCTCCTTCTTCTGCTTCTTCTGATTCACCCTCCTGACTTCACCTTCTCCTTCTCCTTTTCTGCTTCTTCCGATTCACCCTCCAGACTTCACCTTCTCCTTCCCCTTCTTCTGCTTCTTCTGATTCACCCTCCAGACTTCACCTTCTCCTTCTCCTTCTTCTGCTTCTTCTGATTCACCCTCCAGACCTCACCTTCTACTTCTCCTTCTTCTACTTCTTCTAATTCACCCTCCAGACTTCACCTTCTCCTTCTAATTCTTCTGCTTCTTCTGATTCACCCTCCAGACTTCACCTTCTCTTTCTCCTTCTTCTGCTTCTTCTGATTCACCCTCCAGACTTCACCTTCTCCTTCTCCTTCTTCTACTTCTTCTGCTTCACCCTCCTGACTTCACCTTCTCCTTCTCCTTCTTCTACGTCTTCTGCTTCACCCTCCAGACTTCACCTTCTCCTTGTCCTTCGTCTTCTTCTTCTGATTCACCCTCCAGACTTCACCTTCTCCTTCTCCTTCTTCTGCTTCTTCTGATTCACCCTCCAGACTTCACCTTCTCCTTCTCCTTATTCTGCATCTTCTGATTCACCCTCCAGACTTCACCTTCTCCTTCTCCTTCTTCTGCTTCTTCTGATTCACCCTCCAGACTTCACCTTCTCCTTCTCCTACTTCTGCTTCTTCTGATTCACCCTCCAGACTTCACCTTCTCCTTCTCCTTCTTCTACTTCTTCTGATTCACCCTCCAGACTTCATCTTCTCCTTCTCCTTCTTCTGCTTCTTCTGATTCACCCTCCAGACTTCACCTTCTCCTTCTCCTTCTTCTGCTTCTTCTGATTCACCCTCCGGACTTCACCTTCTCCTTCTCCTTCTTCTACTTCTTCTGATTCACCCTCCAGACTTCACCATCTCCTTCTCCTTCTTCTACTTCTTCTGATTCACCCTCCAGACTTCACCTTCTCCTTCTCCTTCTTCTCCTTCTTCTGATTCAGCCTCCAGACTTCACCTTCTCCTTCTCCTTCTTCTGCTTCTTCTGATTCACCCTTCAGACTTCACCTTCTCCTTCTCCTTCTTCTGCTTCTTCTGATTCATCCTTCAGACTTCACCTTCTCCTTCTTCTGCTTCTTCTGATTCACCCTCCAGACCTCACCTTCTCCTTCTTCTACTTCTTCTGATTCACCCTCCAGACTTCATCTTCTCCTTCTCCTTCTTCTGCTTCTTCTGATTCACCCTCCAGACTTCACCTTCTCCTTCTCCTTCTTCTGCTTCTTCTGATGCACCCTCCAGACTTCGCCTTCTCATTCTCCTTCTTCTACTTCTTCTGATTCACCCTCCAGACTTCACCTTCTCCTTCTCCTTCTTCTACTTCTTCTGATATACCCTCCAGTCTTCACCTTCTCCTTCTCCTTCTTCTGCTATTTCTGATTCACCCTCCAGACTTCACCTTCTCCTTCTCCTTCTTCTACTTCTTCTGATTCACCCTCCAGACTTCATCTTCTCCTTCTCCTTCTTCTGCTTCTTCTGATTCACCCTCCAGACTTCACCTTCTCCTTCTCCTTCTTCTGCTTCTTCTGATTCACCCTCCGGACTTCACCTTCTCCTTCTCCTTCTTCTACTTCTTCTGATTCACCCTCCAGACTTCACCATCTCCTTCTCCTTCTTCTACTTCTTCTGATTCACCCTCCAGTCATCACGTTCTCCTTCTCCTTCTTCTGCTTCTTCTGATTCACCCTCCAGACTTCACCTTCTCCTTCTCCTTCTTTTACTTCTTCTGATTCACCCTCCAGACTTCACCTTCTCCTTCTACTTCTTCTGCTTCTTCAGATTCACCCTCCAGACTTCACCTTCTCCTTCTCCTTCTTCTACTTCTTCTGATTCACCCTCCAGACTTCACCTTCTCCTTATCCTTCTTCTGCTTCATCTGCTTCACCCTCCAGACTTCACCTTCTCCTTCTCCTTCTTCTGCTTCATCTGATTCACCCTCCAGACTTCACCTTCTCCTTCTCCTTCTTCTGCTTCTTCTGATTCACCCTCCAGACTTCACCTTCTCCTTCTCTTTCTTCTGCTTCTTCTGATTCACCCTCCAGACTTCACCTTCTCCTTCTCCTTCTTTTACTTCTTCTGATTCACCCTCCAGACTTCACCTTCTCCTTCTACTTCTTCTGCTTCTTCAGATTCACCCTCCAGACTTCACCTTCTCCTTCTCCTTCTTCTACTTCTTCTGATTCACCCTCCAGACTTCACCTTCTCCTTATCCTTCTTCTGCTTCATCTGCTTCACCCTCCAGACTTCACCTTCTCCTTCTCCTTCTTCTGCTTCATCTGATTCACCCTCCAGACTTCACCTTCTCCTTCTCCTTCTTCTGCTTCTTCTGATTCACCCTCCAGACTTCACCTTCTCCTTCTCTTTCTTCTGCTTCTTCTGATTCACCCTCCAGACTTCACCTTCTCCTTCTCCTTCTTCTGATTCTTCTGATTCACCCTCCAGACTTCACCTTCTCCTTCTCCTTCTTCTGCTTCTTCTGATTCACCCTCCTGACTTCACCTTTTCCTTCTCCATCTTCTACTTCTTCTGATTCACCCTCCTGACTTCACCTTCTCCTTCTCCTTCTTCTGCTTCTTCTGATTCACCCTCCTAACTTCACCTTCTCCTTCTCCTTCTTCTGCTTCTTCTGATTCACCCTCCTGACTTCACCTTCTCCTTCTCCTTTTCTGCTTCTTCCGATTCACCCTCCAGCCTTCACCTTCTCCTTCCCCTTCTTCTGCTTCTTCTGATTCACCCTCCAGACTTCACCTTCTCCTTCTCCTTCTTCTGCTTCTTCTGATTCACCCTCCAGACCTCACCTTCTACTTCTCCTTCTTCTACTTCTTCTGATTCACCCTCCAGACTTCACCTTCTCCTTCTACTTCTTCTGCTTCTTCTGATTCACCCTCCAGACTTCACCTTCTCTTTCTCCTTCTTCTGCTTCTTCTGATTCACCCCCCAGACTTCACCTTCTCCTTCTCCTTCTTCTACTTCTTCTGCTTCACCCTCCTGACTTCACCTTCTCCTTCTCCTTCTTCTACGTCTTCTGCTTCACCCTCCAGACTTCACCTTCTCCTTGTCCTTCGTCTTCTTCTTCTGATTCACCCTCCAGACTTCACCTTCTCCTTCTCCTTCTTCTGCTTCTTCTGATTCACCCTCCAGACTTCACCTTCTCCTTCTCCTTATTCTGCATCTTCTGATTCACCCTCCAGACTTCACCTTCTCCTTCTCCTTCTTCTGCTTCTTCTGATTCACCCTCCAGACTTCACCTTCTCATTCTCCTACTTCTGCTTCTTCTGATTCACCCTCCAGACTTCACCTTCTCCTTCTCCTTCTTCTACTTCTTCTGATTCACCCTCCAGACTTCATCTTCTCCTTCTCCTTCTTCTGCTTCTTCTGATTCACCCTCCAGACTTCACCTTCTCCTTCTCCTTCTTCTGCTTCTTCTGATTCACCCTCCGGACTTCACCTTCTCCTTCTCCTTCTTCTACTTCTTCTGATTCACCCTCCAGACTTCACCATCTCCTTCTCCTTCTTCTACTTCTTCTGATTCACCCTCCAGACTTCACCTTCTCCTTCTCCTTCTTCTCCTTCTTCTGATTCAGCCTCCAGACTTCACCTTCTCCTTCTCCTTCTTCTGCTTCTTCTGATTCACCCTTCAGACTTCACCTTCTCCTTCTCCTTCTTCTGCTTCTTCTGATTCATCCTTCAGACTTCACCTTCTCCTTGTTCTGCTTCTTCTGATTCACCCTCCAGACCTCACCTTCTCCTTCTTCTACTTCTTCTGATTCACCCTCCAGACTTCATCTTCTCCTTCTCCTTCTTCTGCTTCTTCTGATTCACCCTCCAGACTTCACCTTCTCCTTCTCCTTCTTCTGCTTCTTCTGATGCACCCTCCAGGCTTCGCCTTCTCCTTCTCCTTCTTCTACTTCTTCTGATTCACCCTCCAGACTTCACCTTCTCCTTCTCCTTCTTCTACTTCTTCTGATATACCCTCCAGTCTTCACCTTCTCCTTCTCCTTCTTCTGCTTCTTCTGATTCACCCTCCAGACTTCACCTTCTCCTTCTCCTTCTTCTCCTTCTTCTGATTCACCCTCCTGACTTCACCTTCTCCTTCTCCTTCTTCTGCTATTGCTGATTCACCCTCCAGACTTCACCTTCTCCTTCTCCTTCTTCTGCTTCTTCTGCTTCACCCTCCAGACTTCACCTTCTCCTTCTCCTTCTTCTGCTTCTTCTGCTTCACCCTCCTGAATTCAGCTTCTCCTTCTCCTTCTTCTACTTCTTCTGATTCACCCTCCAGACTTCACCTTCTCCTTCTCCTTCTTCTGCTTCTTCTGCTTCACCCTCCAGACTTCACCTTCTCCTTCTCCTTCTTCTGCTTCTTCTGATTCACCCTCCAGACTTCACCTTCTCCTTCTCCTTATTCTGCATCTTCTGATTCACCCTCCAGACTTCACCTTCTCCTTCTCCTTCTTCTGCTTCTTCTGATTCACCCTCCAGACTTCACCTTCTCCTTCTCCTTCTTCTGCTTCTTCTGATTCACCCTCCAGACTTCACCTTCTCCTTCTCCTTCTTCTACTTCTTCTGATTCACCCTCCAGACTTCATCTTCTCCTTCTCCTTCTTCTGCTTCTTCTGATTCACCCTCCAGACTTCACCTTCTCCTTCTCCTTCTTCTGCTTCTTCTGATTCACCCTCCAGACTTCACCTTCTCCTTCTCCTTCTTCTACTTCTTCTGATTCACCCTCCAGACTTCACCATCTACTTCTCCTTCTTCTACTTCTTCTGATTCACCCTCCAGACTTCACCTTCTCCTTCTCCTTCTTCTGCTTCTTCTGATTCACCCTCCAGAGTTCATCTTCTCCTTCTCCTTCTTCTGCTTCTTCTGATTCACCCTCCAGACTTCACCTTCTCCTTCTCCTTCTTCTACTTCTTCTGATTCACCCTCCAGACTTTACCTTCTCCTTCTCCTTCTTCTACTTCTTCTGATTCACCCTCCAGTCATCACCTTCTCCTTCTCCTTCTTCTGCTTCTTCTGATTCACCCTCCAGACTTCACCTTCTCCTTCTCCTTCTTTTACTTCTTCTGATTCACCCTCCAGACTTCACCTTCTCCTTCTACTTCTTCTGCTTCTTCAGATTCACCCTCCAGACTTCACCTTCTCCTTCTCCTTCTTCTACTTCTTCTGATTCACCCTCCAGACTTCACCTTCTCCTTATCCTTCTTCTGCTTCTTCTGCTTCACCCTCCAGACTTCACCTTCTCCTTCTCCTTCTTCTGCTTCATCTGATTCACCCTCCAGACTTCACCTTCTCCTTCTCCTTCTTCTGCTTCTTCTGATTCACCCTCCAGACTTCACCTTCTCCTTCTCTTTCTTCTGCTTCTTCTGATTCACCCTCCAGACTTCACCTTCTCCTTCTCCTTCTTCTGATTCTTCTGATTCACCCTCCAGACTTCACCTTCTCCTTCTCCTTCTTCTGCTTCTTCTGATTCACCCTCCTGACTTCACCTTTTCCTTCTCCATCTTCTACTTCTTCTGATTCACCCTCCTGACTTCACCTTCTCCTTCTCCTTCTTCTGCTTCTTCTGATTCACCCTCCTAACTTCACCTTCTCCTTCTCCTTCTTCTGCTTCTTCTGATTCACCCTCCTGACTTCACCTTCTCCTTCTCCTTTTCTGCTTCTTCCGATTCACCCTCCAGACTTCACCTTCTCCTTCCCCTTCTTCTGCTTCTTCTGATTCACCCTCCAGACTTCACCTTCTCCTTCTCCTTCTTCTGCTTCTTCTGATTCACCCTCCAGACCTCACCTTCTACTTCTCCTTCTTCTACTTCTTCTAATTCACCCTCCAGACTTCACCTTCTCCTTCTAATTCTTCTGCTTCTTCTGATTCACCCTCCAGACTTCACCTTCTCTTTCTCCTTCTTCTGCTTCTTCTGATTCACCCTCCAGACTTCACCTTCTCCTTCTCCTTCTTCTACTTCTTCTGCTTCACCCTCCTGACTTCACCTTCTCCTTCTCCTTCTTCTACGTCTTCTGCTTCACCCTCCAGACTTCACCTTCTCCTTGTCCTTCGTCTTCTTCTTCTGATTCACCCTCCAGACTTCACCTTCTCCTTCTCCTTCTTCTGCTTCTTCTGATTCACCCTCCAGACTTCACCTTCTCCTTCTCCTTATTCTGCATCTTCTGATTCACCCTCCAGACTTCACCTTCTCCTTCTCCTTCTTCTGCTTCTTCTGATTCACCCTCCAGACTTCACCTTCTCCTTCTCCTACTTCTGCTTCTTCTGATTCACCCTCCAGACTTCACCTTCTCCTTCTCCTTCTTCTACTTCTTCTGATTCACCCTCCAGACTTCATCTTCTCCTTCTCCTTCTTCTGCTTCTTCTGATTCACCCTCCAGACTTCACCTTCTCCTTCTCCTTCTTCTGCTTCTTCTGATTCACCCTCCGGACTTCACCTTCTCCTTCTCCTTCTTCTACTTCTTCTGATTCACCCTCCAGACTTCACCATCTCCTTCTCCTTCTTCTACTTCTTCTGATTCACCCTCCAGACTTCACCTTCTCCTTCTCCTTCTTCTCCTTCTTCTGATTCAGCCTCCAGACTTCACCTTCTCCTTCTCCTTCTTCTGCTTCTTCTGATTCACCCTTCAGACTTCACCTTCTCCTTCTCCTTCTTCTGCTTCTTCTGATTCATCCTTCAGACTTCACCTTCTCCTTCTTCTGCTTCTTCTGATTCACCCTCCAGACCTCACCTTCTCCTTCTTCTACTTCTTCTGATTCACCCTCCAGACTTCATCTTCTCCTTCTCCTTCTTCTGCTTCTTCTGATTCACCCTCCAGACTTCACCTTCTCCTTCTCCTTCTTCTGCTTCTTCTGATGCACCCTCCAGACTTCGCCTTCTCATTCTCCTTCTTCTACTTCTTCTGATTCACCCTCCAGACTTCACCTTCTCCTTCTCCTTCTTCTACTTCTTCTGATATACCCTCCAGTCTTCACCTTCTCCTTCTCCTTCTTCTGCTATTTCTGATTCACCCTCCAGACTTCACCTTCTCCTTCTCCTTCTTCTACTTCTTCTGATTCACCCTCCAGACTTCATCTTCTCCTTCTCCTTCTTCTGCTTCTTCTGATTCACCCTCCAGACTTCACCTTCTCCTTCTCCTTCTTCTGCTTCTTCTGATTCACCCTCCGGACTTCACCTTCTCCTTCTCCTTCTTCTACTTCTTCTGATTCACCCTCCAGACTTCACCATCTCCTTCTCCTTCTTCTACTTCTTCTGATTCACCCTCCAGTCATCACGTTCTCCTTCTCCTTCTTCTGCTTCTTCTGATTCACCCTCCAGACTTCACCTTCTCCTTCTCCTTCTTTTACTTCTTCTGATTCACCCTCCAGACTTCACCTTCTCCTTCTACTTCTTCTGCTTCTTCAGATTCACCCTCCAGACTTCACCTTCTCCTTCTCCTTCTTCTACTTCTTCTGATTCACCCTCCAGACTTCACCTTCTCCTTATCCTTCTTCTGCTTCATCTGCTTCACCCTCCAGACTTCACCTTCTCCTTCTCCTTCTTCTGCTTCATCTGATTCACCCTCCAGACTTCACCTTCTCCTTCTCCTTCTTCTGCTTCTTCTGATTCACCCTCCAGACTTCACCTTCTCCTTCTCTTTCTTCTGCTTCTTCTGATTCACCCTCCAGACTTCACCTTCTCCTTCTCCTTCTTTTACTTCTTCTGATTCACCCTCCAGACTTCACCTTCTCCTTCTACTTCTTCTGCTTCTTCAGATTCACCCTCCAGACTTCACCTTCTCCTTCTCCTTCTTCTACTTCTTCTGATTCACCCTCCAGACTTCACCTTCTCCTTATCCTTCTTCTGCTTCATCTGCTTCACCCTCCAGACTTCACCTTCTCCTTCTCCTTCTTCTGCTTCATCTGATTCACCCTCCAGACTTCACCTTCTCCTTCTCCTTCTTCTGCTTCTTCTGATTCACCCTCCAGACTTCACCTTCTCCTTCTCTTTCTTCTGCTTCTTCTGATTCACCCTCCAGACTTCACCTTCTCCTTCTCCTTCTTCTGATTCTTCTGATTCACCCTCCAGACTTCACCTTCTCCTTCTCCTTCTTCTGCTTCTTCTGATTCACCCTCCTGACTTCACCTTTTCCTTCTCCATCTTCTACTTCTTCTGATTCACCCTCCTGACTTCACCTTCTCCTTCTCCTTCTTCTGCTTCTTCTGATTCACCCTCCTAACTTCACCTTCTCCTTCTCCTTCTTCTGCTTCTTCTGATTCACCCTCCAGACTTCACCATCTCCTTCTCCTTCTTCTACTTCTTCTGATTCACCCTCCAGTCATCACGTTCTCCTTCTCCTTCTTCTGCTTCTTCTGATTCACCCTCCAGACTTCACCTTCTCCTTCTCCTTCTTTTAATTCTTCTGATTCACCCTCCAGACTTCACCTTCTCCTTCTACTTCTTCTGCTTCTTCAGATTCACCCTCCAGACTTCACCTTCTCCTTCTCCTTCTTCTACTTCTTCTGATTCACCCTCCAGACTTCACCTTCTCCTTATCCTTCTTCTGCTTCATCTGCTTCACCCTCCAGACTTCACCTTCTCCTTCTACTTCTTCTGCTTCTTCAGATTCACCCTCCAGACTTCACCTTCTCCTTCTTCTTCTTCTCCTTCTTCTGATTCACCCTCCTGACTTCACCTTCTCCTTCTCCTTCTTCTGCTATTGCTGATTCACCCTCCAGACTTCACCTTCTCCTTCTCCTTCTTCTGCTTCTTCTGCTTCACCCTCCAGACTTCACCTTCTCCTTCTCCTTCTTCTGCTTCTTCTGCTTCACCCTCCTGAATTCAGCTTCTCCTTTTCCTTCTTCTACTTCTTCTGATTCACCCTCCAGACTTCACCTTCTCCTTCTCCTTCTTCTGCTTCTTCTGCTTCACCCTCCAGACTTCACCTTCTCCTTCTCCTTCTTCTGCTTCTTCTGATTCACCCTCCAGACTTCACCTTCTCCTTCTCCTTATTCTGCATCTTCTGATTCACTCTCCAGACTTCACCTTCTCCTTCTCCTTCTTCTGCTTCTTCTGATTCACCCTCCAGACTTCACCTTCTCCTTCTCCTTCTTCTGCTTCTTCTGATTCACCCTCCAGACTTCACCTTCTCCTTCTCCTTCTTCTACTTCTTCTGATTCACCCTCCAGACTTCATCTTCTCCTTCTCCTTCTTCTGCTTCTTCTGATTCACCCTACAGACTTCACCTTCTCCTTCTCCTTCTTCTGCTTCTTCTGATTCACCCTCCAGACTTCACCTTCTCCTTCTCCTTCTTCTACTTCTTCTGATTCACCCTCCAGACTTCACCATCTACTTCTCCTTCTTCTACTTCTTCTGATTCACCCTCCAGACTTCACCTTCTCCTTCTCCTTCTTCTCCTTCTTCTGATTCAGCCTCCAGACTTCACCTTCTCCTTCTCCTTCTTCTGCTTCTTCTGATTCACCCTTCAGACTTCACCTTCTCCTTCTCCTTCTTCTGCTTCTAATGATTCATCCTTCAGACTTCACCTTCTCCTTCTCCTTCTTCTGCTTCTTCTGATTCACCCTCCAGACCTCACCTTCTCCTTCTTCTACTTCTTCTGATTCACCCTCCAGACTTCATCTTCTCCTTTTCCTTCTTCTGCTTCTTCTGATTCACCCTCCAGACTTCACCTTCTCCTTCTCCTTCTTCTGCTTCTTCTGATTCACCCTCCAGACTTCGCCTTCTCCTTCTCCTTCTTCTACTTCTTCTGATTCACCCTCCAGACTTCACCTTCTCCTTCTCCTTATTCTACTTCCTCTGATAAACCCTCCAGTCTTCACCTTCTCCTTCTCCTTCTTCTGCTTCTTCTGATTCACCCTCCAGACTTCACCTTCTCCTTCTCCTTCTTCTCCTTCTTCTGATTCACCCTCCTGACTTCACCTTCTCCTTCTCCTTCTTCTGCTTCTGCTGATTCACCCTCCAGACTTCACCTTCTCCTTCTCCTTCTTCTACTTCTTCTGATTCACCCTCCAGACTTCACCTTCTCCTTCTAATTCTTCTGCTTCTTCTGATTCACCCTCCAGACTTCACCTGCTCCTTCTCCTTCTTCTGCTTCTTCTGATTCACACTCCAGACTTCACCTTCTCCTTCTCCTTCTTCTGCTTCTTCTGATTCACCCTCCAGACTTCACCTTCTCCTTCTCCTTCTTCTGCTTCTTCTGCTTCACCCTCCAGACTTCACCTTCTCCTTCTCCTTCTTCTGCTTCTTCTGCTTCACCCTCCTGAATTCAGCTTCTCCTTCTCCTTCTTCTACTTCTTCTGATTCACCCTCCAGACTTCACCTTCTCCTTCTCCTTCTTCTGCTTCTTCTGCTTCACCCTCCAGACTTCACCTTCTCCTTCTCCTTCTTCTGCTTCTTCTGATTCACCCTCCAGACTTCACCTTCTCCTTCTCCTTATTCTGCATCTTCTGATTCACCCTCCAGACTTCACCTTCTCCTTCTCCTTCTTCTGCTTCTTCTGATTCACCCTCCAGACTTCACCTTCTCCTTCTCCTTCTTCTGCTTCTTCTGATTCACCCTCCAGACTTCACCTTCTCCTTCTCCTTCTTCTACTTCTTCTGATTCACCCTCCAGACTTCATCTTCTCCTTCTCCTTCTTCTGCTTCTTCTGATTCACCCTCCAGACTTCACCTTCTCCTTCTCCTTCTTCTGCTTCTTCTGATTCACCCTCCAGACTTCACCTTCTCCTTCTCCTTCTTCTACTTCTTCTGATTCACCCTCCAGACTTCACCATCTCCTTCTCCTTCTTCTACTTCTTCTGATTCACCCTCCAGACTTCACCTTCTCCTTCTCCTTCTTCTCCTTCTTCTGATTCAGCCTCCAGACTTCACCTTCTCCTTCTCCTTCTTCTGCTTCTTCTGATTCACCCTTCAGACTTCACCTTCTCCTTCTCCTTCTTCTGCTTCTTCTGATTCATCCTTCAGACTTCACCTTCTCCTTCTCCTTCTTCTGCTTCTTCTGATTCACCCTCCAGACCTCACCTTCTCCTTCTTCTACTTCTTCTGATTCACCCTCCAGACTTCACCATCTCCTTCTCCTTCTTCTACTTCTTCTGATTCACCCTCCAGACTTCACCTTCTCCTTTTCCTTCTTCTGCTTCTTCTGGTTCACCCTCCAGACTTCACCTTCTCCTTCTCCTTCTTCTGCTTCTTCTGATTCACCCTCCAGACTTCGCCTTCTCCTTCTCCTTCTTCTACTTCTTCTGATAAACCCTCCAGTCTTCACCTTCTCCTTCTCCTTCTTCTGCTTCTTCTGATTCACCCTCCAGACTTCACCTTCTCCTTCTCCTTCTTCTCCTTCTTCTGATTCACCCTCCTGACTTCACCTTCTCCTTCTCCTTCTTCTGCTTCTGCTGATTCACCCTCCAGACTTCACCTTCTCCTTCTCCTTCTTCTACTTCTTCTGATTCACCCTCCAGACTTCACCTTCTCCTTCTAATTCTTCTGCTTCTTCTGATTCACCCTCCAGACTTCACCTGCTCCTTCTCCTTCTTCTGCTTCTTCTGATTCACACTCCAGACTTCACCTTCTCCTTCTCCTTCTTCTGCTTCTTCTGATTCACCCTCCAGACTTCACCTTCTCCTTCTCCTTCTTCTGCTTCTTCTGCTTCACCCTCCAGACTTCACCTTCTCCTTCTCCTTCTTCTGCTTCTTCTGCTTCACCCTCCTGACTTCACCTTCTCCTTCTCCTTCTTCTACTTCTTCTGATTCACCCTCCAGACTTCACCTTCTCCTTCTCCTTCTTCTGCTTCTTCTGCTTCACCCTCCAGACTCCACCTTCTCCTTCTCCTTCTCCTGCTTCTTCTGCTGCGCCCTCCAGACTGCACCTTCTCCTTCTCCTTCTTCTGCTTCTTCTGCTTCACCCTCCTGACTTCACATTCTCCTTCTCCTTCTTCTAATTCTTCTGCTTCACCCCCCTGACTTCACCTTCTCCTTCTCCTTCTTCTGCTTCTTCTGATTCACCCTCCTAACTTCACCTTCTCCTTCTCCTTCTTCTGCTTCTTCTGATTCACCCTCCTGACTTCACCTTCTCCTTCTCCTTCTTCTGCTTCTTCTGATTCACCCTCCAGACTTCACCTTCTCCTTCTCCATCTTCTGCTTCTTCTGCTTCACCCCCCTGACTTCACCTTCTCCTTCTCCTTCTTCTGCTTCTCCTGATTCACCCTCCAGACTTCACCTTCTCCTTCTCCTTCTTCTGCTTCTTCTGATTCACCCTCCAGAGTTCACCTTCTCCTTCTCCTTCTTCTGCTTCTTCTGATTCATCCTCCAGACCTCACCTTCTCCTTCTCCTTCTTCTACTTCTTCTGATTCACCCTCCAGACTTCATCTTCTCCTTCTCCTTCTTCTGCTTCTTCTGATTCACCCTCCAGACTTCACCTTCTCCTTCTCCTTCTTCTGCTTCTTCTGATTCACCCTCCAGACTTTAACTTCTCCTTCTCCTTCTTCCACTTCTTCTGATTCACCCTCCAGACCTCACCTTCTCCTTCTCCTTCTTCTACTTCTTCTGATTCACCCTCCAGTCTTCACCTTCTACTTCTCCTTCTTCTGCTTCTTCTGGTTCACCCTCCAGACTTCACCTTCTCCTTCTCTTTCTTCTGCTTCTTCTGATTCACCCTCCAGACTTCACCTTCTCCTTCTCCTTCTTCTGATTCTTCTGATTCACCCTCCAGACTTCACCTTCTCCTTCTCCTTCTTCTGCTTCTTCTGATTCACCCTCCTGACTTCACCTTCTCCTTCTCCTTCTTCTACTTCTTCTGATTCACCCTCCTGACTTCACCTTCTCCTTCTCCTTCTTCTACTTCTTCTGCTTCACCCTCCAGACTTCACCTTCTCCTTCTCCTTCTTCTACTTCTTCTGATTCACCTTCCAGACTTCACCTTCTCCTTCTCCTTCTTCTGCTTCTTCTGATTCACCCTCCAGACTTCACCTTCTCCTTCTCCTTATTCTGCTTCTTCTGATTCACACTCCAGACTTCACCTTCTCCTTCTCCTTCTTCTGCTTCTTCTGGTTCACCCTCCAGCCTTCACCTTCTCCTTCTCCTTCTTCTGCTTCTTCTGATTCACCCTCCAGACTTCACCTTCTCCTTCTCCTTCTTCTACTTCTTCTGATTCACCCACCAGACTTCATCTTCTCCTTCTCCTTCTTCTGCTTCTTCTGATTCACCCTCCAGACTTCACCTTCTCCTTCTCCTTCTTCTGCTTCTTCTGATTCACCCTCCAGACTTCACCTTCTCCTTCTCCTTCTTCTACTTCTTCTGATTCACACACCAGACTTCAACTTCTCCTTCTCCTTCTTCTACTTCTTCTGATTCACCCTCCAGACTTCACCTTCTACTTCTCCTTCTTCTGCTTCTTCTGATTCACACTCCAGACTTCACCTTCTCCTACTCCTTCTTCTGCTTCTTCTGATTCACCCTCCAGAGTTCATCTTCTCCTTCTCCTTCTTCTGCTTCTTCTGATTCACCCTCCAGACTTCACCTTCTCCTTCTCCTTCTTCTGCTTCTTCTGATTCACCCTCCAGACTTCGCCTTCTCCTTCTCCTTCTTCTACTTCTTCTGATTCACCCTCCAGACTTCACCTTCTCCTTCTCCTTCTTCTACTTCTTCTGATTCACCCTCCAGTCTTCACCTTCTCCTTCTCCTTCTTCTGCTTCTTCTGATTCACCCTCCAGACTTCACCTTCTCCTTCTCCTTCTTCTGCTTCTTCTGATTCACCCTCCAGACTTCACCTTCTCCTTCTCCTTCTTCTACTTCTTCTGATTCACCCTCCAGACTTCACCTTCTCCTTCTCCTTCTTCTACTTCTTCTGCTTCTCCCTCCAGACTTCACCTTCTCCTTCTCCTTCTTCTACTTCTTCTGATTCACACTCCAGACTTCACCTTCTCCTTCTCCTTCTTCTACTTCTTCTGCTTCTCCCTCCAGACTTCACCTTCTCTTTCTCCTTCTTCTGCTTCTTCTGATTCACCCTCCAGACTTCACCTTCTCCTTCTCCTTCTTCTACTTCTTCTGATTCACCCTCCAGACTTCACCTTTTCCTTCTCCTTCTTCTACTTCTTCTGATTCACCCTCCAGACTTCACCTTCTCCTTCTCCTTCTTCTACTTCTTCTGATTCACACACCAGACTTCAACTTCTCCTGATTCACCCTCCAGACTTGACCTTCTACTTCTCCTTCTTCTGCTTCTTCTGATTCACCCTCCAGACTTCACCTTCTCCTTCTCCTTCTTCTGCTTCTTCTGATTCACCCTCCAGAGTTCATCTTCTCCTTCTCCTTCTTCTGCTTCTTCTGATTCACCCTCCAGACTTCACCTTCTCCTTCTCCTTCTTCTGCTTCTTCTGATTCACCCTCCAGACTTCGCCTTCTCCTTCTCTTTCTTCTACTTCTTCTGATTCACCCTCCAGACTTCACCTTCTCCTTCTCCTTTTTCTACTTCTTCTGATTCACCCTCCAGTCATCACCTTCTCCTTCTCCTTCTTCTGCTTCTTCTGATTCACCCTCCAGACTTCACCTTCTCCTTCTCCTTCTTCTGCTTCTTCTGATTCACCCTCCAGACTTCACCTTCTCCTTCTCCTTCTTCTACTTCTTCTGTTTCACCCTCCAGACTTCACCTTCTCCTTCTGCTTCTTCTGCTTCTTCTGATTCACCCTCCAGACTTCACCTTCTCCTTCTCCTTCTTCTACTTCTTCTGATTCACCCTCTAGACTTCACCTTCTCCTTCTCCTTCTTCTGCTTCTTCTGCTTCACCCTCCAGACTTCACCTTCTCCTTCTCCTTCTTCTGCTTCATCTGATTCACCCTCCAGACTTCACCTTCTCCTTCTCCTTCTTCTGCTTCTTCTGATTCACCCTCCAGACCTCACCTTCTCCTTCTCCTTCTTCTACTTCTTCTGATTCACCCTCCAGTCTTCACCTTCTCCTTCTCCTTCTTCTGCTTCTTCTGCTTCACCCTCCAGACTTCAACTTCTCCTTCTCTTTTTTCTGCTTCTTCTGATTCACCCTCCAGACTTCACCTTCTCCTTCTCCTTCTTCTGATTCTTCTGATTCACCCTCCAGACTTCACCTTCTCCTTCTCCTTCTTCTGCTTCTTCTGATTCACTCTCCTGATTTCACCTTCTCCTTCTCCTTCTTCTACTTCTTCTGATTCACCCTCCTGACTTCACCTTCTCCTTCTCCTTCTTCTACGTCTTCTGCTTCACCCTCCAGACTTCACCTTCTCCTTCTCCTTCGTCTTCTTCTTCTGATTCACCCTCCAGACTTCACCTTCTCCTTCTCCTTCTTCTGCTTCTTCTGATTCAACCTCCAGACTTCACCTTCTCCTTCTCCTTATTCTGCATCTTCTGATTCACCCTCCAGACTTCACCTTCTCCTTCTCCTTCTTCTGCTTCTTCTGATTCACCCTCCAGACTTCACCTTCTCCTTCTCCTTCTTCTGCTTCTTCTGATTCACCCTCCAGACTTCACCTTCTCCTTCTCCTTCTTCTACTTCTTCTGATTCACCCTCCTGACTTCACCTTCTCCTTCTCCTTCTTCTACTTCTTCTGCTTCACCCTCCAGACTTCACCTTCTCCTTCTCCTTCTTCTACTTCTTCTGATTCACCTTCCAGACTTCACCTTCTCCTTCTCCTTCTTCTGCTTCTTCTGATTCACCCTCCAGACTTCACCTTCTCCTTCTCCTTATTCTGCTTCTTCTGATTCACACTCCAGACTTCACCTTCTCCTTCTCCTTCTTCTGCTTCTTCTGGTTCACCCTCCAGACTTCACCTTCTCCTTCTCCTTCTTCTGCTTCTTCTGATTCACCCTCCAGACTTCACCTTCTCCTTCTCCTTCTTCTACTTCTTCTGATTCACCCACCAGACTTCATCTTCTCCTTCTCCTTCTTCTGCTTCTTCTGATTCACCCTCCAGACTTCACCTTCTCCTTCTCCTTCTTCTGCTTCTTCTGATTCACCCTCCAGACTTCACCTTCTCCTTCTCCTTCTTCTACTTCTTCTGATTCACACACCAGACTTCAACTTCTCCTTCTCCTTCTTCTACTTCTTCTGATTCACCCTCCAGACTTCACCTTCTACTTCTCCTTCTTCTGCTTCTTCTGATTCAGCCTCCAGACTTCACCTTCTCCTACTCCTTCTTCTGCTTCTTCTGATTCACCCTCCAGAGTTCATCTTCTCCTTCTCCTTCTTCTGCTTCTTCTGATTCACCCTCCAGACTTCACCTTCTCCTTCTCCTTCTTCTGCTTCTTCTGATTCACCCTCCAGACTTCGCCTTCTCCTTCTCCTTCTTCTACTTCTTCTGATTCACCCTCCAGACTTCACCTTCTCCTTCTCCTTCTTCTACTTCTTCTGATTCACCCTCCAGTCTTCACCTTCTCCTTCTCCTTCTTCTGCTTCTTCTGATTCACCCTCCAGACTTCACCTTCTCCTTCTCCTTCTTCTGCTTCTTCTGATTCACCCTCCAGACTTCACCTTCTCCTTCTCATTCTTCTACTTCTTCTGATTCACCCTCCAGACTTCACCTTCTCCTTGTCCTTCTTCTACTTCTTCTGCTTCTCCCTCCAGACTTCACCTTCTCCTTCTCCTTCTTCTACTTCTTCTGATTCACACTCCAGACTTCACCTTCTCCTTCTCCTTCTTCTACTTCTTCTGCTTCTCCCTCCAGACTTCACCTTCTCTTTCTCCTTCTTCTGCTTCTTCTGATTCACCCTCCAGACTTCACCTTCTCCTTCTCCTTCTTCTACTTCTTCTGATTCACCCTCCAGACTTCACCTTCTCCTTCTCCTTCTTCTACTTCTTCTGATTCACCCTCCAGACTTCACCTTCTCCTTCTCCTTCTTCTACTTCTTCTGATTCACCCTCCAGACTTCATCTTCTCCTTCTCCTTCTTCTGCTTCTTCTGATTCACCCTCCAGACTTCACCTTCTCCTTCTCCTTCTTCTGCTTCTTCTGATTCACCCTCCAGACTTCACCTTCTCCTTCTCCTTCTTCTACTTCTTCTGATTCACCCTCCAGACTTCACCATCTCCTTCTCCTTCTTCTACTTCTTCTGATTCACCCTCCAGACTTCACCTTCTCCTTCTCCTTCTTCTCCTTCTTCTGATTCAGCCTCCAGACTTCACCTTCTCCTTCTCCTTCTTCTGCTTCTTCTGATTCACCCTTCAGACTTCACCTTCTCCTTCTCCTTCTTCTGCTTCTTCTGATTCATCCTTCAGACTTCACCTTCTCCTTCTCCTTCTTCTGCTTCTTCTGATTCACCCTCCAGACCTCACCTTCTCCTTCTTCTACTTCTTCTGATTCACCCTCCAGACTTCACCATCTCCTTCTCCTTCTTCTACTTCTTCTGATTCACCCTCCAGACTTCACCTTCTCCTTTTCCTTCTTCTGCTTCTTCTGATTCACCCTCCAGACTTCACCTTCTCCTTCTCCTTCTTCTGCTTCTTCTGATTCACCCTCCAGACTTCGCCTTCTCCTTCTCCTTCTTCTACTTCTTCTGATTCACCCTCCAGACTTCACCTTCTCCTTCTCCTTCTTCTACTTCTTCTGATAAACCCTCCAGTCTTCACCTTCTCCTTCTCCTTCTTCTGCTTCTTCTGATTCACCCTCCAGACTTCACCTTCTCCTTCTCCTTCTTCTCCTTCTTCTGATTCACCCTCCTGACTTCACCTTCTCCTTCTCCTTCTTCTGCTTCTGCTGATTCACCCTCCAGACTTCACCTTCTCCTTCTCCTTCTTCTACTTCTTCTGATTCACCCTCCAGACTTCACCTTCTCCTTCTAATTCTTCTGCTTCTTCTGATTCACCCTCCAGACTTCACCTGCTCCTTCTCCTTCTTCTGCTTCTTCTGATTCACACTCCAGACTTCATCTTCTCCTTCTCCTTCTTCTGCTTCTTCTGATTCACCCTCCAGACTTCACCTTCTCCTTCTCCTTCTTCTGCTTCTTCTGCTTCACCCTCCAGACTTCACCTTCTCCTTCTCCTTCTTCTGCTTCTTCTGCTTCACCCTCCTGACTTCACCTTCTCCTTCTCCTTCTTCTACTTCTTCTAATTCACCCTCCAGACTTCACCTTCTCCTTCTCCTTCTTCTGCTTCTTCTGCTTCACCCTCCAGACTTCACCTTCTCCTTCTCCTTCTCCTGCTTCTTCTGCTGCGCCCTCCAGACTGCACCTTCTCCTTCTCCTTCTTCTGCTTCTTCTGCTTCACCCTCCTGACTTCACATTCTCCTTCTCCTTCTTCTAATTCTTCTGCTTCACCCCCCTGACTTCACCTTCTCCTTCTCCTTCTTCTGCTTCTTCTGATTCACCCTCCTAACTTCACCTTCTCCTTCTCCTTCTTCTGCTTCTTCTGATTCACCCTCCTGACTTCACCTTCTCCTTCTCCTTCTTCTGCTTCTTCTGATTCACCCTCCAGACTTCACCTTCTCCTTCTCCTTCTTCTGCTTCTTCTGCTTCACCCCCCTGACTTCACCTTCTCCTTCTCCTTCTTCTGCTTCTTCTGATTCACCCTCCAGACTTCACCTTCTCCTTCTCCTTCTTCTGCTTCTTCTGATTCACCCTCCAGACTTCACCTTCTCCTTCTCCTTCTTCTGCTTCTTCTGATTCATCCTCCAGACCTCACCTTCTCCTTCTCCTTCTTCTACTTCTTCTGATTCACCCTCCAGACTTCATCTTCTCCTTCTCCTTCTTCTGCTTCTTCTGATTCACCCTCCAGACTTCACCTTCTCCTTCTCCTTCTTCTGCTTCTTCTGATTCACCCTCCAGACTTCAACTTCTCCTTCTCCTTCTTCCACTTCTTCTGATTCACCCTCCAGACCTCACCTTCTCCTTCTCCTTCTTCTACTTCTTCTGATTCACCCTCCAGTCTTCACCTTCTACTTCTCCTTCTTCTGCTTCTTCTGGTTCACCCTCCAGACTTCACCTTCTCCTTCTCTTTCTTCTGCTTCTTCTGATTCACCCTCCAGACTTCACCTTCTCCTTCTCCTTCTTCTGATTCTTCTGATTCACCCTCCAGACTTCACCTTCTCCTTCTCCTTCTTCTGCTTCTTCTGATTCACCCTCCTGACTTCACCTTCTCCTTCTCCTTCTTCTACTTCTTCTGATTCACCCTCCTGACTTCACCTTCTCCTTCTCCTTCTTCTACTTCTTCTGCTTCACCCTCCAGACTTCACCTTCTCCTTCTCCTTCTTCTACTTCTTCTGATTCACCTTCCAGACTTCACCTTCTCCTTCTCCTTCTTCTGCTTCTTCTGATTCACCCTCCAGACTTCACCTTCTCCTTCTCCTTATTCTGCTTCTTCTGATTCACACTCCAGACTTCACCTTCTCCTTCTCCTTCTTCTGCTTCTTCTGGTTCACCCTCCAGACTTCACCTTCTCCTTCTCCTTCTTCTGCTTCTTCTGATTCACCCTCCAGACTTCACCTTCTCCTTCTCCTTCTTCTACTTCTTCTGATTCACCCACCAGACTTCATCTTCTCCTTCTCCTTCTTCTGCTTCTTCTGATTCACCCTCCAGACTTCACCTTCTCCTTCTCCTTCTTCTGCTTCTTCTGATTCACCCTCCAGACTTCACCTTCTCCTTCTCCTTCTTCTACTTCTTCTGATTCACACACCAGACTTCAACTTCTCCTTCTCCTTCTTCTACTTCTTCTGATTCACCCTCCAGACTTCACCTTCTACTTCTCCTTCTTCTGCTTCTTCTGATTCACCCTCCAGACTTCACCTTCTCCTACTCCTTCTTCTACTTCTTCTGATTCACCCTCCAGAGTTCATCTTCTCCTTCTCCTTCTTCTGCTTCTTCTGATTCACCCTCCAGACTTCACCTTCTCCTTCTCCTTCTTCTGCTTCTTCTGATTCACCCTCCAGACTTCGCCTTCTCCTTCTCCTTCTTCTACTTCTTCTGATTCACCCTCCAGACTTCACCTTCTCCTTCTCCTTCTTCTACTTCTTCTGATTCACCCTCCAGTCTTCACCTTCTCCTTCTCCTTCTTCTGCTTCTTCTGATTCACCCTCCAGACTTCACCTTCTCCTTCTCCTTCTTCTGCTTCTTCTGATTCACCCTCCAGACTTCACCTTCTCCTTCTCCTTCTTCTACTTCTTCTGATTCACCCTCCAGACTTCACCTTCTCCTTCTCCTTCTTCTACTTCTTCTGCTTCTCCCTCCAGACTTCACCTTCTCCTTCTCCTTCTTCTACTTCTTCTGATTCACACTCCAGACTTCACCTTCTCCTTCTCCTTCTTCTACTTCTTCTGCTTCTCCCTCCAGACTTCACCTTCTCTTTCTCCTTCTTCTGCTTCTTCTGATTCACCCTCCAGACTTCACCTTCTCCTTCTCCTTCTTCTACTTCTTCTGATTCACCCTCCAGACTTCACCTTCTCCTTCTCCTTCTTCTACTTCTTCTGATTCACCCTCCAGACTTCACCTTCTCCTTCTCCTTCTTCTACTTCTTCTGATTCACACACCAGACT
The DNA here is from genome assembly GCF_052327205.1 of Somniosus microcephalus. Classification (NCBI taxonomy): domain Eukaryota; kingdom Metazoa; phylum Chordata; class Chondrichthyes; order Squaliformes; family Somniosidae; genus Somniosus; species Somniosus microcephalus. The sequence goes on from NW_028225257.1 coordinate 883,442, forward strand.
TCAACTTCTCCTTCTCCTTCTTCTACTTCTTCTGATTCGCCCTCCAGACTTGACCTTCTACTTCTCCTTCTTCTGCTTCTTCTGATTCACCCTCCAGACTTCACCTTCTCCTTCTCCTTCTTCTGCTTCTTCTGATTCACCCTCCAGAGTTCATCTTCTCCTTCTCCTTCTTCTGCTTCTTCTGATTCACCCTCCAGACTTCACCTTCTCCTTCTCCTTCTTCTGCTTCTTCTGATTCACCCTCCAGACTTCGCCTTCTCCTTCTCTTTCTTCTACTTCTTCTGATTCACCCTCCAGACTTCACCTTCTCCTTCTCCTTCTTCTACTTCTTCTGATTCCCCCTCCAGTCATCACCTTCTCCTTCTCCTTCTTCTGCTTCTTCTGATTCACCCTCCAGACTTCACCTTCTCCTTCTCCTTCTTCTGCTTCTTCTGATTCACCCTCCAGACTTCACCTTCTCCTTCTCCTTCTTCTACTTCTTCTGATTCACCCTCCAGACTTCACCTTCTCCTTCTGCTTCTTCTGCTTCTTCTGATTCACCCTCCAGACTTCACCTTCTCCTTCTCCTTCTTCTACTTCTTCTGATTCACCCTCCAGACTTCACCTTCTCCTTCTCCTTCTTCTGCTTCTTCTGCTTCACCCTCCAGACTTCACCTTCTCCTTCTCCTTCTTCTGCTTCATCTGATTCACCCTCCAGACTTCACCTTCTCCTTCTCCTTCTTCTGCTTCTTCTGATTCACCCTCCAGACCTCACCTTCTCCTTCTCCTTCTTCTACTTCTTCTGATTCACCCTCCAGTCTTCACCTTCTCCTTCTCCTTCTTCTGCTTCTTCTGCTTCACCCTCCAGACTTCAACTTCTCCTTCTCTTTTTTCTGCTTCTTCTGATTCACCCTCCAGACTTCACCTGCTCCTTCTTCTTCTTCTGATTCTTCTGATTCACCCTCCAGACTTCACCTTCTCCTTCTCCTTCTTCTGCTTCTTCTGATTCACTCTCCTGATTTCACCTTCTCCTTCTCCTTCTTCTACTTCTTCTGATTCACCCTCCTGACTTCACCTTCTCCTTCTCCTTCTTCTACGTCTTCTGCTTCACCCTCCAGACTTCACCTTCTCCTTCTCCTTCTGCTGCTTCTTCTGATTCACCCTCCAGACTTCACCTTCTCCTTCTCCTTATTCTGCATCTTCTGATTCACCCTCCAGACTTCACCTTCTCCTTCTCCTTCTTCTGCTTCTTCTGATTCACCCTCCAGACTTCACCTTCTCCTTCTCCTTCTTCTGCTTCTTCTGATTCACCCTCCAGACTTCACCTTCTCCTTCTCCTTCTTCTACTTCTTCTGATTCACCCTCCTGACTTCACCTTCTCCTTCTCCTTCTTCTACTTCTTCTGCTTCACCCTCCAGACTTCACCTTCTCCTTCTCCTTCTTCTACTTCTTCTGATTCACCTTCCAGACTTCACCTTCTCCTTCTCCTTCTTCTGCTTCTTCTGATTCACCCTCCAGACTTCACCTTCTCCTTCTCCTTCTTCTACTTCTTCTGATTCACCCACCAGACTTCATCTTCTCCTTCTCCTTCTTCTGCTTCTTCTGATTCACCCTCCAGACTTCACCTTCTCCTTCTCCTTCTTCTGCTTCTTCTGATTCACCCTCCAGACTTCACCTTCTCCTTCTCCTTCTTCTACTTCTTCTGATTCACACACCAGACTTCAACTTCTCCTTCTCCTTCTTCTACTTCTTCTGATTCACCCTCCAGACTTCACCTTCTACTTCTCCTTCTTCTGCTTCTTCTGATTCACCCTCCAGACTTCACCTTCTCCTACTCCTTCTTCTGCTTCTTCTGATTCACCCTCCAGAGTTCATCTTCTCCTTCTCCTTCTTCTGCTTCTTCTGATTCACCCTCCAGACTTCACCTTCTCCTTCTCCTTCTTCTGCTTCTTCTGATTCACCCTCCAGACTTCGCCTTCTCCTTCTCCTTCTTCTACTTCTTCTGATTCACCCTCCAGACTTCACCTTCTCCTTCTCCTTCTTCTACTTCTTCTGATTCACCCTCCAGTCTTCACCTTCTCCTTCTCCTTCTTCTGCTTCTTCTGATTCACCCTCCAGACTTCACCTTCTCCTTCTCCTTCTTCTGCTTCTTCTGATTCACCCTCCAGACTTCACCTTCTCCTTCTCCTTCTTCTACTTCTTCTGATTCACCCTCCAGACTTCACCTTCTCCTTCTCCTTCTTCTACTTCTTCTGCTTCTCCCTCCAGACTTCACCTTCTCCTTCTCCTTCTTCTACTTCTTCTGATTCACACTCCAGACTTCACCTTCTCCTTCTCCTTCTTCTACTTCTTCTGCTTCTCCCTCCAGACTTCACCTTCTCCTTCTCCTTCTTCTGCTTCTTCTGATTCACCCTCCAGACTTCACCTTCTCCTTCTCCTTCTTCTACTTCTTCTGATTCACCCTCCAGACTTCACCTTCTCCTTCTCCTTCTTCTACTTCTTCTGATTCACCCTCCAGACTTCACCTTCTCCTTCTCCTTCTTCTACTTCTTCTGATTCACACACCAGACTTCAACGTCTCCTTCTCCTTCTTCTACTTCTTCTGATTCACCCTCCAGACTTGACCTTCTACTTCTCCTTCTTCTGCTTCTCCTGATTCACCCTCCAGACTTCACCTTCTCCTTCTCCTTATTCTGCTTCTTCTGATTCACCCTCCAGAGTTCATCTTCTCCTTCTCCTTCTTCTGCTTCTTCTGATTCACCCTCCAGACTTCACCTTCTCCTTCTCCTTCTTCTGCTTCTTCTGATTCACCCTCCAGACTTCACCTTCTCCTTCTCCTTCTTCTGCTTCTTCTGATTCACCCTCCAGAGTTCATCTTCTCCTTCTCCTTCTTCTGCTTCTTCTGATTCACCCTCCAGACTTCACCTTCTCCTTCTCCTTCTTCTGCTTCTTCTGATTCACCCTCCAGACTTCGCCTTCTCCTTCTCTTTCTTCTACTTCTTCTGATTCACCCTCCAGACTTCACCTTCTCCTTCTCCTTCTTCTACTTCTTCTGATTCACCCTCCAGTCATCACCTTCTCCTTCTCCTTCTTCTGCTTCTTCTGATTCACCCTCCAGACTTCACCTTCTCCTTCTCCTTCTTCTGCTTCTTCTGATTCACCCTCCAGACTTCACCTTCTCCTTCTCCTTCTTCTACTTCTTCTGATTCACCCTCCAGACTTCACCTTCTCCTTCTGCTTCTTCTGCTTCTTCTGATTCACCCTCCAGACTTCACCTTCTCCTTCTCCTTCTTCTACTTCTTCTGATTCACCCTCCAGACTTCACCTTCTCCTTCTCCTTCTTCTGCTTCTTCTGCTTCACCCTCCAGACTTCACCTTCTCCTTCTCCTTCTTCTCCTTCATCTGATTCACCCTCCAGACTTCACCTTCTCCTTCTCCTTCTTCTGCTTCTTCTGATTCACTCTCCAGACCTCACCTTCTCCTTCTCCTTCTTCTACTTCTTCTGATTCACCCTCCAGTCTTCACCTTCTCCTTCTCCTTCTTCTGCTTCTTCTGCTTCACCCTCCAGACTTCAACTTCTCCTTCTCTTTTTTCTGCTTCTTCTGATTCACCCTCCAGACTTCACCTTCTCCTTCTCCTTCTTCTGATTCTTCTGATTCACCCTCCAGACTTCACCTTCTCCTTCTCCTTCTTCTGCTTCTTCTGATTCACTCTCCTGATTTCACCTTCTCCTTCTCCTTCTTCTACTTCTTCTGATTCACCCTCCTGACTTCACCTTCTCCTTCTCCTTCTTCTACGTCTTCTGCTTCACCCTCCAGACTTCACCTTCTCCTTCTCCTTCGTCTTCTTCTTCTGATTCACCCTCCAGACTTCACCTCTCCTTCTCCTTCTTCTGCTTCTTCTGATTCACCCTCCAGACTTCACCTTCTCCTTCTCCTTATTCTGCATCTTCTGATTCACCCTCCAGACTTCACCTTCTCCTTCTCCTTCTTCTGCTTCTTCTGATTCACCCTCCAGACTTCACCTTCTCCTTCTCCTTCTTCTGCTTCTTCTGAATCACCCTCCAGACTTCACCTTCTCCTTCTCCTTCTTCTACTTCTTCTGATTCACCCTCCTAACTTCACCTTCTCCTTCTCCTTCTTCTACTTCTTCTGCTTCACCCTCCAGACTTCACCTTCTCCTTCTCCTTCTTCTACTTCTTCTGATTCACCTTCCAGACTTCACCTTCTCCTTCTCCTTCTTCTGCTTCTTCTGATTCACCCTCCAGACTTCACCTTCTCCTTCTCCTTATTCTGCTTCTTCTGATTCACACTCCAGACTTCACCTTCTCCTTCTCCTTCTTCTGCTTCTTCTGGTTCACCCTCCAGACTTCACCTTCTCCTTCTCCTTCTTCTGCTTCTTCTGATTCACCCTCCAGACTTCACCTTCTCCTTCTCCTTCTTCTACTTCTTCTGATTCACCCACCAGACTTCATCTTCTCCTTCTCCTTCTTCTGCTTCTTCTGATTCACCCTCCAGACTTCACCTTCTCCTTCTCCTTCTTCTGCTTCTTCTGATTCACCCTCCAGACTTCACCTTCTCCTTCTCCTTCTTCTACTTCTTCTGATTCACACACCAGACTTCAACTTCTCCTTCTCCTTCTTCTACTTCTTCTGATTCACCCTCCAGTCTTCACCTTCTACTTCTCCTTCTTCTGCTTCTTCTGATTCACCCTCCAGAGTTCATCTTCTCCTTCTCCTTCTTCTGCTTCTTCTGATTCACCCTCCAGACTTCACCTTCTCCTTCTCCTTCTTCTGCTTCTTCTGATTCACCCTCCAGACTTCGCCTTCTCCTTCTCCTTCTTCTACTTCTTCTGATTCACCCTCCAGACTTCACCTTCTCCTTCTCCTTCTTCTACTTCTTCTGATTCACCCTCCAGTCTTCACCTTCTCCTTCTCCTTCTTCTGCTTCTTCTGATTCACCCTCCAGACTTCACCTTCTCCTTCTCCTTCTTCTGCTTCTTCTGATTCACCCTCCAGACTTCACCTTCTCCTTCTCCTTCTTCTACTTCTTCTGATTCACCCTCCAGACTTCACCTTCTCCTTCTCCTTCTTCTACTTCTTCTGCTTCTCCCTCCAGACTTCACCTTCTCCTTCTCCTTCTTCTACTTCTTCTGATTCACACTCCAGACTTCACCTTCTCCTTCTCCTTCTTCTACTTCTTCTGCTTCTCCCTCCAGACTTCACCTTCTCTTTCTCCTTCTTCTGCTTCTTCTGATTCACCCTCCAGACTTCACCTTCTCCTTTTCCTTCTTCTACTTCTTCTGATTCACCCTCCAGACTTCACCTTCTCCTTCTCCTTCTTCTACTTCTTCTGATTCACCCTCCAGACTTCACCTTCTCCTTCTCCTTCTTCTACTTCTTCTGATTCACACACCAGACTTCAACGTCTCCTTCTCCTTCTTCTACTTCTTCTGATTCACCCTCCAGACTTGACCTTCTACTTCTCCTTCTTCTGCTTCTTCTGATTCACCCTCCAGACTTCACCTTCTCCTTCTCCTTCTTCTGCTTCTTCTGATTCACCCTCCAGAGTTCATCTTCTCCTTCTCCTTCTTCTGCTTCTTCTGATTCACCCTCCAGACTTCACCTTCTCCTTCTCCTTCTTCTGCTTCTTCTGATTCACCCTCCAGACTTCGCCTTCTCCTTCTCTTTCTTCTACTTCTTCTGATTCACCCTCCAGACTTCACCTTCTCCTTCTCCTTCTTCTACTTCTTCTGATTCACCCTCCAGTCATCACCTTCTCCTTCTCCTTCTTCTGCTTCTTCTGATTCACCCTCCAGACTTCACCTTCTCCTTCTCCTTCTACTGCTTCTTCTGATTCACACTCCAGACTTCGCCTTCTCCTTCTCTTTCTTCTACTTCTTCTGATTCACCCTCCAGACTTCACCTTCTCCTTCTCCTTCTTCTACTTCTTCTGATTCACCCTCCAGTCATCACCTTCTCCTTCTCCTTCTTCTGCTTCTTCTGATTCACCCTCCAGACTTCACCTTCTCCTTCTCCTTCTTCTACTTCTTCTGATTCACCCTCCAGACTTCACCTTCTCCTTCTGCTTCTTCTGCTTCTTCTGATTCACCCTCCAGACTTCACCTTCTCCTTCTCCTTCTTCTACTTCTTCTGATTCACCCTCCAGACTTCACCTTCTCCTTCTCCTTCTTCTGCTTCTTCTGCTTCACCCTCCAGACTTCACCTTCTCCTTCTCCTTCTTCTGCTTCATCTGATTCACCCTCCAGACTTCACCTTCTCCTTCTCCTTCTTCTGCTTCTTCTGATTCACCCTCCAGACCTCACCTTCTCCTTCTCCTTCTTCTACTTCTTCTGATTCACCCTCCAGTCTTCACCTTCTCCTTCTCCTTCTTCTGCTTCTTCTGCTTCACCCTCCAGACTTCAACTTCTCCTTCTCTTTTTTCTGCTTCTTCTGATTCACCCTCCAGACTTCACCTTCTCCTTCTCCTTCTTCTGATTCTTCTGATTCACCCTCCAGACTTCACCTTCTCCTTCTCCTTCTTCTGCTTCTTCTGATTCACTCTCCTGATTTCACCTTCTCCTTCTCCTTCTTCTACTTCTTCTGATTCACCCTCCTGACTTCACCTTCTCCTTCTCCTTCTTCTACGTCTTCTGCTTCACCCTCCAGACTTCACCTTCTCCTTCTCCTTCGTCTTCTTCTTCTGATTCACCCTCCAGACTTCACCTTCTCCTTCTCCTTCTTCTGCTTCTTCTGATTCACCCTCCAGACTTCACCTTCTCCTTCTCCTTATTCTGCATCTTCTGATTCACCCTCCAGACTTCACCGTCTCCTTCTCCTTCTTCTGCTTCTTCTGATTCACCCTCCAGACTTCACCTTCTCCTTCTCCTTCTTCTGCTTCTTCTGATTCACCCTCCAGACTTCACCTTCTCCTTCTCCTTCTTCTACTTCTTCTGATTCACCCTCCAGACTTCATCTTCTCCTTCTCCTTCTTCTGCTTCTTCTGATTCACCCTCCAGACTTCACCTTCTCCTTCTCCTTCTTCTGCTTCTTCTGATTCACCCTCCAGACTTCACCTTCTCCTTCTCCTTCTTCTCCTTCTTCTGATTCAGCCTCCAGACTTCACCTTCTCCTTCTCCTTCTTCTGCTTCTTCTGATTCACCCTTCAGACTTCACCTTCTCCTTCTCCTTCTTCTGCTTCTTCTGATTCATCCTTCAGACTTCACCTTCTCCTTCTTCTGCTTCTTCTGATTCACCCTCCAGACCTCACCTTCTCCTTCTTCTACTTCTTCTGATTCACCCTCCAGACTTCATCTTCTTCTTCTCCTTCTTCTGCTTCTTCTGATTCACCCTCCAGACTTCACCTTCTCTTTCTCCTTCTTCTGCTTCTTCTGATTCACCCTCCAGACTTCGCCTTCTCCTTCTCCTTCTTCTACTTCTTCTGATTCACCCTCCAGACTTCACCTTCTCCTTCTCCTTCTTCTACTTCTTCTGATATACCCTCCAGTCTTCACCTTCTCCTTCTCCTTCTTCTGCTTCTTCTGATTCACCCTCCAGACTTCACTTTCTGCTTCTCCTTCTTCTCCTTCTTCTGATTCACCCTCCTGACTTCACCTTCTCCTTCTCCTTCTTCTGCTTCTGCTGATTCACCCTCCAGACTTCACCTTCTCCTTCTCCTTCTTCTACTTCTTCTGATTCACCCTCCAGACTTCACCTTCTCCTTCTAATTCTTCTGCTTCTTCTGATTCACCCTCCAGACTTCACCTGCTCCTTCTCCTTCTTCTGCTTCTTCTGATTCACCCTCCAGACTTCACCTTCTCCTTCTCCTTATTCTGCTTCTTCTGATTCACCCTCCAGACTTCACCTTCTCCTTCTCCTTCTTCTACTGCTTCTGATATACCCTCCAGTCTTCACCTTCTCCTTCTCCTTCTTCTGCTTCTGCTGATTCACCCTCCAGACTTCACCTTCTCCTTCTCCTTCTTCTCCTTCTTCTGATTCACCCTCCTGACTTCACCTTCTCCTTCTCCTTCTTCTGCTTCTGCTGATTCACCCTCCAGACTTTACCTTCTCCTTCTCCTTCTTCTACTTCTTCTGATTCACCCTCCAGACTTCACCTTCTCCTTCTAATTCTTCTGCTTCTTCTGATTCACCCTCCAGACTTCACCTGCTCCTTCTCCTTCTTCTGCTTCTTCTGATTCACCCTCCAGACTTCACCTTCTCCTTCTCCTTCTTCTGCTTCTTCTGATTCACCCTCCAGACTTCACCTTCTCCTTCTCCTTTTTCTGCTTCTTCTGCTTCACCCTCCAGACTTCACCTTCTCCTTCTCCTTCTTCTGCTTCTTCTGCTTCACCCTCCTGACTTCACCTTCTCCTTCTCCTTCTTCTACTTCTTCTGATTCACCCTCCAGACTTCATCTTCTCCTTCTCCTTCTTCTACTTCTTCTGCTTCACCCCCCTGACTTCACCTTCTCCTTCTCCTTCTTCTGCTTCTTCTGATTCACCCTCCTAACTTCACCTTCTCCTTCTCCTTCTTCTGCTTCTTCTGATTCACCCTCCTGACTTCACCTTCTCCTTCTCCTTCTTCTGCTTCTTCTGATTCACCCTCCAGACTTCACCTTCTCCTTCTCCTTCTTCTGCTTCTTCTGATTCAGCCTCCAGACTTCACCTTCTCCTTCTCCTTCTTCTGCTTCTTCTGATTCACCCTTCAGACTTCACCTTCTCCTTCTCCTTCTTCTGCTTCTTCTGATTCATCCTTCAGACTTCACCTTCTCCTTCTCCTTCTTCTGCTTCTTCTGATTCACCCTCCAGACCTCATCTTCTCCTTCTTCTACTTCTTCTGATTCATCCTTCAGACTTCACCTTCTCCTTCTCCTTCTTCTGCTTCTTCTGATTCACCCTCCAGACTTCACCTTCTCCTTCTCCTTATTCTGCATCTTCTGATTCACCCTCCAGACTTCACCTTCTCCTTCTCCTTCTTCTGCTTCTTCTGATTCACCCTCCAGACTTCACCTTCTCCTTCTCCTTCTTCTGCTTCTTCTGATTCACCCTCCAGACTTCACCTTCTCCTTCTCCTTCTTCTACTTCTTCTGATTCACCCTCCAGACTTCATCTTCTCCTTCTCCTTCTCCTGCTTCTTCTGATTCACCCTCCAGACTTCACCTTCCCCTTCTCCTTCTTCTGCTTCTTCTGATTCACCCTCCAGACTTCACCTTCTCCTTCTCCTTCTTCTACTTCTTCCGATTCACCCTCCAGACTTCACCATCTCCTTCTCCTTCTTCTACTTCTTCTGATTCACCCTCCAGACTTCACCTTCTCCTTCTCCTTCTTCTGCTTCTTCTGATTCACCCTTCAGACTTCACCTTCTCCTTCTCCTTCTTCTGCTTCTTCTGATTCATCCTTCAGACTTCACCTTCTCCTTCTCCTTCTTCTTCTTCTTCTGATTCACCCTCCAGACCTTACCTTCTCCTTCTTCTACTTCTTCTGATTCACCCTCCAGACTTCATCTTCTCCTTCTCCTTCTTCTGCTTCTTCTGATTCACCCTCCAGTCTTCACCTTCTCCTTCTCCTTCTTCTGCTTCTTCTGATTCACCCTCCAGACTTCACCTTCTCCTTTTCCTTCTTCTCCTTCTTCTGATTCACCCTCCTGACTTCACCTTCTCCTTCTCCTTCTTCTGCTTCTGCTGATTCACCCTCCAGACTTCACCTTCTCCTTCTCCTTCTTCTACTTCTTCTGATTCACCCTCCAGACTTCACCTTCTCCTTCTAATTCTTCTGCTTCTTCTGATTCACCCTCCAGACTTCACCTACTCCTTCTCCTTCTTCTGCTTCTTCTGATTCACCCTCCAGACTTCACCTTCTCCTTCTCCTTCTTCTGCTTCTTCTGATTCACCCTCCAGACTTCACCTTCTCCTTCTCCTTCTTCTGCTTCTTCTGCTTCACCCTCCAGACTTCACCTTCTCCTTCTCCTTCTTCTGCTTCTTCTGCTTCACCCTCCTGACTTCACCTTCTCCTTCTCCTTCTTCTACTTCTTCTGATTCACCCTTCAGACTTCACCTTCTCCTTCTCCTTCTTCTGCTTCTTCTGATTCATCCTTCAGACTTCACCTTCTCCTTCTCCTTCTTCTTCTTCTTCTGATTCACCCTCCAGACCTCACCTTCTCCTTCTTCTACTTCTTCTGATTCACCCTCCAGACTTCATCTTCTCCTTCTCCTTCTTCTGCTTCTTCTGATTCACCCTCCAGTCTTCACCTTCTCCTTCTCCTTCTTCTGCTTCTTCTGATTCACCCTCCAGACTTCACCTTCTCCTTTTCCTTCTTCTCCTTCTTCTGATTCACCCTCCTGACTTCACCTTCTCCTTCTCCTTCTTCTGCTTCTGCTGATTCACCCTCCAGACTTCACCTTCTCCTTCTCCTTCTTCTACTTCTTCTGATTCACCCTCCAGACTTCACCTTCTCCTTCTAATTCTTCTGCTTCTTCTGATTCACCCTCCAGACTTCACCTGCTCCTTCTCCTTCTTCTGCTTCTTCTAATTCACCCTCCAGACTTCACCTTCTCCTTCTCCTTCTTCTGATTCACCCTCCAGACTTCACCTTCTCCTTCTCCTTCTTCTGCTTCTTCTGCTTCACCCTCCAGACTTCACCTTCTCCTTCTCCTTCTTCTGCTTCTTCTGCTTCACCCTCCTGACTTCACCTTCTCCTTCTCCTTCTTCTACTTCTTCTGATTCACCCTCCAGACTTCACCTTCTCCTTCTCCTTCTTCTGCTTCTTCTGCTTCACCCATCAGACTTCACCTTCTCCTTCTCCTTCTCCTGCTTCTTCTGCTGCGCCCTCCAGACTTCACCTTCTCCTTCTCCTTCTTCTGCTTCTTCTGCTTCACCCTCCTGACTTCACCTTCTCCTTCTCCTTCTTCTACTTCTTCTGCTTCATCCCCCTGACTTCACCTTCTCCTTCTCCTTCTTCTGCTTCTTCTGATTCACCCTCCTAACTTCACCTTCTCCTTCTCCTTCTTCTGCTTCTTCTGATTCACCCTCCTGACTTCACCTTCTCCTTCTCCTTCTTCTGCTTCTTCTGATTCACCCTCCAGACTTCACCTTCTCCTTCTCCTTCTTCTGCTTCTTCTGATTCACCCTCCAGACTTCACCTTCTCCTTCGCCTTATTCTGCTTCTCCTGATTCACCCTCCAGACTTTACCTTCTCCTTCTCCTTCTTCTGCTTCTTCTGCATTACCCTCCAGACTTCACCTTCTCCTTCTCCTTCTTCTATTTCTTCTGATTCACCCTCCAGACTTCATCTTCTCCTTCTCCTTCTTCTGCTTCTTCTGATTCACCCTCCAGACTTCACCTTCTCCTTCTCCTTCTTCTACTTCTTCTGATTCACCCTCCAGACTTCACCTTCTCCTTCTCCTTCTTCTACTTCTTCTGATTCACCCTCCAGACTGCAACTTCTCCTTCTCCTTCTTCTGCTTCTCCTGATTCACCCTCCAGACTTTACCTTCTCCTTCTCCTTCTTCTGCTTCTTCTGTTTCACCCTCCAGACTTCACCTTCTCCTTCTCCTTCTTCTATTTCTTCTGATTCACCCTCCAGACTTCATCTTCTCCTTCTCCTTCTTCTGCTTCTTCTGATTCACCCTCCTAACTTCACCTTCTCCTTCTCCTTCTTCTGCTTCTTCTGATTCACCCTCCTGACTTCAGCTTCTCCTTCTCCTTCTTCTGCTTCTTCTGATTCACCCTCCAGACTTCACCTTCTCCTTCTCCTTCTTCTGCTTCTTCTGATTCACCCTCCAGACTTCACCTTCTCCTTCTCCTTCTTCTGGTTCTTCTGATTCACCCTCCAGACCTCACCATCTCCTTCTCCTTCTTCTACTTCTTCTGATTCACCATCCAGACTTCATCTTCTCCTTCTCCTTCTTCTGCTTCTTCTGATTCACCCTCCAGACTTCACCTTCTCCTTCTCCTTCTTCTGCTTCTTCTGATTCACCCTCCAGACTTCACCTTCTCCTTCTCCTTCTTCTACTTCTTCTGATTCACCCTCCAGTCTTCACCTTCTCCTTCTCCTTCTTCTGCTTCTTCTGCTTCACCCTCCAGACTTCACCTTCTCCTTCTCTTTCTTCTGCTTCTTCTGATTCACCCTCCAGACTTCACCTTCTCCTTCTTCTTCTTCTGATTCTTCTGATTCACCCTCCAGACTTCACCTTCTCCTTCTCCTTCTTCTGCTTCTTCTGATTCACCCTCCTGACTTCACCTTCTCCTTCTGCTTCTTCTACTTCTTCTGATTCACCCTCCTGACTTCACCTTCGCCTTCTCCTTCTTCTACTTCTGATTCACCCTCCAGGCTTCACCTTCTCCTTCTCCTTCTTCTACTTCTTCTGATTCACCCTCCAGACTTCACCTTCTCCTTCTCCTTCTTCTGCTTCTTCTGATTCACCCTCCAGACTTCACCTTCTCCTTCGCCTTATTCTGCTTCTCCTGATTCACCCTCCAGACTTTACCTTCTCCTTCTCCTTCTTCTGCTTCTTCTGTTTCACCCTCCAGACTTCACCTTCTCCTTCTCCTTCTTCTATTTCTTCTGATTCACCCTCCAGACTTCATCTTCTCCTTCTCCTTCTTCTGCTTCTTCTGATTCACCCTCCAGACGTCACCTTCTCCTTCTCCTTCTTCTACTTCTTCTGATTCACCCTCCAGACTTCACCTTCTCCTTCTCCTTCTTCTACTTCTTCTGATTCACCCTCCAGACTTCACCTTCTCCTTCTTCTGCTTCTCCTGATTCACCCTCCAGACTTTACCTTCTCCTTCTCCTTCTTCTGCTTCTTCTGTTTCACCCTCCAGACTTCACCTTCTCCTTCTCCTTCTTCTATTTCTTCTGATTCACCCTCCAGACTTAATCTTCTCCTTCTCCTTCTTCTGCTTCTTCTGATTCACCCTCCAGACTTCACCTTCTCCTTCTCCTTCTTCTACTTCTTCTGATTCACCCTCCAGACTTCACCTTCCCTTCTCCTTCTTCTGCTTCTTCTGATTCACCCTCCAGACTTCACCTTCTCCTTCTCCTTCTTCTGCTTCTTCTGATTCACCCTCCAGACTTCACCGTCTCCTTCTCCTTCTTCTACTTCTTCTGATTCACCCTCCAGACTTCACCTTCTCCTTCTCCTTCTTCTGCTTCTTCTAATTCACCCTCCAGACTTCACCTTCTCCTTCTCCTTCTTCTACTTCTTCTGATTCACCCTCCAGACTTCACCTTCTCCTTCTCCTTCTTCTACTTCTTCTGCTTCATCCCCCTGACTTCACCTTCTCCTTCTCCTTCTTCTGCTTCTTCTGATTCACCCTCCAGACTTCACCTTCTCCTTCTCCTTCTTCTGCTTCTTCTGATTCACCCTCCAGACTTCACCTTCTCCTTCTGCTTCTTCTACTTCTTCTGATTCACCCTCCAGACTTCACCTTCCCCTTCTCCTTCTTCTGCTTTTTCTGCTTCGCCCTCCAGACTTCACCTTCTCCTTCTCCTTCTTCTGCTTCTTCTGCTTCACCCTCCAGACTTCAACTTCTCCTTCTCCTTCTTCTGCTTCTTCTGCTTCACTCTCCTGACTTCACCTTCTCCTTCTCCTTCTTCTACTTCTTCTGATTCACCCTCCAGACTTCACCTTCTCCTTCTCCTTCTTCTGCTTCTTCTGCTTCACCCTCCTGACTTCACCTTCTCCTTCTCCTTCTTCTACTTCTTCTACTTCACCCCCCTGACTTCACCTGCTCCTTCTCCTTCTTCTGCTTCTTCTGATTCACCCTCCTAACTTTACCTTCTGCTTCTCCTTCTTCTGCTTCTTCTGATTCACCCTCCTGACTTCACCTTCTCCTTCTCCTTCTTCTGCTTCTTCTAATTCACCCTCCAGACTTCACCTTCTCCTTCTCCTTCTTCAGCTTCTTCTGATTCACCCTCCAGACTTCACCTTCTCCTTCTCCTTCTTCTGCTTCTTCTGATTCACCCTCCTAACTTCACCTTCTCCTTCTCCTTCTTCTGCTTCTTCTGATTCACCCTCCTGACTTCACCTTCTCCTTCTCCTTCTTCTGCTTCTTCTGATTCACCCTCCAGACTTCACCTTCTCCTTCTCCTTCTTCTGGTTCTTCTGATTCATCCTTCAGACTTCACCTTCTCCTTCTCCTTCTTCTGCTTCTTCTGATTCACCCTCCAGACCTCATCTTCTCCTTCTTCTACTTCTTCTGATTCATCCTTCAGACTTCACCTTCTCCTTCTCCTTCTTCTGCTTCTTCTGATTCACCCTCCAGACTTCACCTTCTCCTTCTCCTTATTCTGCATCTTCTGATTCACCCTCCAGACTTCACCTTCTCCTTCTCCTTCTTCTGCTTCTTCTGATTCACCCTCCAGACTTCACCTTCTCCTTCTCCTTCTTCTGCTTCTTCTGATTCACCCTCCAGACTTCACCTTCTCCTTCTCCTTCTTCTACTTCTTCTGATTCACCCTCCAGACTTCATCTTCTCCTTCTCCTTCTCCTGCTTCTTCTGATTCACCCTCCAGACTTCACCTTCCCCTTCTCCTTCTTCTGCTTCTTCTGATTCACCCTCCAGACTTCACCTTCTCCTTCTCCTTCTTCTACTTCTTCCGATTCACCCTCCAGACTTCACCATCTCCTTCTCCTTCTTCTACTTCTTCTGATTCACCCTCCAGACTTCACCTTCTCCTTCTCCTTCTTCTGCTTCTTCTGATTCACCCTTCAGACTTCACCTTCTCCTTCTCCTTCTTCTGCTTCTTCTGATTCATCCTTCAGACTTCACCTTCTCCTTCTCCTTCTTCTTCTTCTTCTGATTCACCCTCCAGACCTCACCTTCTCCTTCTTCTACTTCTTCTGATTCACCCTCCAGACTTCATCTTCTCCTTCTCCTTCTTCTGCTTCTTCTGATTCACCCTCCAGTCTTCACCTTCTCCTTCTCCTTCTTCTGCTTCTTCTGATTCACCCTCCAGACTTCACCTTCTCCTTTTCCTTCTTCTCCTTCTTCTGATTCACCCTCCTGACTTCACCTTCTCCTTCTCCTTCTTCTGCTTCTGCTGATTCACCCTCCAGACTTCACCTTCTCCTTCTCCTTCTTCTACTTCTTCTGATTCACCCTCCAGACTTCACCTTCTCCTTCTAATTCTTCTGCTTCTTCTGATTCACCCTCCAGACTTCACCTGCTCCTTCTCCTTCTTCTGCTTCTTCTGATTCACCCTCCAGACTTCACCTTCTCCTTCTCCTTCTTCTGCTTCTTCTGCTTCACCCTCCAGACTTCACCTTCTCCTTCTCCTTCTTCTGCTTCTTCTGCTTCACCCTCCTGACTTCACCTTCTCCTTCTCCTTCTTCTACTTCTTCTGATTCACCCTCCAGACTTCACCTTCTCCTTCTCCTTCTTCTGCTTCTTCTGCTTCACCCTCCAGACTTCACCTTCTCCTTCTCCTTCTCCTGCTTCTTCTGCTGCGCCCTCCAGACTTCACCTTCTCCTTCTCCTTCTTCTGCTTCTTCTGCTTCACCCTCCTGACTTCACCTTCTCCTTCTCCTTCTTCTACTTCTTCTGCTTCATCCCCCTGACTTCACCTTCTCCTTCTCCTTCTTCTGCTTCTTCTGATTCACCCTCCTAACTTCACCTTCTCCTTCTCCTTCTTCTGCTTCTTCTGATTCACCCTCCTGACTTCACCTTCTCCTTCTCCTTCTTCTGCTTCTTCTGATTCACCCTCCAGACTTCACCTTCTCCTTCTCCTTCTTCTGCTTCTTCTGATTCACCCTCCAGACTTCACCTTCTCCTTCGCCTTATTCTGCTTCTCCTGATTCACCCTCCAGACTTTACCTTCTCCTTCTCCTTCTTCTGCTTCTTCTGCATTACCCTCCAGACTTCACCTTCTCCTTCTCCTTCTTCTATTTCTTCTGATTCACCCTCCAGACTTCATCTTCTCCTTCTCCTTCTTCTGCTTCTTCTGATTCACCCTCCAGACTTCACCTTCTCCTTCTCCTTCTTCTACTTCTTCTGATTCACCCTCCAGACTTCACCTTCTCCTTCTCCTTCTTCTACTTCTTCTGATTCACCCTCCAGACTGCAACTTCTCCTTCTCCTTCTTCTGCTTCTCCTGATTCACCCTCCAGACTTTACCTTCTCCTTCTCCTTCTTCTGCTTCTTCTGTTTCACCCTCCAGACTTCACCTTCTCCTTCTCCTTCTTCTATTTCTTCTGATTCACCCTCCAGACTTCATCTTCTCCTTCTCCTTCTTCTGCTTCTTCTGATTCACCCTCCTAACTTCACCTTCTCCTTCTCCTTCTTCTGCTTCTTCTGATTCACCCTCCTGACTTCAGCTTCTCCTTCTCCTTCTTCTGCTTCTTCTGATTCACCCTCCAGACTTCACCTTCTCCTTCTCCTTCTTCTGCTTCTTCTGATTCACCCTCCAGACTTCACCTTCTCCTTCTCCTTCTTCTGGTTCTTCTGATTCACCCTCCAGACCTCACCATCTCCTTCTCCTTCTTCTACTTCTTCTGATTCACCATCCAGACTTCATCTTCTCCTTCTCCTTCTTCTGCTTCTTCTGATTCACCCTCCAGACTTCACCTTCTCCTTCTCCTTCTTCTGCTTCTTCTGATTCACCCTCCAGACTTCACCTTCTCCTTCTCCTTCTTCTACTTCTTCTGATTCACCCTCCAGTCTTCACCTTCTCCTTCTCCTTCTTCTGCTTCTTCTGCTTCACCCTCCAGACTTCACCTTCTCCTTCTCTTTCTTCTGCTTCTTCTGATTCACCCTCCAGACTTCACCTTCTCCTTCTCCTTCTTCTGATTCTTCTGATTCACCCTCCAGACTTCACCTTCTCCTTCTCCTTCTTCTGCTTCTTCTGATTCACCCTCCTGACTTCACCTTCTCCTTCTTCTTCTTCTACTTCTTCTGATTCACCCTCCTGACTTCACCTTCGCCTTCTCCTTCTTCTACTTCTGATTCACCCTCCAGGCTTCACCTTCTCCTTCTCCTTCTTCTACTTCTTCTGATTCACCCTCCAGACTTCACCTTCTCCTTCTCCTTCTTCTGCTTCTTCTGATTCACCCTCCAGACTTCACCTTCTCCTTCGCCTTATTCTGCTTCTCCTGATTCACCCTCCAGACTTTACCTTCTCCTTCTCCTTCTTCTGCTTCTTCTGTTTCACCCTCCAGACTTCACCTTCTCCTTCTCCTTCTTCTATTTCTTCTGATTCACCCTCCAGACTTCATCTTCTCCTTCTCCTTCTTCTGCTTCTTCTGATTCACCCTCCAGACTTCACCTTCTCCTTCTCCTTCTTCTACTTCTTCTGATTCACCCTCCAGACTTCACCTTCTCCTTCTCCTTCTTCTACTTCTTCTGATTCACCCTCCAGACTTCACCTTCTCCTTCTTCTGCTTCTCCTGATTCACCCTCCAGACTTTACCTTCTCCTTCTCCTTCTTCTGCTTCTTCTGTTTCACCCTCCAGACTTCACCTTCTCCTTCTCCTTCTTCTATTTCTTCTGATTCACCCTCCAGACTTAATCTTCTCCTTCTCCTTCTTCTGCTTCTTCTGATTCACCCTCCAGACTTCACCTTCTCCTTCTCCTTCTTCTACTTCTTCTGATTCACCCTCCAGACTTCACCTTCCCTTCTCCTTCTTCTGCTTCTTCTGATTCACCCTCCAGACTTCACCTTCTCCTTCTCCTTCTTCTGCTTCTTCTGATTCACCCTCCAGACTTCACCGTCTCCTTCTCCTTCTTCTACTTCTTCTGATTCACCCTCCAGACTTCACCTTCTCCTTCTCCTTCTTCTGCTTCTTCTAATTCACCCTCCAGACTTCACCTTCTCCTTCTCCTTCTTCTACTTCTTCTGATTCACCCTCCAGACTTCACCTTCTCCTTCTCCTTCTTCTACTTCTTCTGCTTCATCCCCCTGACTTCACCTTCTCCTTCTCCTTCTTCTGCTTCTTCTGATTCACCCTCCAGACTTCACCTTCTCCTTCTCCTTCTTCTGCTTCTTCTGATTCACCCTCCAGACTTCACCTTCTCCTTCTGCTTCTTCTACTTCTTCTGATTCACCCTCCAGACTTCACCTTCCCCTTCTCCTTCTTCTGCTTTTTCTGCTTCGCCCTCCAGACTTCACCTTCTCCTTCTCCTTCTTCTGCTTCTTCTGCTTCACCCTCCAGACTTCACCTTCTCCTTCTCCTTCTTCTGCTTCTTCTGCTTCACTCTCCTGACTTCACCTTCTCCTTCTCCTTCTTCTACTTCTTCTGATTCACCCTCCAGACTTCACCTTCTCCTTCTCCTTCTTCTGCTTCTTCTGCTTCACCCTCCTGACTTCACCTTCTCCTTCTCCTTCTTCTACTTCTTCTGCTTCACCCCCCTGACTTCACCTGCTCCTTCTCCTTCTTCTGCTTCTTCTGATTCACCCTCCTAACTTTACCTTCTGCTTCTCCTTCTTCTGCTTCTTCTGATTCACCCTCCTGACTTCACCTTCTCCTTCTCCTTCTTCTGCTTCTTCTAATTCACCCTCCAGACTTCACCTTCTCCTTCTCCTTCTTCAGCTTCTTCTGATTCACCCTCCAGACTTCACCTTCTCCTTCTCCTTCTTCTGCTTCTTCTGATTCACCCTCCTAACTTCACCTTCTCCTTCTCCTTCTTCTGCTTCTTCTGATTCACCCTCCTGACTTCACCTTCTCCTTCTCCTTCTTCTGCTTCTTCTGATTCACCCTCCAGACTTCACCTTCTCCTTCTCCTTCTTCTGCTTCTTCTGATTCACCCTCCAGACTTCACCTTCTCATTCTCCTTCTTCTGCTTCTTCTGATTCACACTCCAGACCTCACCTTCTCCTTCTACTTCTTCTACTTCTTCTGATTCACCCTCCAGACTTCATCTTCTCCTTCTCCTTCTTCTGCTTCTTCTGATTCACCCTCCAGACTTCACCTTCTCCTTCTCCTTCTTCTGCTTCTTCTGATTCACCCTCCAGACTTCACCTTCTCCTTCTCCTTCTTCTACTTCTTCTGATTCGCCCTCCAGGCCTCACCTTCTCCTTCTCCTTCTTCTACTTCTTCTGATTCACCCTCCAGTCTTCACCTTCTCCTTCTCCTTCTTCTGTTTCTTCTGCTTCACCCTCCAGAATTCACCTTCTCCTTCTCTTTCTTCTGCCTCTTCTGATTCACCCTCCAGACTTCACCTTCTCCTTCTCCTTCTTCTGATTCTTCTGATTCACCCTCCAGACTTCACCTTCTCCTTCTCCTTCTTCTGCTTCTTCTGATTCACCCTCCTGACTTCACCTTCTCCTTCTCCTTCTTCTACTTCTTCTGATTCACCCTCCTGACTTCACCTTCTCCTTCTCCTTCTTCTACTTCTTCTGCTTCACCCTCCAGACTTCACCTTCTCCTTCTCCTTCTTCTACTGCTTCTGATTCACCCTCCAGACTTCACCTTCTCCTTCTCCTTCTTCTACTTCTTCCGATTCACCCTCCAGACTTCACCATCTCCTTCTCCTTCTTCTACTTCTTCTGATTCACCCTCCAGACTTCACCTTCTCCTTCTCCTTCTTCTGCTTCTTCTGATTCACCCTTCAGACTTCACCTTCTCCTTCTCCTTCTTCTGCTTCTTCTGATTCATCCTTCAGACTTCACCTTCTCCTTCTCCTTCTTCTTCTTCTTCTGATTCACCCTCCAGACCTCACCTTCTCCTTCTTCTACTTCTTCTGATTCACCCTCCAGACATCATCTTCTCCTTCTCCTTCTTCTGCTTCTTCTGATTCACCCTCCAGTCTTCACCTTCTCCTTCTCCTTCTTCTGCTTCTTCTGATTCACCCTCCAGACTTCACCTTCTCCTTTTCCTTCTTCTCCTTCTTCTGATTCACCCTCCTGACTTCACCTTCTCCTTCTCCTTCTTCTGCTTCTGCTGATTCACCCTCCAGACTTCACCTTCTCCTTCTCCTTCTTCTACATCTTCTGATTCACCCTCCAGACTTCACCTTCTCCTTCTCCTTCTTCTGCTTCTTCTGATTCACCCTCCAGACTTCACCTTCTCCTTCTCCTTCTTCTGCTTCTTCTGATTCACCCTCCAGACTTCACCTTCTCCTTCTCCTTCTTCTGCTTCTTCTGCTTCACCCTCCTGACTTCACCTTCTCCTTCTCCTTCTTCTACTTCTTCTGATTCACCCTCCAGACTTCACCTTCTCCTTCTCCTTCTTCTGCTTCTTCTGCTTCACCCTCCAGACTTCACCTTCTCCTTCTCCTTCTCCTGCTTCTTCTGCTGCGCCCTCCAGACTTGACCTTCTCCTTCTCCTTCTTCTGCTTCTTCTGCTTCACCCTCCTGACTTCACCTTCTCCTTCTCCTTCTTCTACTTCTTCTGCTTCATCCCCCTGACTTCACCTTCTCCTTCTCCTTCTTCTGCTTCTTCTGATTCACCCTCCTAACTTCACCTTCTCCTTCTCCTTCTTCTGCTTCTTCTGATTCACCCTCCTGACTTCACCTTCTCCTTCTCCTTCTTCTGCTTCTTCTGATTCACCCTCCAGACTTCACCT
Organism: Somniosus microcephalus; assembly: GCF_052327205.1. Classification (NCBI taxonomy): domain Eukaryota; kingdom Metazoa; phylum Chordata; class Chondrichthyes; order Squaliformes; family Somniosidae; genus Somniosus; species Somniosus microcephalus. The sequence goes on from NW_028225257.1 coordinate 903,920, forward strand.
TCTCCTTCTCCTTCTTCTGCTTCTTCTGATTCACCCTCCAGACTTCACCTTCTCCTTCGCCTTATTCTGCTTCTCCTGATTCACCCTCCAGACTTTACCTTCTCCTTCTCCTTCTTCTGCTTCTTCTGCATTACCCTCCAGACTTCACCTTCTCCTTCTCCTTCTTCTATTTCTTCTGATTCACCCTCCAGACTTCATCTTCTCCTTCTCCTTCTTCTGCTTCTTCTGATTCACCCTCCAGACTTCACCTTCTCCTTCTCCTTCTTCTACTTCTTCTGATTCACCCTCCAGACTTCACCTTCTCCTTCTCCTTCTTCTACTTCTTCTGATTCACCCTCCAGACTGCAACTTCTCCTTCTCCTTCTTCTGCTTCTCCTGATTCACCCTCCAGACTTTACCTTCTCCTTCTCCTTCTTCTGCTTCTTCTGTTTCACCCTCCAGACTTCACCTTCTCCTTCTCCTTCTTCTATTTCTTCTGATTCACCCTCCAGACTTCATCTTCTCCTTCTCCTTCTTCTGCTTCTTCTGATTCACCCTCCTAACTTCACCTTCTCCTTCTCCTTCTTCTGCTTCTTCTGATTCACCCTCCTGACTTCAGCTTCTCCTTCTCCTTCTTCTGCTTCTTCTGATTCACCCTCCAGACTTCACCTTCTCCTTCTCCTTCTTCTGCTTCTTCTGATTCACCCTCCAGACTTCACCTTCTCCTTCTCCTTCTTCTGGTTCTTCTGATTCACCCTCCAGACCTCACCATCTCCTTCTCCTTCTTCTACTTCTTCTGATTCACCATCCAGACTTCATCTTCTCCTTCTCCTTCTTCTGCTTCTTCTGATTCACCCTCCAGACTTCACCTTCTCCTTCTCCTTCTTCTGCTTCTTCTGATTCACCCTCCAGACTTCACCTTCTCCTTCTCCTTCTTCTACTTCTTCTGATTCACCCTCCAGTCTTCACCTTCTCCTTCTCCTTCTTCTGCTTCTTCTGCTTCACCCTCCAGACTTCACCTTCTCCTTCACTTTCTTCTGCTTCTTCTGATTCACCCTCCAGACTTCACCTTCTCCTTCTCCTTCTTCTGATTCTTCTGATTCACCCTCCAGACTTCACCTTCTCCTTCTCCTTCTTCTGCTTCTTCTGATTCACCCTCCTGACTTCACCTTCTCCTTCTTCTTCTTCTACTTCTTCTGATTCACCCTCCTGACTTCACCTTCGCCTTCTCCTTCTTCTACTTCTGATTCACCCTCCAGGCTTCACCTTCTCCTTCTCCTTCTTCTACTTCTTCTGATTCACCCTCCAGACTTCACCTTCTCCTTCTCCTTCTTCTGCTTCTTCTGATTCACCCTCCAGACTTCACCTTCTCCTTCGCCTTATTCTGCTTCTCCTGATTCACCCTCCAGACTTTACCTTCTCCTTCTCCTTCTTCTGCTTCTTCTGTTTCACCCTCCAGACTTCACCTTCTCCTTCTCCTTCTTCTATTTCTTCTGATTCACCCTCCAGACTTCATCTTCTCCTTCTCCTTCTTCTGCTTCTTCTGATTCACCCTCCAGACTTCACCTTCTCCTTCTCCTTCTTCTACTTCTTCTGATTCACCCTCCAGACTTCACCTTCTCCTTCTCCTTCTTCTACTTCTTCTGATTCACCCTCCAGACTTCACCTTCTCCTTCTTCTGCTTCTCCTGATTCACCCTCCAGACTTTACCTTCTCCTTCTCCTTCTTCTGCTTCTTCTGTTTCACCCTCCAGACTTCACCTTCTCCTTCTCCTTCTTCTATTTCTTCTGATTCACCTTCCAGACTTAATCTTCTCCTTCTCCTTCTTCTGCTTCTTCTGATTCACCCTCCAGACTTCACCTTCTCCTTCTCCTTCTTCTACTTCTTCTGATTCACCCTCCAGACTTCACCTTCCCTTCTCCTTCTTCTGCTTCTTCTGATTCACCCTCCAGACTTCACCTTCTCCTTCTCCTTCTTCTGCTTCTTCTGATTCACCCTCCAGACTTCACCGTCTCCTTCTCCTTCTTCTACTTCTTCTGATTCACCCTCCAGACTTCACCTTCTCCTTCTCCTTCTTCTGCTTCTTCTAATTCACCCTCCAGACTTCACCTTCTCCTTCTCCTTCTTCTACTTCTTCTGATTCACCCTCCAGACTTCACCTTCTCCTTCTCCTTCTTCTACTTCTTCTGCTTCATCCCCCTGACTTCACCTTCTCCTTCTCCTTCTTCTGCTTCTTCTGATTCACCCTCCAGACTTCACCTTCTCCTTCTCCTTCTTCTGCTTCTTCTGATTCACCCTCCAGACTTCACCTTCTCCTTCTGCTTCTTCTACTTCTTCTGATTCACCCTCCAGACTTCACCTTCCCCTTCTCCTTCTTCTGCTTTTTCTGCTTCGCCCTCCAGACTTCACCTTCTCCTTCTCCTTCTTCTGCTTCTTCTGCTTCACCCTCCAGACTTCACCTTCTCCTTCTCCTTCTTCTGCTTCTTCTGCTTCACTCTCCTGACTTCACCTTCTCCTTCTCCTTCTTCTACTTCTTCTGATTCACCCTCCAGACTTCACCTTCTCCTTCTCCTTCTTCTGCTTCTTCTGCTTCACCCTCCTGACTTCACCTTCTCCTTCTCCTTCTTCTACTTCTTCTGCTTCACCCCCCTGACTTCACCTGCTCCTTCTCCTTCTTCTGCTTCTTCTGATTCACCCTCCTAACTTTACCTTCTGCTTCTCCTTCTTCTGCTTCTTCTGATTCACCCTCCTGACTTCACCTTCTCCTTCTCCTTCTTCTGCTTCTTCTAATTCACCCTCCAGACTTCACCTTCTCCTTCTCCTTCTTCAGCTTCTTCTGATTCACCCTCCAGACTTCACCTTCTCCTTCTCCTTCTTCTGCTTCTTCTGATTCACCCTCCTAACTTCACCTTCTCCTTCTCCTTCTTCTGCTTCTTCTGATTCACCCTCCTGACTTCACCTTCTCCTTCTCCTTCTTCTGCTTCTTCTGATTCACCCTCCAGACTTCACCTTCTCCTTCTCCTTCTTCTGCTTCTTCTGATTCACCCTCCAGACTTCACCTTCTCATTCTCCTTCTTCTGCTTCTTCTGATTCACACTCCAGACCTCACCTTCTCCTTCTACTTCTTCTACTTCTTCTGATTCACCCTCCAGACTTCATCTTCTCCTTCTCCTTCTTCTGCTTCTTCTGATTCACCCTCCAGACTTCACCTTCTCCTTCTCCTTCTTCTGCTTCTTCTGATTCACCCTCCAGACTTCACCTTCTCCTTCTCCTTCTTCTACTTCTTCTGATTCGCTCTCCAGTCCTCACCTTCTCCTTCTCCTTCTTCTACTTCTTCTGATTCACCCTCCAGTCTTCACCTTCTCCTTCTCCTTCTTCTGTTTCTTCTGCTTCACCCTCCAGAATTCACCTTCTCCTTCTCTTTCTTCTGCTTCTTCTGATTCACCCTCCAGACTTCACCTTCTCCTTCTCCTTCTTCTGATTCTTCTGATTCACCCTCCAGACTTCACCTTCTCCTTCTCCTTCTTCTGCTTCTTCTGATTCACCCTCCTGACTTCACCTTCTCCTTCTCCTTCTTCTACTTCTTCTGATTCACCCTCCTGACTTCACCTTCTCCTTCTCCTTCTTCTACTTCTTCTGCTTCACCCTCCAGACTTCACCTTCTCCTTCTCCTTCTTCTACTGCTTCTGATTCACCCTCCAGACTTCACCTTCTCCTTCTCCTTCTTCTACTTCTTCTGATTCACCCTCCAGACTTCACCTTCTCCTTCTCCTTCTTCTACTTCTTCTGATTCACCCTCCAGACTTCACCTTCTCCTTCTCCTTCTTCTGCTTCTTCTGATTCACCCTCCAGACTTCACCTTCTCCTTCTCCTTCTTCTGCTTCTTCTGATTCACCCTCCAGACTTCACCTTCTCCTTCTCCTTCTTCTGCTTCTTCTGATTCATCCTCCAGACTTCACCTTCTCCTTCTCCTTCTTCTACTTCTTCTGATTCACCCTCCAGACTTCACCTTCTCCTTCTCGTTCTTCTGCTTCTTCTGATTCACCCTCCAGACTTCACCTTCTCCTTCTCCTTCGTCAACTTCTTCTGATTCACCCTCCAGACTACACCTTCTCCTTCTCCTTCTTCTACTTCTTCTGATTCACCCTCCAGACTTCACCTTCTCCTTCTCGTTCTTCTGCTTCTTCTGATTCACCCTCCAGACTTCACCTTCTCCTTCTCCGTCTTCTACTTCTTCTGATTCACCCTCCAGACTTCACCTTCTCCTTCTCCTTCTTCTACTTCTTCTGATTCACCCTCCAGACTTCACCTTCTCCTTCTCCTTCTTCTACTTCTTCTGCTTCTCCCTCCAGACGTCACCTTCTCCTTCTCCTTCTTCTGCTTCTTCTGATTCACACTCCAGACTTCACCTTCTCCTTCTCCTTCTTCTACTTCTTCTGATTCACCCTCCAGACTTCACCTTCTCCTTCTCCTTCTTCTACTTCTTCTGATTCACCCTCCAGACTTCACCTTCTCCTTCTCCTTCTTCTACTTCTTCCGATTCACCCTCCTGACTTCACCTTCTCCTTCTCCTTCTTCTGCTTCTTCTGCTTCACCCTCCTGACTTCACCTTCTCCTTCTCCTTCTTCTACTTCTTCTGATTCACCCTCCTGACTTCACCTTCTCCTTCTCCTTCTTCTACTTCTTCTGATTCACCCTCCAGACTTCACCTTCTCCTTCTCCTTCTTCTGCTTCTTCTGCTTCACCCTCCAGACTTCACCTTCTCCTTCTCCTTCTTCTGCTTCTTCTGCTTCGCCCTCCAGACTTCACCTTCTCCTTCTCCTTCTTCTGCTTCTTCTGCTTCACCCTCCAGACTTCACCTTCTCCTTCTCCTTCTTCTGCTTCTTCTGCTTCACTCTCCTGACTTCACCTTCTCCTTCTCCTTCTTCTACTTCTTCTGATTCACCCTCCAGACTTCACCTTCTCCTTCTCCTTCTTCTGCTTCTTCTGCTGCGCCCTCCAGACTTCACCTTCTCCTTCTCCTTCTTCTGCTTCTTCTTATTCACCCTCCAAACTTCACCTTCTCCTTCTCCTTCTTCTGCTTCTTCTGATTCACCCTCCAGACTTCACCTTCTCCTTCTCCTTCTTCTGCTTCTTCTGCTTCACCCTCCAGACTTCACCTTCTCCTTCTCCTTCTTCTGCTTCTTCTGCTTCACCCTCCTGACTTCACCTTCTCCTTCTCCTTCTTCTACTTCTTCTGATTCACCCTCCAGACTTCACCTACTCCTTCTCCTTCTTCTGCTTCTTCTGCTTCACCCTCCAGACTTCACCTTCTCCTTCTCCTTCTTCTGCTTCTTCTGCTTCACTCTCCTGACTTCACCTTCTCCTTCTCCTTCTTCTACTTCTTCTGATTCACCCTCCAGGCTTCACCTTCTCCTTCTCCTTCTTCTGCTTCTTCTGCTTCACCCTCCTGACTTCACCTTCTCCTTCTCCTTCTTCTACTTCTTCTGCTTCACCCCCCTGACTTCACCTGCTCCTTCTCCTTCTTCTGCTTCTTCTGCTTCACCCTCCTGACTTCACCTTCTCCTTCTCCTTCTTCTACTTCTTCTGCTTCACCCCCCTGACTTCACATGCTCCATCTCCTTCTTCTGCTTCTTCTGATTCACCCTCCTAACTTTACCTTCTCCTTCTCCTTCTTCTACTTCTTCTGATTCACCCTCCAGACTTCACCTTCTCCTTCTCCTTCTTCTACTTCTTCTGATTCACCCTCCAGACTTCACCTTCTCCTTCTCCTTCTTCTGCTTCTTCTGATTCACCCTCCAGACTTCACCTTCTCCTTCTCCTTATTCTGCTTCTTCTGATTCACCCTCCAGACTTCACCTTCTCCTTCTCCTTCTTCTGCTTCTTCTGATTCACCCTCCAGACTTCACCTTCTCCTTCTCCTTCTTCTGCTTCTTCTGATTCACCCTCCAGACTTCACCTTCTCCTTCTGCTTCTTCTACTTCTTCTGATTCAACCTCCAGACTTCACCTTCCCCTTCTCCTTCTTCTGCTTCTTCTGATTCACCCTCCAGACTTCACCTTCTCCTTCTGCTTCTTCTACTTCTTCTGATTCAACCTCCAGACTTCACCTTCCCCTTCTCCTTCTTCTGCTTTTTCTGCTTCGCCCTCCAGACTTCACCTTCTCCTTCTCCTTCTTCTGCTTCTTCTGCTTCACCCTCCAGACTTCACCTTCTCCTTCTCCTTCTTCTGCTTCTTCTGCTTCACTCTCCTGACTTCACCTTCTCCTTCTCCATCTTCTACTTCTTCTGATTCACCCTCCAGACTTCACCTTCTCCTTCTCCTTCTTCTGCTTCTTCTGCTTCACCCTCCTGACTTCACCTTCTCCTTCTCCTTCTTCTACTTCTTCTGCTTCACCCCCCTGACTTCACCTGCTCCTTCTCCTTCTTCTGCTTCTTCTGATTCACCCTCCTAACTTTACCTTCTGCTTCTCCTTCTTCTGCTTCTTCTGATTCACCCTCCTGACTTCACCTTCTCCTTCTCCTTCTTCTGCTTCTTCTAATTCACCCTCCAGACTTCACCTTCTCCTTCTCCTTCTTCAGCTTCTTCTGATTCACCCTCCAGACTTCACCTTCTCCTTCTCCTTCTTCTGCTTCTTCTGATTCACCCTCCTAACTTCACCTTCTCCTTCTCCTTCTTCAGCTTCTTCTGATTCACCCTCCTGACTTCACCTTCTCCTTCTCCTTCTTCTGCTTCTTCTGATTCACCCTCCAGACTTCACCTTCTCCTTCTCCTTCTTCTGCTTCTTCTGATTCACCCTCCAGACTTCACCTTCTCCTTCTCCTTCTTCTGCTTCTTCTGATTCACACTCCAGACCTCACCTTCTCCTTCTACTTCTTCTACTTCTTCTGATTCACCCTCCAGACTTCATCTTCTCCTTCTCCTTCTTCTGCTTCTTCTGATTCACCCTCCAGACTTCACCTTCTCCTTCTCCTTCTTCTGCTTCTTCTGATTCACCCTCCAGACTTCACCTTCTCCTTCTCCTTCTTCTACTTCTTCTGATTCGCCCTCCAGACCTCACCTTCTCCTTCTCCTTCTTCTACTTCTTCTGATTCACCCTCCAGTCTTCACCTTCTCCTTCTCCTTCTTCTGTTTCTTCTGCTTCAACCTCCAGAATTCACCTTCTCCTTCTCTTTCTTCTGCTTCTTCTGATTCACCCTCCAGACTTCACCTTCTCCTTCTCCTTCTTCTGATTCTTCTGATTCACCCTCCAGACTTCACCTTCTCCTTCTCCTTCTTCTGCTTCTTCTGATTCACCCTCCTGACTTCACCTTCTCCTTCTCCTTCTTCTACTTCTTCTGATTCACCCTCCTGACTTCACCTTCTCCTTCTCCTTCTTCTACTTCTTCTGCTTCACCCTCCAGACTTCACCTTCTCCTTCTCCTTCTTCTACTGCTTCTGATTCACCCTCCAGACTTCACCTTCTCCTTCTCCTTCTTCTACTTCTTCTGATTCACCCTCCAGACTTCACCTTCTCCTTCTCCTTCTTCTACTTCTTCTGATTCACCCTCCAGACTTCACCTTCTCCTTCTCCTTCTTCTGCTTCTTCTGATTCACCCTCCAGACTTCACCTTCTCCTTCTCCTTATTCTGCTTCTTCTGATTCACACTCCAGACTTCACCTTCTCCTTCTCCTTCTTCTGCTTCTTCTGATTCACCCTCCAGACTTCACCTTCTCCTTCTCCTTCTTCTGCTTCTTCTGATTCATCCTCCAGACTTCACCTTCTCCTTCTCCTTCTTCTACTTCTTCTGATTCACCCTCCAGACTTCACCTTCTCCTTCTCGTTCTTCTGCTTCTTCTGATTCACCCTCCAGACTTCACCTTCTCCTTCTCCTTCGTCAACTTCTTCTGATTCACCCTCCAGACTACACCTTCTCCTTCTCCTTCTTCTACTTCTTCTGATTCACCCTCCAGACTTCACCTTCTCCTTCTCGTTCTTCTGCTTCTTCTGATTCACCCTCCAGACTTCACCTTCTCCTTCTCCGTCTTCTACTTCTTCTGATTCACCCTCCAGACTTCACCTTCTCCTTCTCCTTCTTCTACTTCTTCTGATTCACCCTCCAGACTTCACCTTCTCCTTCTCCTTCTTCTACTTCTTCTGCTTCTCCCTCCAGACGTCACCTTCTCCTTCTCCTTCTTCTGCTTCTTCTGATTCACCCTCCAGACTTCACCTTCTCCTTCTCCTTCTTCTACTTCTTCTGATTCACCCTCCAGACTTCACCTTCTCCTTCTCCTTCTTCTACTTCTTCTGATTCACCCTCCAGACTTCACCTTCTCCTTCTCCTTCTTCTACTTCTTCCGATTCACCCTCCTGACTTCACCTTCTCCTTCTCCTTCTTCTGCTTCTTCTGCTTCACCCTCCTGACTTCACCTTCTCCTTCTCCTTCTTCTACTTCTTCTGATTCACCCTCCTGACTTCACCTTCTCCTTCTCCTTCTTCTACTTCTTCTGATTCACCCTCCAGACTTCACCTTCTCCTTCTCCTTCTTCTGCTTCTTCTGCTTCACCCTCCAGACTTCACCTTCTCCTTCTCCTTCTTCTGCTTCTTCTGCTTCGCCCTCCAGACTTCACCTTCTCCTTCTCCTTCTTCTGCTTCTTCTGCTTCACCCTCCAGACTTCACCTTCTCCTTCTCCTTCTTCTGCTTCTTCTGCTTCACTCTCCTGACTTCACCTTCTCCTTCTCCTTCTTCTACTTCTTCTGATTCACCCTCCAGACTTCACCTTCTCCTTCTCCTTCTTGTGCTTCTTCTGCTGCGCCCTCCAGACTTCACCTTCTCCTTCTCCTTCTTCTGCTTCTTCTTATTCACCCTCCAAACTTCACCTTCTCCTTCTCCTTCTTCTGCTTCTTCTGATTCACCCTCCAGACTTCACCTTCTCCTTCTCCTTCTTCTGCTTCTTCTGCTTCACCCTCCAGACTTCACCTTCTCCTTCTCCTTCTTCTGCTTCTTCTGCTTCACCCTCCTGACTTCACCTTCTCCTTCTCCTTCTTCTACTTCTTCTGATTCACCCTCCAGACTTCACCTACTCCTTCTCCTTCTTCTGCTTCTTCTGCTTCACCCTCCAGACTTCACCTTCTCCTTCTCCTTCTTCTGCTTCTTCTGCTTCACTCTCCTGACTTCACCTTCTCCTTCTCCTTCTTCTACTTCTTCTGATTCACCCTCCAGACTTCACCTTCTCCTTCTCCTTCTTCTGCTTCTTCTGCTTCACCCTCCTGACTTCACCTTCTCCTTCTCCTTCTTCTACTTCTTCTGCTTCACCCCCCTGACTTCACCTGCTCCTTCTCCTTCTTCTGCTTCTTCTGATTCACCCTCCTAACTTTACCTTCTGCTTCTCCTTCTTCTGCTTCTTCTGATTCACCCTCCTGACTTCACCTTCTCCTTCTCCTTCTTCTGCTTCTTCTAATTCACCCTCCAGACTTCACCTTCTCCTTCTCCTTCTTCTGCTTCTTCTGCTTCACTCTCCTGACTTCACCTTCTCCTTCTCCTTCTTCTACTTCTTCTGATTCACCCTCCAGACTTCACCTTCTCCTTCTCCTTCTTCTGCTTCTTCTGCTTCACCCTCCTGACTTCACCTTCTCCTTCTCCTTCTTCTACTTCTTCTGCTTCACACCCCTGACTTCACCTGCTCCTTCTCCTTCTTCTGCTTCTTCTGATTCACCCTCCTAACTTTACCTTCTGCTTCTCCTTCTTCTGCTTCTTCTGATTCACCATCCTGACTTCACCTTCTCCTTCTCCTTCTTCTGCTTCTTCTAATTCACCCTCCAGACTTCACCTTCTCCTTCTCCTTCTTCTGCTTCTTCTGATTCACACTCCAGACCTCACCTTCTCCTTCTACTTCTTCTACTTCTTCTGATTCACCCTCCAGACTTCATCTTCTCCTTCTCCTTCTTCTGCTTCTTCTGATTCACCCTCCAGACTTCACCTTCTCCTTCTCCTTCTTCCACTTCTTCTGATTCGCCCTCCAGACCTCACCTTCTCCTTCTCCTTCTTCTACTTCTTCTGATTCACCCTCCAGTCTTCACCTTCTCCTTCTCCTTCTTCTGTTTCTTCTGCTTCACCCTCCAGAATTCACCTTCTCCTTCTCTTTCTTCTGCTTCTTCTGATTCACCCTCCAGACTTCACCTTCTCCTTCTCCTTCTTCTGATTCTTCTGATTCACCCTCCAGACTTCACCTTCTCCTTCTCCTTCTTCTGCTTCTTCTGATTCACCCTCCTGACTTCACCTTCTCCTTCTCCTTCTTCTACTTCTTCTGATTCACCCTCCTGACTTCACCTTCTCCTTCTCCTTCTTCTACTTCTTCTGCTTCACCCTCCAGACTTCACCTTCTCCTTCTCCTTCTTCTACTGCTTCTGATTCACCCTCCAGACTTCACCTTCTCCTTCTCCTTCTTCTACTTCTTCTGATTCACCCTCCAGACTTCACCTTCTCCTTCTCCTTCTTCTACTTCTTCTGATTCACCCTCCAGACTTCACCTTCTCCTTCTCCTTCTTCTGCTTCTTCTGATTCACCCTCCAGACTTCACCTTCTCCTTCTCCTTATTCTGCTTCTTCTGATTCACACTTCAGACTTCACCTTCTCCTTCTCCTTCTTCTGCTTCTTCTGATTCACCCTCCAGACTTCACCTTCTCCTTCTCCTTCTTCTGCTTCTTCTGATTCATCCTCCAGACTTCACCTTCTCCTTCTCCTTCTTCTACTTCTTCTGATTCACCCTCCAGACTTCACCTTCTCCTTCTCATTCTTCTGCTTCTTCTGATTCACCCTCCAGACTTCACCTTCTCCTTCTCCTTCGTCAACTTCTTCTGATTCACCCTCCAGACTACACCTTCTCCTTCTCCTTCTTCTACTTCTTCTGATTCACCCTCCAGACTTCACCTTCTCCTTCTCCTTCTTCTGCTTCTTCTGATTCACCCTCCAGACTTCACCTTCTCCTTCTCCGTCTTCTACTTCTTCTGATTCACCCTCCAGACTTCACCTTCTCCTTCTCCTTCTTCTACTTCTTCTGATTCACCCTCCAGACTTCACCTTCTCCTTCTCCTTCTTCTACTTCTTCTGCTTCTCCCTCCAGACGTCACCTTCTCCTTCTCCTTCTTCTGCTTCTTCTGATTCACCCTCCAGACTTCACCTTCTCCTTCTCCTTCTTCTACTTCTTCTGATTCACCCTCCAGACTTCACCTTCTCCTTCTCCTTCTTCTACTTCTTCTGATTCACCCTCCAGACTTCACCTTCTCCTTCTCCTTCATCTACTTCTTCCGATTCACCCTCCTGACTTCACCTTCTCCTTCTCCTTCTTCTGCTTCTTCTGCTTCACCCTCCTGACTTCACCTTCTCCTTCTCCTTCTTCTACTTCTTCTGATTCACCCTCCTGACTTCACCTTCTCCTTCTCCTTCTTCTACTTCTTCTGATTCACCCTCCAGACTTCACCTTCTCCTTCTCCTTCTTCTGCTTCTTCTGCTTCACCCTCCAGACTTCACCTTCTCCTTCTCCTTCTTCTGCTTCTTCTGCTTCGCCCTCCAGACTTCACCTTCTCCTTCTCCTTCTTCTGCTTCTTCTGCTTCACCCTCCAGACTTCACCTTCTCCTTCTCCTTCTTCTGCTTCTTCTGCTTCACTCTCCTGACTTCACCTTCTCCTTCTCCTTCTTCTACTTCTTCTGATTCACCCTCCAGACTTCACCTTCTCCTTCTCCTTCTTCTGCTTCTTCTGCTGCGCCCTCCAGACTTCACCTTCTCCTTCTCCTTCTTCTGCTTCTTCTTATTCACCCTCCAGACTTCACCTTCTCCTTCTCCTTCTTTTGCTTCTTCTGATTCACCCTCCAGACTTCACCTTCTCCTTCTCCTTCTTCTGCTTCTTCTGCTTCACCCTCCAGACTTCACCTTCTCCTTCTCCTTCTTCTGCTTCTTCTGCTTCACCCTCCGGACTTCACCTTCTCCTTCTCCTTCTTCTACTTCTTCTGATTCACCCTCCAGACTTCACCTACTCCTTCTCCTTCTTCTGCTTCTTCTGCTTCACCCTCCAGACTTCACCTTCTCCTTCTCCTTCTTCTGCTTCTTCTGCTTCGCCCTCCAGACTTCACCTTCTCCTTCTCCTTCTTCTGCTTCTTCTGCTTCACTCTCCTGATTCCACCTTCTCCTTCTCCTTCTTCTACTTCTTCTGATTCACCCTCCAGACTTCACCCACTCCTTCTCCTTCTTCTGCTTCTTCTGCTTCACCCTCCAGACTTCACCTTCTCTTTCTCCTTCTTCTGCTTCTTCTGCTGCGCCCTCCAGACTTCACCTTCTCCTTCTCATTCTTCTGCTTCTTCTGATTCACCCTCCAGACTTCACCTTCTCCTTCTCCTTCTTCTACTTCTTCTGATCCACCCTCCTGACTTCACCTTCTCCTTCTCCTTCTTCTGCTTCTTCTGCTTCACCCTCCAGACTTCACCTTCTCCTTCTCCTTCTTCTGCTTCTTCTGCTTCACCCTCCAGACTTCACCTTCTCCTTCTCCTTCTTCTGCTTCTTCTGCTTCACCCTCCTGACTTCACCTTATCCTTCTCCTTCTTCTACTTCTTCTGATTCACCCTCCAGACTTCACCTACTCCTTCTCCTTCTTCTGCTTCTTCTGCTTCACCCTCCAGACTTCACCTTCTCCTTCTCCTTCCTCTGCTTCTTCTGCTTCGCCCTCCAGACTTCACCTTCTCCTTCTCCTTCTTCTGCTTCTTCTGCTTCACTCTCCTGACTTCACCTTCTCCTTCTCCTTCTTCTACTTCTTCTGATTCACCCTCCAGACTTCACCCTCTCCTTCTCCTTCTTCTGCTTCTTCTGCTTCACCCTCCAGACTTCACCTTCTCCTTCTCCTTCTTCTGCTTCTTCTGCTTCACCGTCCTGACTTCACCTTCTCCTTCTCCTTCTTCTACTTCTTCTGCTTCACCCCCTGACTTCACCTGCTCCTTCTCCTTCTTCTGCTTCTTCTGATTCACCCTCCAGACTTCACCTTCTCCTTCTCCTTCTTCTGCTTCTTCTGATTCACCCTCCAGACTTCACCTTCTCCTTCTCCTTCTTCTGCTTCTTCTGATTCACCCTCCAGTCCTCACCTTCTCCTTCTCCTTCTTCTACTTCTTCTGATTCACCCTCCAGACTTCATCTTCTCCTTCTCCTTCTTCTGCTTCTTCTGATTCACCCTCCAGACTTCACCTTCTCCTTCTCCTTCTTCTACTTCTTCTGATTCACCCTCCAGACTTCACCTTCTCCTTCTCCTTCTTCTACTTCGTCTGATTCACCCTCCAGACTTCACCTTCTCCTTCTCCTTCTTCTACTTCTTCTGATTCACCCTCCAGTCTTCACCTACTCCTTCTCCTTCTTCTGTTTCTTCTGCTTCACCCTCCAGACTTTACCTTCTCCTTCTCTTTCTTCTGCTTCTGCTGATTCACCCTCCAGACTTCATCTTCTCCTTCTCCTTCTTCTGATTCTTCTGATTCACCCTCCAGACTTCACCTTCTCCTTCTCCTTCTTCTGCTTCTTCTGATTCACCCTCCTGACTTCACCTTCTCCTTCTCCTTCTTCTACTTCTTCTGCTTCACCCTCCAGACTTCACCTTCTCCTTCTCCTTCTACTACTTCTTCTGATTCACCCTCCAGACTTCACCTTCTCCTTCTCCTTCTTCTGCTTCTTCTGATTCACCCTCCAGACTTCACCTTCTCCTTCTCCTTATTCTGCTTCTTCTGATTCACCCTCCAGACTTCACCTCCTCCTTCTCCTTCTTCTGCTTCTTCTGATTCAACCTCCAGACTTCACCTTTTCCTTCTCCTTCTTCTGCTTCTTCTGATTCACCCTCCAGACTTCACCTTCTCCTTCTCCTTCTTCTGCTTCTTCTGATTCACCCTCCAGACTTCACCTTCTCCTTCTCCATCTTCTACTTCTTCTGATTCACCCTCCAGACTTCACCTTCTCCTTCTCTTTCTTCTGCTTCTTCTGATTCTCCCTCCAGACTTCACCTTCTCCTTCTCCTTCTTCTGCTTCTTCTGATTCACCCTCCAGACTTCACCTTCTCCTTCTCCGTCTTCTACTTCTTCTGATTCACCCTCCAGACTTCACCTTCTCCTTCTCCTTCTTCTACTTCTTCTGATTCACCCTCCAGACTTCACCTTCTCCTTCTCCTTCTTCTACTTCTTCTGCTTCTCCCTCCAGACGTCACCTTCTCCTTCTCCTTCTTCTGCTTCTTCTGATTCACCCTCCAGAATTCACCTTCTCCTTCTCCTTCTTCTACTTCTTCTGATTCACCCTCCAGACTTCACCTTCTCCTTCTCCTTCTTCTACTTCTTCTGATTCACCCTCCAGACTTCACCTTCTCCTTCTCCTTCTTCTACTTCTTCCGATTCACCCTCCTGACTTCACCTTCTCCTTCTCCTTCTTCTGCTTCTTCTGCTTCACCCTCCTGACTTCACCTTCTCCTTCTCCTTCTTCTACTTCTTCTGATTCACCCTCCTGACTTCACCTTCTCCTTCTCCTTCTTCTACTTCTTCTGATTCACCCTCCAGACTTCACCTTCTCCTTCTCCTTCTTCTGCTTCTTCTGCTTCACCCTCCAGACTTCACCTTCTCCTTCTCCTTCTTCTGCTTCTTCTGCTTCGCCCTCCTGACTTCACCTTCTCCTTCTCCTTCTTCTGCTTCTTCTGCTTCACCCTCCAGACTTCACCTTCTCCTTCTCCTTCTTCTGCTTCTTCTGCTTCACTCTCCTGACTTCACCTTCTCCTTCTCCTTCTTCTACTTCTTCTGATTCACCCTCCAGACTTCACCTTCTCCTTCTCCTTCTTCTGCTTCTTCTGCTGCGCCCTCCAGACTTCACCTTCTCCTTCTCCTTCTTCTGCTTCTTCTTATTCACCCTCCAAACTTCACCTTCTCCTTCTCCTTCTTCTGCTTCTTCTGATTCACCCTCCAGACTTCACCTTCTCCTTCTCCTTCTTCTGCTTCTTCTGCTTCACCCTCCAGACTTCACCTTCTCCTTCTCCTTCTTCTGCTTCTTCTGCTTCACCCTCCTGACTTCACCTTCTCCTTCTCCTTCTTCTACTTCTTCTGATTCACCCTCCAGACTTCACCTACTCCTTCTCCTTCTTCTGCTTCTTCTGCTTCACCCTCCAGACTTCACCTTCTCCTTCTCCTTCTTCTGCTTCTTCTGCTTCACTCTCCTGACTTCACCTTCTCCTTCTCCTTCTTCTACTTCTTCTGATTCACCCTCCAGACTTCACCTTCTCCTTCTCCTTCTTCTGCTTCTTCTGCTTCACCCTCCTGACTTCACCTTCTCCTTCTCCTTCTTCTACTTCTTCTGCTTCACCCCCCTGACTTCACCTGCTCCTTCTCCTTCTTCTGCTTCTTCTGCTTCACCCTCCTGACTTCACCTTCTCCTTCTCCTTCTTCTACTTTTCTGCTTCACCCCCCTGACTTCACCTGCTCCTTCTCCTTCTTCTGCTTCTTCTGATTCACCCTCCTAACTTTACCTTCTCCTTCTCCTTCTTCTACTTCTTCTGATTCACCCTCCAGACTTCACCATCTCCTTCTCCTTCTTCTACTTCTTCTGATTCACCCTCCAGACTTCACCTTCTCCTTCTCCTTATTCTGCTTCTTCTGATTCACCCTCCAGACTTCACCTTCTCCTTCTCCTTATTCTGCTTCTTCTGATTCACCCTCCTGACTTCACCTTCTCCTTCTCCTTCTTCTGCTTCTTCTGATTCACCCTCCAGACTTCACCTTCTCCTTCTCCTTCTTCTGCTTCTTCTGATTCACCCTCCAGACTTCACCTTCTCCTTCTGCTTCTTCTACTTCTTCTGATTCACCCTCCAGACTTCACCTTCCCCTTCTCCTTCGTCTGCTTTTTCTGCTTCGCCCTCCAGACTTCACCTTCTCCTTCTCCTTCTTCTGCTTCTTCTGCTTCACCCTCCAGACTTCACCTTCTCCTTCTCCTTCTTCTGCTTCTTCTGCTTCACTCTCCTGACTTCACCTTCTCCTTCTCCTTCTTCTACTTCTTCTGATTCACCCTCCAGACTTCACCTTCTCCTTCTCCTTCTTCTGCTTCTTCTGCTTCACCCTCCTGACTTCACCTTCTCCTTCTCCTTCTTCTACTTCTTCTGCTTCACCCCCCTGACTTCACCTGCTCCTTCTCCTTCTTCTGCTTCTTCTGATTCACCCTCCTAACTTTACCTTCTGCTTCTCCTTCTTCTGCTTCTTCTGATTCACCCTCCTGACTTCACCTTCTCCTTCTCCTTCTTCTGCTTCTTCTAATTCACCCTCCAGACTTCACCTTCTCCTTCTCCTTCTTCAGCTTCTTCTGATTCACCCTCCAGACTTCACCTTCTCCTTCTTCTGCTTCTTCTGATTCACCCTCCTAACTTCACCTTCTCCTTCTCCTTCTTCTGCTTCTTCTGATTCACCCTCCTGACTTCACCTTCTCCTTCTCCTTCTTCTGCTTCTTCTGATTCACCCTCCAGACTTCACCTTCTCCTTCTCCTTCTTCTGCTTCTTCTGATTCACCCTCCAGACTTCACCTTCTCCTTCTCCTTCTTCTGCTTCTTCTGATTCACACTCCAGACCTCACCTTCTCCTTCTACTTCTTCTACTTCTTCTGATTCACCCTCCAGACTTCATCTTCTCCTTCTCCTTCTTCTGCTTCTTCTGATTCACCCTCCAGACTTCACCTTCTCCTTCTCCTTCTTCTGCTTCTTCTGATTCACCCTCCAGACTTCACCTTCTCCTTCTCCTTCTTCTACTTCTTCTGATTCGCCCTCCAGACCTCACCTTCTCCTTCTCCTTCTTCTACTTCTTCTGATTCACCCTCCAGTCTTCACCTTCTCCTTCTCCTTCTTCTGTTTCTTCTGCTTCGCCCTCCAGACTTCACCTTCTCCTTCTCCTTCTTCTGATTCTTCTGATTCACCCTCCAGACTTCACCTTCTCCTTCTCCTTCTTCTGCTTCTTCTGATTCACCCTCCTGACTTCACCTTCTCCTTCTCCTTCTTCTACTTCTTCTGATTCACCCTCCTGACTTCACCTTCTCCTTCTCCTTCTTCTACTTCTTCTGCTTCACCCTCCAGACTTCACCTTCTCCTTCTCCTTCTTCTACTGCTTCTGATTCACCCTCCAGACTTCACCTTCTCCTTCTCCTTCTTCTACTTCTTCTGATTCACCCTCCAGATTCCACCTTCTCCTTCTCCTTCTTCTACTTCTTCTGATTCACCCTCCAGACTTCACCTTCTCCTTCTCCTTCTTCTGCTTCTTCTGATTCACCCTCCAGACTTCACCTTCTCCTTCTCCTTATTCTGCTTCTTCTGATTCACACTCCAGACTTCACCTTCTCCTTCTCCTTCTTCTGCTTCTTCTGATTCACCCTCCTGACTTCACCTTCTCCTTCTCCTTCTTCTGCTTCTTCTGATTCATCCTCCAGACTTCACCTTCTCCTTCTCCTTCTTCTACTTCTTCTGATTCACCCTCCAGACTTCACCTTCTCCTTCTCGTTCTTCTGCTTCTTCTGATTCACCCTCCAGACTTCACCTTCTCCTTCTCCTTCGTCAACTTCTTCTGATTCACCCTCCAGACTAAACCTTCTCCTTCTCCTTCTTCTACTTCTTCTGATTCACCCTCCAGACTTCACCTTCTCCTTCTCGTTCTTCTGCTTCTTCTGATTCACCCTCCAGACTTCACCTTCTCCTTCTCCGTCTTCTACTTCTTCTGATTCACCCTCCAGACTTCACCTTCTCCTTCTCCTTCTTCTACTTCTTCTGATTCACCCTCCAGACTTCACCTTCTCCTTCTCCTTCTTCTACTTCTTCTGCTTCTCCCTCCAGACGTCACCTTCTCCTTCTCCTTCTTCTGATTCACCCTCCAGACTTCACCTTCTCCTTCTCCTTCTTCTACTTCTTCTGATTCACCCTCCAGACTTCACCTTCTCCTTCTCCTTCTTCTACTTCTTCTGATTCACCCTCCAGACTTCACCTTCTCCTTCTCCTTCTTCTACTTCTTCCGATTCACCCTCCTGACTTCACCTTCTCCTTCTCCTTCTTCTGCTTCTTCTGCTTCACCCTCCAGACTTCACCTTCTCCTTCTCCTTCTTCTGCTTCTTCTGCTTCGCCCTCCAGACTTCACCTTCTCCTTCTCCTTCTTCTGCTTCTTCTGCTTCACCCTCCAGACTTCACCTTCTCCTTCTCCTTCTTCTGCTTCACTCTCCTGACTTCACCTTCTCCTTCTCCTTCTTCTACTTCTTCTGATTCACCCTCCAGACTTCACCTTCTCCTTCTCCTTCTTCTGCTTCTTCTGCTGCGCCCTCCAGACTTCACCTTCTCCTTCTCCTTCTTCTGCTTCTTCTTATTCACCCTCCAAACTTCACCTTCTCCTTCTCCTTCTTCTGCTTCTTCTGATTCACCCTCCAGACTTCACCTTCTCCTTCTCCTTCTTCTGCTTCTTCTGCTTCACCCTCCAGACTTCACCTTCTCCTTCTCCTTCTTCTGCTTCTTCTGCTTCACCCTCCTGACTTCACCTTCTCCTTCTCCTTCTTCTACTTCTTCTGATTCACCCTCCAGACTTCACCTACTCCTTCTCCTTCTTCTGCTTCTTCTGCTTCACCCTCCAGACTTCACCTTCTCCTTCTCCTTCTTCTGCTTCTTCTGCTTCACTCTCCTGACTTCACCTTCTCCTTCTCCTTCTTCTACTTCTTCTGATTCACCCTCCAGACTTCACCTTCTCCTTCTCCTTCTTCTGCTTCTTCTGCTTCACCCTCCTGACTTCACCTTCTCCTTCTCCTTCTTCTACTTCTTCTGCTTCACCCCCCTGACTTCACCTGCTCCTTCTCCTTCTTCTGCTTCTTCTGATTCACCCTCCTAACTTTACCTTCTGCTTCTCCTTCTTCTGCTTCTTCTGATTCACCCTCCTGACTTCACCTTCTCCTTCTCCTTCTTCTGCTTCTTCTAATTCACCCTCCAGACTTCACCTTCTCCTTCTCCTTCTTCTGCTTCTTCTGCTTCACTCTCCTGACTTCACCTTCTCCTTCTCCTTCTTCTACTTCTTCTGATTCACCCTCCAGACTTCACCTTCTCCTTCTCCTTCTTCTGCTTCTTCTGCTTCACCCTCCTGACTTCACCTTCTCCTTCTCCTTCTTCTACTTCTTCTGCTTCACCCCCCTGACTTCACCTGCTCCTTCTCCTTCTTCTGCTTCTTCTGATTCACCCTCCTAACTTTACCTTCTGCTTCTCCTTCTTCTGCTTCTTCTGATTCACCCTCCTGACTTCACCTTCTCCTTCTCCTTCTTCTGCTTCTTCTAATTCACCCTCCAGACTTCACCTTCTCCTTCTCCTTCTTCTGCTTCTTCTGATTCACCCTCCAGACTTCACCTTCTCCTTCTCCTTCTTCTGCTTCTTCTGATTCACCCTCCTAACTTCACCTTCTCCTTCTCCTTCTTCTGCTTCTTCTGATTCACCCTCCTGACTTCACCTTCTCCTTCTCCTTCTTCTGCTTCTTCTGATACACCCTCCAGACTTCACCTTCTCCTTCTCCTTCTTCTGCTTCTTCTGATTCACCCTCCAGACTTCACCTTCTCCTTCTCCTTCTTCTGCTTCTTCTGATTCACACTCCAGACCTCACCTTCTCCTTCTACTTCTTCTACTTCTTCTGATTCATCTCCAGACTTCATCTTCTCCTTCTCCTTCTTCTGCTTCTTCTGATCCACCCTCCAGACTTCACCTTCTCCTTCTCCTTCTTCCACTTCTTCTGATTCGCCCTCCAGACCTCACCTTCTCCTTCTCCTTCTTCTACTTCTTCTGATTCACCCTCCAGTCTTCACCTTCTCCTTCTCCTTCTTCTGTTTCTTCTGCTTCACCCTCCAGAATTCACCTTCTCCTTCTCTTTCTTCTGCTTCTTCTGATTCACCCTCCAGACTTCACCTTCTCCTGCTCCTTCTTCTGATTCTTCTGATTCACCCTCCAGACTTCACCTTCTCCTTCTCCTTCTTCTGCTTCTTCAGATTCACCCTCCTGACTTCACCTTCTCCTTCTCCTTCTTCTACTTCTTCTGATTCACCCTCCTGACTTCACCTTCTCCTTCTCCTTCTTCTACTTCTTCTGCTTCACCCTCCAGACTTCACCTTCTCCTTCTCCTTCTTCTACTGCTTCTGATTCACCCTCCAGACTTCACCTTCTCCTTCTCCTTCTTCTACTTCTTCTGATTCACCCTCCAGACTTCACCTTCTCCTTCTCCTTCTTCTACTTCTTCTGATTCACCCTCCAGACTTCACCTTCTCCTTCTCCTTCTTCTGCTTCTTCTGATTCACCCTCCAGACTTCACCTTCTCCTTCTCCTTATTCTGCTTCTTCTGATTCACACTCCAGACTTCACCTTCTCCTTCTCCTTCTTCTGCTTCTTCTGATTCACCCTCCAGACTTCACCTTCTCCTTCTCCTTCTTCTGCTTCTTCTGATTCATCCTCCAGACTTCACCTTCTCCTTCTCCTTCTTCTACTTCTTCTGATTCACCCTCCAGACTTCACCTTCTCCTTCTCCTTCGTCAACTTCTTCTGATTCACCCTCCAGACTACACCTTCTCCTTCTCCTTCTTCTACTTCTTCTGATTCACCCTCCAGACTTCACCTTCTCCTTCTCGTTCTTCTGATTCTTCTGATTCACCCTCCAGACTTCACCTTCTCCTTCTCCGTCTTCTACTTCTTCTGATTCACCCTCCAGACTTCACCTTCTCCTTCTCCTTCTTCTACTTCTTCTGATTCACCCTCCAGACTTCACCTTCTCCTTCTCCTTCTTCTACTTCTTCTGCTTCTCCCTCCAGACGTCACCTTCTCCTTCTCCTTCTTCTGCTTCTTCTGATTCACCCTCCAGACTTCACCTTCTCCTTCTCCTTCTTCTACTTCTTCTGATTCACCCTCCAGACTTCACCTTCTCCTTCTCCTTCTTCTACTTCTTCTGATTCACCCTCCAGACTTCACCTTCTCCTTCTCCTTCTTCTACTTCTTCCGATTCACCCTCCTGACTTCACCTTCTCCTTCTCCTTCTTCTGCTTCTTCTGCTTCACCCTCCTGACTTCACCTTCTCCTTCTCCTTCTTCTACTTCTTCTGATTCACCCTCCTGACTTCACCTTCTCCTTCTCCTTCTTCTACTTCTTCTGATTCACCCTCCAGACTTCACCTTCTCCTTCTCCTTCTTCTGCTTCTTCTGCTTCACCCTCCAGACTTCACCTTCTCCTTCTCCTTCTTCTGCTTCTTCTGCTTCACCCTCCAGACTTCACCTTCTCCTTCTCCTTCTTCTGCTTCTTCTGCTTCGCCCTCCAGACTTCACCTTCTCCTTCTCCTTCTTCTACTTCTTCTGATTCACCCTCCAGACTTCACCTTCTCCTTCTCCTTCTTCTGCTTCTTCTGATTCACCCTCCAGACTTCACCTTCTCCTTCTGCTTCTTCTACTTCTTCTGATTCACCCTCCAGACTTCACCTTCCCCTTCTCCTTCTTCTGCTTTTTCTGCTTCGCCCTCCAGACTTCACCTTCTCCTTCTCCTTCTTCTGCTTCTTCTGCTTCACCCTCCAGACTTCACCTTCTCCTTCTCCTTCTTCTGCTTCTTCTGCTTCACTCTCCTGACTTCACCTTCTCCTTCTCCTTCTTCTACTTCTTCTGATTCACCCTCCAGACTTCACCTTCTCCTTCTCCTTCTTCTGCTTCTTCTGCTTCACCCTCCTGACTTCACCTTCTCCTTCTCCTTCTTCTACTTCTTCTGCTTCACCCCCCTGACTTCACCTGCTCCTTCTCCTTCTTCTGCTTCTTCTGATTCACCCTCCTAACTTTACCTTCTGCTTCTCCTTCTTCTGCTTCTTCTGATTCACCCTCCTGACTTCACCTTCTCCTTCTCCTTCTTCTGCTTCTTCTAATTCACCCTCCAGACTTCACCTTCTCCTTCTCCTTCTTCAGCTTCTTCTGATTCACCCTCCAGACTTCACCTTCTCCTTCTCCTTCTTCTGCTTCTTCTGATTCACCCTCCTAACTTCACCTTCTCCTTCTCCTTCTTCTGCTTCTTCTGATTCACCCTCCTGACTTCACCTTCTCCTTCTCCTTCTTCTGCTTCTTCTGATTCACCCTCCAGACTTCACCTTCTCCTTCTCCTTCTTCTGCTTCTTCTGATTCACCCTCCAGACTTCACCTTCTCCTTCTCCTTCTTCTGCTTCTTCTGATTCACACTCCAGACCTCACCTTCTCCGTCTACTTCTTCTACTTCTTCTGATTCACCCTCCAGACTTCATCTTCTCCTTCTCCTTCTTCTGCTTCTTCTGATTCACCCTCCAGACTTCACCTTCTCCTTCTCCTTCTTCTGCTTCTTCTGATTCACCCTCCAGACTTCACCTTCTCCTTCTCCTTCTTCTACTTCTTCTGATTCGCCCTCCAGACCTCACCTTCTCCTTCTCCTTCTTCTACTTCTTCTGATTCACCCTCCAGTCTTCACCTTCTCCTTCTCCTTCTTCTGTTTCTTCTGCTTCGCCCTCCAGAATTCACCTTCTCCTTCTCTTTCTTCTGCTTCTTCTGATTCACCCTCCAGACTTCACCTTCTCCTTCTCCTTCTTCTACTGCTTCTGATTCACCCTCCAGACTTCACCTTCTCCTTCTCCTTCTTCTACTTCTTCTGAATCACCCTCCAGATTCCACCTTCTCCTTCTCCTTCTTCTACTTCTTCTGATTCACCCTCCAGACTTCACCTTCTCCTTCTCCTTCTTCTGCTTCTTCTGATTCACCCTCCAGACTTCACCTTCTCCTTCTCCTTATTCTGCTTCTTCTGATTCACACTCCAGACTTCACCTTCTCCTTCTCCTTCTTCTGCTTCTTCTGATTCACCCTCCAGACTTCACCTTCTCCTTCTCCTTCTTCTGCTTCTTCTGATTCATCCTCCAGACTTCACCTTCTCCTTCTCCTTCTTCTACTTCTTCTGATTCACCCTCCAGACTTCACCTTCTCCTTCTCGTTCTTCTGCTTCTTCTGATTCACCCTCCAGACTTCACCTTCTCCTTCTCCGTCTTCTACTTCTTCTGATTCACCCTCCAGACTTCACCTTCTCCTTCTCCTTCTTCTACTTCTTCTGATTCACCCTCCAGACTTCACCTTCTCCTTCTCCTTCTTCTACTTCTTCTGCTTCTCCCTCCAGACGTCACCTTCTCCTTCTCCTTCTTCTGATTCACCCTCCAGACTTCACCTTCTCCTTCTCCTTCTTCTACTTCTTCTGATTCACCCTCCAGACTTCACCTTCTCCTTCTCCTTCTTCTACTTCTTCTGATTCACCCTCCAGACTTCACCTTCTCCTTCTCCTTCTTCTACTTCTTCCGATTCACCCTCCTGACTTCACCTTCTCCTTCTCCTTCTTCTGCTTCTTCTGCTTCACCCTCCTGACTTCACCTTCTCCTTCTCCTTCTTCTACTTCTTCTGATTCACCCTCCTGATTACACCTTCTCCTTCTCCTTCTTCTACTTCTTCTGATTCACCCTCCAGACTTCACCTTCTCCTTCTCCTTCTTCTGCTTCTTCTGCTTCACCCTCCAGACTTCACCTTCTCCTTCTCCTTCTTCTGCTTCTTCTGCTTCGCCCTCCAGACTTCACCTTCTCCTTCTCCTTCTTCTGCTTCTTCTGCTTCACCCTCCAGACTTCACCTTCTCCTTCTCCTTCTTCTGCTTCTTCTGCTTCACTCTCCTGACTTCACCTTCTCCTTCTCCTTCTTCTACTTCTTCTGATTCACCCTCCAGACTTCACCTTCTCCTTCTCCTTCTTCTGCTTCTTCTACTGCGCCCTCCAGACTTCACCTTCTCCTTCTCCTTCTTCTGCTTCTTCTTATTCACCCTCCAAACTTCACCTTCTCCTTCTCCTTCTTCTGCTTCTTCTGATTCACCCTCCAGACTTCACCTTCTCCTTCTCCTTCTTCTGCTTCTTCTGCTTCACCCTCCAGACTTCACCTTCTCCTTCTCCTTCTTCTGCTTCTTCTGCTTCACCCTCCTGATTTCACCTTCTCCTTCTCCTTCTTCTACTTCTTATGATTCACCCTCCAGACTTCACCTACTCCTTCTCCTTCTTCTGCTTCACCCTCCAGACTTCACCTTCTCCTTCTCCTTCTTCTGCTTCTTCTGCTTCACTCTCCTGACTTCACCTTCTCCTTCTCCTTCTTCTACTTCTTCTGATTCACCCTCCAGACTTCACCTTCTCCTTCTCCTTCTTCTGCTTCTTCTGCTTCACCCTCCTGACTTCACCTTCTCCTTCTCCTTCTTCTACTTCTTCTGCTTCACCCCCCTGACTTCACCTGCTCCTTCTCCTTCTTCTGCTTCTTCTGATTCACCCTCCTAACTTTACCTTCTGCTTCTCCTTCTTCTGCTTCTTCTGATTCACCCTCCTGACTTCACCTTCTCCTTCTCCTTCTTCTGCTTCTTCTAATTCACCCTCCAGACTTCACCTTCTCCTTCTCCTTCTTCTGCTTCTTCTGCTTCACTCTCCTGACTTCACCTTCTCCTTCTCCTTCTTCTACTTCTTCTGATTCACCCTCCAGACTTCACCTTCTCCTTCTCCTTCTTCTGCTTCTTCTGCTTCACCCTCCTGACTTCACCTTCTCCTTCTCCTTCTTCTACTTCTTCTGCTTCACCCCCCTGACATCACCTGCTCCTTCTCCTTCTTCTGCTTCTTCTGATTCACCCTCCTAACTTTACCTTCTGCTTCTCCTTCTTCTGCTTCTTCTGATTCACCCTCCTGACTTCACCTTCTCCTTCTCCTTCTTCTGCTTCTTCTAATTCACCCTCCAGACTTCACCTTCTCCTTCTCCTTCTTCTGCTTCTTCTGATTCACCCTCCAGACTTCACCTTCTCCTTCTCCTTCTTCTGCTTCTTCTGATTCACCCTCCTAACTTCACCTTCTCCTTCTCCTTCTTCTGCTTCTTCTGATTCACCCTCCTGACTTCACCTTCTCCT
Organism: Somniosus microcephalus; assembly: GCF_052327205.1. Classification (NCBI taxonomy): domain Eukaryota; kingdom Metazoa; phylum Chordata; class Chondrichthyes; order Squaliformes; family Somniosidae; genus Somniosus; species Somniosus microcephalus. Next base: position 928,871 of record NW_028225257.1, read on the forward strand.
TCTCCTTCTTCTGCTTCTTCTGATACACCCTCCAGACTTCACCTTCTCCTTCTCCTTCTTCTGCTTGTTCTGATTCACCCTCCAGACTTCACCTTCTCCTTCTCCTCCTTCTGCTTCTTCTGATTCACACTCCAGACCTCACCTTCTCCTTCTACTTCTTCTACTTCTTCTGATTCACCCTCCAGACTTCATCTTCTCCTTCTCCTTCTTCTGCTTCTTCTGATCCACCCTCCAGACTTCACCTTCTCCTTCTCCTTCTTCCACTTCTTCTGATTCGCCCTCCAGACCTCACCTTCTCCTTCTCCTTCTTCTACTTCTTCTGATTCACCCTCCAGTCTTCACCTTCTCCTTCTCCTTCTTCTGTTTCTTCTGCTTCACCCTCCAGAATTCACCTTCTCCTTCTCTTTCTTCTGCTTCTTCTGATTCACCTTCCAGACTTCACCTTCTCCTTCTCCTTCTTCTGATTCTTCTGATTCACCCTCCAGACTTCAATTTCTCCTTCTCCTTCTTCTGCTTCTTCAGATTCACCCTCCTGACTTCGCCTTCTCCTTCTCCTTCTTCTACTTCTTCTGATTCACCCTCCTGACTTCACCTTCTCCTTCTCCTTCTTCTACTTCTTCTGCTTCACCCTCCAGACTTCACCTTCTCCTTCTCCTTCTTCTACTGCTTCTGATTCACCCTCCAGACTTCACCTTCTCCTTCTCCTTCTTCTACTTCTTCTGATTCACCCTCCAGACTTCACCTTCTCCTTCTCCTTCTTCTACTTCTTCTGATTCACCCTCCAGACTTCACCTTCTCCTTCTCCTTCTTCTGCTTCTTCTGATTCACCCTCCAGACTTCACCTTCCCCTTCTCCTTATTCTGCTTCTTCTGATTCACACTCCAGACTTCACCTTCTCCTTCTCCTTCTTCTGCTTCTTCTGATTCACCCTCCAGACTTCACCTTCTCCTTCTCCTTCTTCTGCTTCTTCTGATTCATCCTCCAGACTTCACCTTTTCCTTCTCCTTCTTCTACTTCTTCTGATTCACCCTCCAGACTTCACCTTCTCCTTCTCCTTCTTCTGCTTCTTCTGCTTCACCCTCCTGACTTCACCTTCTCCTTCTCCTTCTTCTACTTCTTCTGATTCACCCTCCTGACTTCACCTTCTCCTTCTCCTTCTTCTACTTCTTCTGATTCACCCTCCAGACTTCACCTTCTCCTTCTCCTTCTTCTGCTTCTTCTGCTTCACCCTCCAGACTTCACCTTCTCCTTCTCCTTCTTCTGCTTCTTCTGCTTCGCCCTCCAGACTTCACCTTCTCCTTCTCCTTCTTCTGCTTCTTCTGCTTCACCCTCCAGACTTCACCTTCTCCTTCTCCTTCTTCTGCTTCTTCTGCTTCACTCTCCTGACTTCACCTTCTCCTTCTCCTTCTTCTACTTCTTCTGATTCACCCTCCAGACTTCACCTTCTCCTTCTCCTTCTTCTGCTTCTTCTGCTGCGCCCTCCAGACTTCACCTTCTCCTTCTCCTTCTTCTGCTTCTTCTTATTCACCCTCCAGACTTCACCTTCTCCTTCTCCTTCTTCTGCTTCTTCTGATTCACCCTCCAGACTTCACCTTCTCCTTCTCCTTCTTCTGCTTCTTCTGCTTCACCCTCCAGACTTCACCTTCTCCTTCTCCTTCTTCTGCTTCTTCTGCTTCACCCTTCTGACTTCACCTTCTCCTTCTCCTTCTTCTACTTCTTCTGATTCACCCTCCAGACTTCACCTACTCCTTCTCCTTCTTCTGCTTCTTCTGCTTCACCCTCCAGACTTCACCTTCTCCTTCTCCTTCTTCTGCTTCTTCTGCTTCGCCCTCCAGACTTCACCTTCTCCTTCTCCTTCTTCTGCTTCTTCTGCTTCACTCTCCTGACTTCACCTTCTCCTTCTCCTTCTTCTACTTCTTCTGATTCACCCTCCAGACTTCACCCTCTCCTTCTCCTTCTTCTGCTTCTTCTGCTTCACCCTCCAGACTTCACCTTCTCTTTCTCCTTCTTCTGCTTCTTCTGCTGCGCCCTCCAGACTTCACCTTCTCCTTCTCCTTCTTCTGCTTCTTCTGATTCACCCTCCAGACTTCACCTTCTCCTTCTCCTTCTTCTACTTCTTCTGATCCACCCTCCTGACTTCACCTTCTCCTTCTCCTTCTTCTGCTTCTTCTGCTTCACCCTCCAGACTTCACCTTCTCCTTCTCCTTCTTCTGCTTCTTCTGCTTCACCCTCCAGACTTCACCTTCTCCTTCTCCTTCTTCTGCTTCTTCTGCTTCACCCTCCTGACTTCACCTTATCCTTCTCCTTCTTCTACTTCTTCTGATTCACCCTCCAGACTTCACCTACTCCTTCTCCTTCTTCTGCTTCTTCTGCTTCACCCTCCAGACTTCACCTTCTCCTTCTCCTTCCTCTGCTTCTTCTGCTTCGCCCTCCAGACTTCACCTTCTCCTTCTCCTTCTTCTGCTTCTTCTGCTTCACTCTCCTGACTTCACCTTCTCCTTCTCCTTCTTCTACTTCTTCTGATTCACCCTCCAGACTTCACCCTCTCCTTCTCCTTCTTCTGCTTCTTCTGCTTCACCCTCCAGACTTCACCTTCTCCTTCTCCTTCTTCTGCTTCTTCTGCTTCACCGTCCTGACTTCACCTTCTCCTTCTCCTTCTTCTACTTCTTCTGCTTCACCCCCTGACTTCACCTGCTCCTTCTCCATCTTCTGCTTCTTCTGATTCACCCTCCAGACTTCACCTTCTCCTTCTCCTTCTTCTGCTTCTTCTGATTCACCCTCCAGACTTCACCTTCTCCTTCTCCTTCTTCTGCTTCTTCTGATTCACCCTCCAGACCTCACCTTCTCCTTCTCCTTCTTCTACTTCTTCTGATTCACCCTCCAGACTTCATCTTCTCCTTCTCCTTCTTCGGCTTCTTCTGATTCACCCTCCAGACTTCACCTTCTCCTTCTCCTTCTTCTACTTCTTCTGATTCACCCTCCAGACTTCACCTTCTCCTTCTCCTTCTTCTACTTCGCCTGATTCACCCTCCAGACTTCACCTTCTCCTTCTCCTTCTTCTACTTCTTCTGATTCACCCTCCAGTCTTCACCTACTCCTTCTCGTTCTTCTGTTTCTTCTGCTTCACCCTCCAGACTTTACCTTCTCATCTCTTTCTTCTGCTTCTGCTGATTCACCCTCCAGACTTCATCTTCTCCTTCTCCTTCTTCTGATTCTTCTGATTCACCCTCCAGACTTCACCTTCTCCTTCTCCTTCTTCTGCTTCTTCTGATTCACCCTCCTGACTTCACCTTCTCCTTCTCCTTCTTCTACTTCTTCTGCTTCACCCTCCAGACTTCACCTTCTCCTTCTCCTTCTACTACTTCTTCTGATTCACCCTCCAGACTTCACCTTCTCCTTCTCCTTCTTCTGCTTCTTCTGATTCACCCTCCAGACTTCACCTTCTCCTTCTCCTTATTCTGCTTCTTCTGATTCACCCTCCAGACTTCACCTCCTCCTTCTCCTTCTTCTGCTTCTTCTGATTCACCCTCCAGACTTCACCTTTTCCTTCTCCTTCTTCTGCTTCTTCTGATTCACCCTCCAGACTTCACCTTCTCCTTCTCCTTCTTCTGCTTCTTCTGATTCACCCTCCAGACTTCACCTTCTCCTTCTCCTTCTTCTACTTCTTCTGATTCACCCTCCAGACTTCACCTTCTCCTTCTCTTTCTTCTGCTTCTTCTGATTCTCCCTCCAGACTTCACCTTCTCCTTCTCCTTCTTCTGATTCTTCTGATTCACCCTCCAGACTTCACCTTCTCCTTCTCCTTCTTCTGCTTCTTCTGATTCACCCTCCTGACATCACCTTCTCCTTCTCCTTCTTCTACTTCTTCTGATTCACCCTCCTGACTTCACCTTCTCCTTCTCCTTCTTCTACTTCTTCTGCTTCACCCTCCAGACTTCACCTTCTCCTTCTCCTTCTTCTACTTCTTCTGATTCACCCTCCAGAGTTCACCTTCTCCTTCTCCTTCTTCTACTTCTTCTGATTCACCCTCCAGACTTCACCTTCTCCTTCTCCTTCTTCTCCTTCTTCTGATTCATCCTCCAGACTTCACCTTCTCCTTCTCCTTATTCTGCTTCTTCTGATTCACCCTCCAGACTTCACCTTCTCCTTCTCCTTCTTCTGCTTCTTCTGATTCACCCTCCAGACTTCACCTTCTCCTTCTCCTTCTTCTGCTTCTTCTGATTCACCCTCCAGACTTCACCTTCTCCTTCTCCTTCTTCTACTTCTTTTGATTCACCCTCCAGACTTCATCTTCTCCTTCTCCTTCTTCTGCTTCTTCTGATTCACCCTCCAGACTTCACCTTCTCCTTCTCCTTCGTCTACTTCTTCTGATTCACCCTCCAGACTACACCTTCTCCTTCTCCTTCTTCTACTTCTTCTGATTCACCCTCCAGACTTCACCTTCTCCTTCTCCTTCTTCTGATTCTTCTGGTTCACCCTCCAGACTTCACCTTCTCCTTCTCCTTCTTCTACTTCTTCTGATTCACCCTCCAGACTTCACCTTCTCCTTCTCCTTCTTCTACTACTTCTGATTCACCCTCCAGACTTCATCTTCTCCTTCTCCTTCTTCTGCATCTTCTGATTCACCCTCCAGACTTCACCTTCTCCTTCTCCTTCTTCTGCTTCTTCTGATTCACCCTCCAGACTTCAACTTCTCCTTCTCCTTCTTCTACTTCTTCTGATTCACCCTCCAGACCTCACCTTCTCCTTCTCCTTCTTCTACTTCTTCTGATTCACCCTCCAG